>NC_067203.1:0-500782 GCF_026262505.1 Trichomonas vaginalis G3
TTCAAAAATTTTCCCAAGAAGAAAAAATAATTAGGAAATTTAATATGTTAATACATAAAATATTTTATTTATTCAAAGAATTCAATTTTCTATTGGATCAAAAAACTTGTGTTAAAGTTCGTATTTTAAGATAACTATACTTTTAGAAGCTGTTTTTATTTTTTCACCGGGATTTTATTAATTTAATTCTTTCAAAATTTGAATCTTATTGTATATCACCGGACTATGATCATAATAGAGTTGCAATCTCTAATTATAGCCACATTAGTACTCGTGGGTCGATATATCATGGGAGATACAAAATTATTTGAATTTTCTTTTATTTTTTTAAAAAATATTAAAAAAAGTAAATAAATAACTAACAACACAGCATCACTTTTCGTAAAATGCTTTAATCCTAGTCCTTTTTCCCCTTAATTTTTCAATCTCTCCCAGGTTGAAATTTATTCCGGGAATTTTTAAAGATGCTTGGTCAACATAAAATTTCATTAAATCTTCCACAGGAGTCATAAACTCTGAACATTTGAAGCGAGCATGAACTGCATCATTCAAATTTTTAAGAAGATTTTTGTTCGAAAAGTGATTCAATACGGCGATTACATGAATACAAGGTAATCCGTATAATTCGATGTGCTTACATGTGCATGAATATTGTGAATCTGACATAATTTTTACGCAATATGTATAGCGACCAAAAGTTGCATAATATAATTCTTGAATTGGATCATATAATACCGAGCTAAACATATCTGAATGTTTCAAAGTTTCATTTAGATTTTTGATAATATTATCTGATTTAAAATCACCTGTTAAAACATTTTTAACAAGATTGAATTCATGTTCAATGAGACGGATAATTAGTTCGGCGGGTTCATATGTATCCCATTTATCTTTAATTTCGGCATTAAGGGATTCAATAAGAGATGTTGTGAGTATGCCAGCGGTGTAGTCAGCGAATCCTTCAAATGGGTTAATACTATCTAAGTACTTAAAGAGATCCTGATTATTTTCGCGGTTTGGATATTCCTCTTGTAAACGAGTTTCTAACTTTTTAATCAAGTCAATTCGTTTTTGAGGATGGTCTGCGTAAGCGACTTCAACAATTTCGGAATAGACATTGATGTATTCCCTTTTTGTTGCAAAATGACGTAAGCAAAATTTATGATCGCAAGAAAAGCCTGATTCTCTAACAGCAGCTATAATTGCCGGACCTTGATCGGAATAAATATTCTTGAATCTGCTTGGTGGAATAAAAGATTTCAATTTAGTGAGCATATCCTTAATTGTTATCGTATTTTCACTAACAGACCATGCAAATGCAATAGGGATAAGTCTATTATTTGGTGCAGGTGTACCAATAATGAGTAAGTTTCCTTTTTTAATACAAAATAAAAACGTTCCATCAATTTGAATTATTCCGCAAAAAGCTTGTGTTTGCATGTAAAAATGAGTTATTGGAGGAATTACAATAAATGAATAAATTTGAAAGTCTTTTGAATTTTCAGGTAATTCATCACCTTTCTTAAATGTATGCAATTCAATTTCATTGTTAACTTCTTTAACTAAAATCATTTCGCAGAATCCTTGTTCGATTTTGTTTATGATTGAAAAAATTGTTGAGAAATAATTGTAAGATTGAATTCTATCCCCTTTTGTGGTTCCTTTAAGTTTATTTACTATATTATGGAACATCGTATAAGTTGCATTGGGAATATTCAATTCTTTTGCAAAAATTTCTTTGCATTGAGGAACATTATCAGAATTTGCTAATTCATAGACTTTTTTTCCTGCTTGCAACTTAAGAATTTTTGGTATATTGTTACTCGGCTTGCATTGCTTTGCTCTATGCTCGTGTTTAATTACTGGAATGAAGAAAAGTTGACCATTTTCATGAGTCTTTACAAGCTCCATGCAAAATTGGCAGTTAGGACAACGAAACTTTTTTCCTTGCTCAAAATTTAATGGATAAAAAGAATTATATGAATCTTTTGCAATAAATATAGCAGCTTCTGTAGGATCTGTAAATTTTAATTTGCTATATCTTTCCTTGAGAATTGGAATTGGGGATTTTCAGGTATTTCCATTCTATATTTCAATTTTTTACGGAATTCAATTCATTTTGAATTAAATCCAGCATATCAGCTCCATCTCCTTTTTCTTCATCAACAATAGCTTGGATGGATACTGATATAGTTTGATTCTCTTCCACTATTGTCGGTTCGCTTTCCGACATGAGATAAAATTGAAGGTTTAACGTACTTTTGATACTCTGAGTTAAAAAAAGATTTTCTTAACATAATTTGATTTATTGGTCCTTAAAAAATTCTGATTCAAAATTGAATTGAATCGAACGAGTTTTCCTTTTGAGTCATTTCAAATATTCATGAGAAAGAAAAAAATTCTAGCAATTTCAAATATTTTTGATTTGATTGAATTCAAAAGTGTCACAAATATTCAATGAGAAAGAGAAAAGAGATCGAATATGTTGTTTCTGAGCGAATAGTCAAGCAATATTTCGTTAAGTACAAAGATCAGCATCCGGAAAAAAATAAATGGGTATATCAAAATGAGATTCCGCAAGAAATATTTGAAAAATATCTAGAAACGAAGAAAACAGAAAATATTGATGAAATGTTACGCTGTACTCGAATTGTTCATGTTGTTGATCAAGATAAAAAAGAATTTTATCTTGAATTTTAAAAAAAAATCAAATTCATCACATATTAAACAAGAATCTAGATGAAGAACATCAAAAGGCTTATATAGATTATCTTGAAAGTTTACTCAAACTTGAAATAAAAAATAAAAATTAAATTAAATTAACCCTCGTTAGGATATCGTTGCAAATAAAGATCTGTTTCTCAGAAAGATCCTGATTTTCTGATAAATATTCTGTTGTAACTTCTACAAGGTTTAAGATATGAAAAACATTTTTGAATATTTCATCGCTATCAAATCTGCGGAAACATCTGGAATATAATTTCAAATATTTGTGAAGATTTGAATTCTCAAGTTAGTATGGCTAAGTCGTGTACTGAGGCACTGCGCGCCTCCGTACACCACTTAGCGGTTTGACACTTTACAAAACCGTTAACGTATATTTTACAACACAAACGACAACACTAACTTAACCTTAAATATTTACAAAGCCATCAACCACTTCACCTCACTAATGTAAAAAATAAACGTTCTCACTTACAAAAGTATTGCAACTCCTCCCATTGCTGTGCTTCACATAACAGCTCATAATCTTCTGACTCACTTTCTTCTTCATATAGGTCAAAATCACTGTCAAAATAAATGTTAGTAAGTTTTGACAAAGCTAATGAAACACGTTTACCGTTTGTATCGTATGCTTGTATAAACTTTCCATTCTTCATTCCTTCATAAACGCTCAAACTAACTTTACCCTTTCTCCCTCGTATCTGATAGAATGTATTTTCACGAGGAACGAAGAACAAATTCTTGAACTCATGACCGTTGTAGTTTGTTATCTCAATAGTTTTCGTCATTTATATAAAAATAAAATAAAAAATAAAATAAAAAATAAAATAAAAAATAAAATAAAAAATAAAATAAAAAATAAATGATATCACCACCCTCACACGTATGAAAACATAGCACAAAAATAAATTTAGGTGAAGTGGTGAGATCTCACCTCTTTTTTCACCTGTTTTTTCACCCTGTTGAATTCATTGCTTTATAACTCTCTTCCTTTCTCCAACTCTTCTAACTTCTTCTTAAGTTCAGCAATGTTGTCCTCATGAAGTTTAATCTTTCTCAAAATTCCTTCTTTATCTAATGGTTGCTTTATCTTTCTAAACTGAACTCTACCATCCTTTATAGTATGAATGTAAAAACCTTCTGGAATAGTTCCTGATTTAATGTATTCTACCAAAAACTTTTGTTTCATTGCTTCAGTGACTTTATTTGTCATTTCAATCAAATAAAAATTGTAATATTAAATAAAAAATAACGTTATTTTTTCAGTAAGGAAACGCAGGAGTTTTACGATTTATTTGAGGAGTAGGTTCTGGTTTAAATGTTGGAGTCGGTTTAGGAGTTGACTTTTGAACAGGAGTTTGTACTTCCATAGGTTCAGGAGTCATTGAAGGTTTTGCTTGTGAAGGCGTTGGAGTTTGTTGAACTTCAGCTACTTCAGTATTATTTACAACATTTGCTTTATTTCTTTTCAACATCATAACTGCTCCTGCTGTAGCTAGCAAACCTAGTGGGAGACCATATTTTATATAAGGATTTGACCAAATGCTATTTTTGACAGGAGCTGGTGGAACACCTAACCTTGGTGAGACTGCTCTTTGCCATTGTGCAGCTCGTAAGAAATATTCAATAGGTGCTCCATAATCGTTTGGTAAAGTTTGTTTCATAGATGGTGAAGGTTCACGAGAGCTTGATGAAGAACTCATTTATAAGCTTTAAAATAAACGTTCATCCTTTATTCCTCACCGTCGTCTGTAGCTAAGTTATAGTCATCTAATCTTATTATGGGGATGCCATTAGCACGCACCTGAATGGCAAAGCAACAATCCCTCATAAATCCAATAAGTGGCTTTGGTACATTTTCAGTTGCTAGTTCAATAGGTCCTTTAACAGACAATTTGTATGTTATTGGAGCAGTAGATGTTTGACCTTGCTGGAAGCAAAAGTCCACTTCTGTTGGAAAACCACATAAGAAATGTGTGTTGTCATAGCTATCCCATTTATGTTCCACACTACCATCATCCACCAATGACCTCATAACATCTTCATTAAATCCTATCATATCATTGTTTGTATTGCAGGCGTTCGCAACCATTTCATAAAATACAGGTCCATATGATTTTTCAGGTTCTGCAGGCATATTTCCATAAGCTCCCATGGAAAGCTGAAGATATTTAAACTTAGGGTTCTCAAAATTAACATAATAGTTGTCTTTCTTTCTAAATAGTGCCCAAATACTTTTAACATTAATAGGCGTATAAGCTGCTGTAAATGTTGCACTTGAACTATCTGTATTCTTTGAGAATGAACCGTCCATAGGAATCCAATCCATAACTTTAACAGGAAAACATAAAGCCTCGTTTGTATAATGTTCTACAAGTTCTGTATAAATGTTAGGGTCTAAAGAGAATGACTTTGGATGAATGAAACATTCATTAAAATCCATCTTTGTTCGAAATAGTTGCTGGGTTACAGTTGTAATAGTAACTGTTCCACTAGCTTCTACTGCCTTCGTTATCATAGTGAATGGTTCATTCCATGGAACAAATTTATTTGTCGGTGAATTTGAATCTGAAGCAAATGCAACTTTAAGAGTTGGATTGAAAGCAATGATATCATTTACAGATATAGATGTGCATTGTAAGGCGTCGCTACTGAACTTTACTTTAAGCTGAATGTTTCCTGCAAAAGCTGGAATAAATCGAATAGCTTCTAATGGAAGGAATCTTCTAACAGGAATTCTTAAACGAAGCTTAAAATCAAATGATTTTCCTGCTGTAATCGGCCCACTAACAATTTGTCCTGTTCTGCATGTTCCCGAATGACTCCATACATCTTCATGTCGAGTCTTTGAGAAAACATCTACTTTCTTTATTTGTTCGGTAGTTTGTGAGTTTGAAGTTATATATGCTTCTTCTCTTGCGTTGTCTTGAGAATATACGATACGACCATTTGCAAGGATTTGATATCCAGCAACTGCATAGAAAGCGTCATCGAAACCAATCCAAAATCCTGGTGGGTTTGTTTTATTGGAACCTGAACCAATTTCTTTATCTACAATAAATTGACCTTCCATTTTATACGTAATGAATGTATTGTAAAGGTCCAACATATTTTCACCAGGAGGTGAGAGATTGAATGTTACCCATGTGTTATCTTTAGCAGTTCCAGGTTGTGATGGAATCTTTGCGTCAGAATATTTTCTATTAGTGTCACCAATTTGAACTGCATTGTCTATGATATCGAAATATGAGCGAATCTGATGAATATGCTCTGCTGGAGTAAATTCGTTTAGCTGTTCGTTCTGCATGTATTTACTTCGGATAAAAATATCTATTTACTTCATTATTCTCACTCTTCTTCTTGGCATTCGTGGTGGAGGTTGTTTCTTGACATTTTCAATGAACTGTACATTCTCTTTTGTCTCAACTTCTTTCACTGGCGGGTCAGGATTCTTTGACTCGGTTTGTTTTTCAATGAAATTCACGAACTTTGCAATAAGCTCTTGGTTCGTTATTGAAAGTACATCTGGCTTCTTTTCTTCTGGTTCTATTGACTTTTCAGTTTGAATAGAAGGCTTAATATGGGCTTCGTGGACTTCACCCTTGCCATACACCTTAATGTTGTCGCTTTCTGCATTCGCTAATGGAACCTTTCTTTTTCTTACGTATATTTTACCATCTTTACTCAGACTTACGTAATAGAAAGGATGTTGTATTCCTCTTGCGTCATTTAATATAATAGACTCTCGTTCTGATTTTGACAAGCTCATTTTACATCGGTTAAAGTTTTAATTTTGTTTTTTATCTGCAGTCAAATGACTCAGACAAGCCCTACGGACAAGACCCAAGGGGTCATAGATGTTGAAGCATTGAAGAAAGAAATTCGTGAGCAAATTTTATCCAAACTGAAGGAACAAAAACAAGAACAAAAGCCAGAGAGACCAAAGAGAAAACTTAGTGAAAAACAACTTGCTGCATTAGCTGCTGGAAGACAAAAGAACCCAAGACTACTGGCGAAGAAAGCTAGAGAAGAAGCTGAAGCAAAAGCTAAAGAAGCTGAAGCAAAGAAAGAGTAAATGGTTTATTTTTATCCGCATTAAATGTATAGACAAATACCTTTATCTGTTGCGTTCAGTAGTGAAAACCCTGACGTCAAAATAAAGGGGAACAGAGTAACGTTTAAGTTTCCAACAGACTGGATTGTGAACATAAATGAAGAGAAGTACATTGGCATAACATCTATGTATATAACACGTGCTTTCAGAAAGGTTGACTTTATACTTCAAGTCGAGATAGAAAATGACGAACAGTCTTTAAGCGCCCAAAACATTCACATATACAAATACTTCAATGACAGTACGACGTTAGAAGACTGTATAATTACATTTTACGAAAATTTTCAAAAGAAGTTTAACATTGAAGTACAAACTTTACAGCCTTTACGTGATTTTCTTGCAGAACTGAAAGAAGAAGGAATTGTAGAAAGATTAATAGCTTTTCATTACGAGTTTGTAGCAAATGCTGATGGAACTCATGACCGTCAATTCATTGTATTCTCACCATTCAATGAAGTAGCTAAAAAAAAAAAATCCATTACGTATAAGATTTCAAATCTCTGAACCAAGTGATGATTTCAAGAATGTTTTCAATTATGATGCAATGCTTCCGAGGAAAAATGAATTTTCAAAGATTGTAACACCTGGCATTTGGGATAGAAAGCAAGCTATATTATATTCAAACTTAAGTAAGGGAGTTGAAAATGAGTTCATAGGTCATACAAGAACTACACCACTTCCTAACCCTAAATACTATAAATTAACTGGCTTCAATCGTGAGTTTTGGATAGACATGTTCTCCACTCATGACCATAACTGCCCAGTGTTCTTACCTCCAGACCATAAGGACTGTCTCTACATTGAAGCACAACTCTTAAACTCTACAATTGCTGTATTGTAAAATCTACGCTAGTTTTATTTTTTTCTGAAAATTTTTATTTGAGTGAAAGGCATGGAAGGTGAAGGACATTGGCAAACACTCGAACATGACAATGACTATGAAATCTTTTCAGAGTACCCATATCCAATTAGGCGCATAAGTAACAAAAGAGTTGTAAGTGAGTTTGACAACGGTGATGGTTATATTTGTGTTTATTTAAACAAACATAAACTCTTTAAGCATAAAATTGTTGCAAATCAATTTATACCGAATCCTGAAGGACTTCGAGAAGTAGACCATATAAACAGAGACAGAGGAGACTTTCATATCTCAAACTTAAGGTGGGTGTCGAGAAGACAAAACATGAGAAATATTTCTGGTTCGAATGGCTATTGGTTTGACATTGTAGACACTCTTCCTGAAGATGCTGTTGAAATTATACAATACTCTAAATTTACTCTAGAAAATTACTACTATGTCCCAAGTGAAGATGTCTTTTACTATTTCATGGGAACTCAATACAGACGAATGAATGTCTTAAGACAGTATAGCAAAGATTATATAAACATTACAGATGTAGAAGGAAGAAGAACAAAGCTGTCTATTGCAAAGTTTAAGAGAGACAATGGTTATACATAAATGACAAAAATATATGACCTCATTATTTTTATCACGAATGACCTCATTGCTGACAAAAATAAATGACCTCAGAACTTCAACTTACGAATAAAGCTTGTTTTAGTCGTTATTGAGAAGTTAAACTTTTCAGCAAAGCAAGGACTAGAAGACTTACATAAGTAAAATCCAATCTCTTGACCATCATGAAGTGCTTTGTAAAGTTTCATTAAACTGAACTCAGAGTCTTTGTCATATGTTCCAACAGGTATGTGAATGTTCTTATCTTCATTGTAATAGCATTGTATAGCTTCAGGAAACATTTCATTAGCTGTTAAAGCAAGAACGTCTTGTTTTACACCTTTACAACGTGCATGAAATGCAACTTCATTTAAATCATTCGTGAGTAAGTCTATGTAAGTCTTCTTTCCACAAAATATTGACTTGTATGCTAAACTTTGTTTTCCAGGTGTTATTTCTGCGAAGTCAGAATGGAACTGACCTAATGTTTTACCAATAAGTTCTCTACCGTATCTCTTCTGAAATTCCTGAGCTAACAGTGGGATGTCTTCATTGAAAATATGCATGCTATCGCAGTCCTGGTAAAATATTTGAAGACCCATATCTTCAGCAGTACAGAATACTTCACACATTATTCTCTTCGACATAGACAGAATGTTAACACCAAGTGGACAGAAGTTAAAGTGTCTGCAAATGCTTTTCGTTAGCTTGAAAATAGTTTTATCTGAACCATCCAAACCTTCGAACTTCACTATATGGTTGTAGTTTCTGATGGCATATCTTATAGCATCTTTGTCATTTACTATGGTTATTTTTGACTCAATAGGAGATAGAATAGTTTTGCCATAAATACTGTTCAGAATGAGCTTTATATTTTCTTGCAAAGGATTTCCTTCTTTCTTATACTTTAACCTTAACTCAAACAACTTCTTTACTTCATCTCTTATTCTAATATCTCTGTTTCCATCGTAATAGTATCCTTGCAACACTTCACATTTGACACCTTGATATTTTATGAGGTCTTGTAATGTTATATGGTCAACATACATTAAACAGCAAGTGTTTGAACTTCTGGGAACGTTAAGTTCTGGATTTAGTTCAGGGTCACAAACTATTAAAGGAAAGTGTCTATGTATTCCAATCTCTGTTATCTTAATGAGAACAAAGAAGCCAGACATAAACTTTTCACCAATGGGTTCCTTTTGGTCGTCATCGAATAAATGTCTCATGAGATACTCTGTGCTTAACATTTCTTTCTTCATAACCTTTGGAATACCTTCTAAAGTATAAAGTCTTGCTATAGCTGATGGATATAATGAAACAGCGTCGAAGTCAGCAATGAGTTTCGTTTCGCTCTTTTGTTTAATGTTATCTGACAGCATACATCTTCCACCTTGAATGCATCTCGAAATAAACTCTCTTGGTTTATTTGAGAGGTCATATAAATTTCCATTCGGGAAGTACACTCTGTTCTCAAATAATTTGTTAGCAATTGAACAAATACTAACGTAGTCATAAACGTTTAAATCAAATTCTTTCAATATGTCATTGCGGAACTTAACAAAACCTTCTCTTAAAATTCTTACATCTTGTTTGCAATAAAATGTGCTATACTTTTCTAAATCGAAATGGTTCTCATCTATTCTGCAACCTTTGATGGAATCTATGTTTTTCATGAATGCATCTGCATCCCGGATAAACTTACATGCTTCAGAAATGACACCAGTTCTGTTGTCATTTGCTAACAAAGTACTGCTGTAGTAGTTGTAAGGAAATACTTCTTTCGGTCCTGTTTGTAAGTTAAACATAGCAGGAAATAGTTTAAGCTTCTTATTTATAACACTGTAAGAGTCTTTTATAATAATTGCCCTTCCTTTATATAAGCCAGTTATTTGCATTGTTCGTGAACCTTTAATGATGGGAGTTCCTTTCACTTCTATCATGTGTCTTAAGATGAAGTTTATATCATAACTGAGGTTATGGAAATATATTAAACTCTTGTCAGGAAGTCGCTCCAAAAATTCTGTTGCACAGTTCTGACCCCAAATGCTTTCACTCACAGAACCATCTTCACTGTCGTAACAGATGTTAAAGGCTTTATGAAAGCCGTCTGTGCTACACTCAAAGTCAGCAAAGAAAACGTGCTCAGGTATGAACTTACACTTAGCTTTATTTACTTCTTTTGACTCTGCTTTCTCCTTCAGTCGAACACAATACTTAGGAGAATATGACAAGTCTTTAAATGGTGCAAGGTTCTGTTTATATAAGTCAGTCGTATATGTGAAAAGTTCTCCATAAGAAATAGGTTCGAAATATTTGCACTCCCACAATGTTTTCATAACATCCCATAACGGTGTTGTTCTATCATAACGAACTACATATTTATCTTCTCTCTTTGTATAAATCTTCATTTGTTTCTCAATGTTCATTCCACCACAAGCTTTGAGAATTTCTATATAGTTGCGAATGAAATATGTTGTCATTGGTAATCTTTCATTTAGCATGTAGTGGTCTTCAACAAGAAGTAAGTCAATAGTTCGAACAGTTTCACATTCTTTTGGTATGTATCTCTTTATTTCATTATGTCTTGAGTCATTGAAATAACCAATGGTAACATTAAATGCTATACCTGTTGCGTCAGAAATTTCTTGTACTTTACTTTGAGGAAAGTCTCTAACACGAATGACTTCTCTCATGTGGTCAATAGTCTCTCCATCTACTCCAGCCTGAATGCAAGCATAAACGAAACAATTGTCTTCTGTCATAAGTGCTGCAGTTCTTTTGTTCAGTTCATTGAAAATTTGGTAGCGCTCAAGATTTATAGGTAATGTGCAAAGATACTTCCAGAACTGACCGCTTCTCTTCTTATAAAACTTCTTTTCACCATTATCTTTCCAAAAGCTTTCTATAAGTGCTGGGTTTCCTGTTTGCTTAAGAGCTTCCAAAATGGCTTTCTGGTCATTTGTCAGTGTGCTTTCATCTCTATATGGTCTCTTTTTTTTTGCCTTTCTTTACATCTGACATCGTTAAGCCTTCATATTCTGTTAAATCATACATCTTTATTTCGGTAAGATTCTTTATGTTTGTCAAGAAGAAAGTCATAGTGCATTTCAACAATACCTGCAGCATTTGCTTCTATCTCTGATATAAAGTTCTCCTTCAAGAGCTGATGTAGTAATGTTCCAATATTATTGAGGTTTAACGTAGAAATTCATACTTTCCACAAGTTTATAACATACCATCCATCTCTGTTGTGAGTTTATTTTAATTTTCTCTAAGAGTCTCATGAAAACCTTACCGAAATGTTTGTGTAAGTAGTCTCTGTTTTGGTTCATCTAAGCTTCGATGTTTAAAGTCAATGAGTCTATTGCCTGACTTCACATTTCTCTTCCTATTCTCTTCATCTTTCTTTAACCATCTCTCACCTTCTTTTGGTTTGTCGTCAATGGAACGAATGACATCGTTAGCTTTGCGAACTTGTTCTATAGCCTCTTAAACATCTCTCTTCTCTGTTGTTTCAGTGTGTCGTCTCTCTTTCGTGTTTTACCAACGTTTGCATTTGTTATGTCAACATTTCTCTTCTTACTTCATGAGGTACTGAACGTCTATGATATAAGTCAATAGCAACGTCATTTAAAGGAAATGCTCTTGCATGGACTTCGTCCTCGCGCGTTGCGGCTTTATGAATTCATGAATTCTATCATAACTTATTGCACCATTATAGTCTTTAATGAAGTCAGCGAGTGCTTTTTTGTTTGTTGCGTAATGTTTTGCTAACTTCTATGTTAGCTTCTGTAAGAAGTTGTTTTATTTCCGAGTGTTCTAACTTAGACAACTTCCGATACATCTTTAGTAGGAAATAAAAAAAATATTTTTAGAAAAAATTAGATTAGATTTTTTTAAGTTATTTTTCAAAAATAATTTAATATTTATATTTTTAATGAAACACATGCAAGATTGCAAGTTCTTTCATACAATGCTCTCGCTACTGCCATCAAGAATGAGTTCAATAATGCTTCAATGTTAATGTTATCTTTAACAAGAAGTTTGTGAAAGAATCTAAGTTTGGTCAGTATGTCAGACCATTAGCTATCGTCATTGACCGCAAACGTTATACTTCACAAGAGTTAGCAGTAGTTTTGAAACAAAAGAGTTTCTTCGTGAATGTCAAAGATACTCATTATATTCTGTCATAAAGAACTCTAACATTGACTTCTTTCAGTATTGCTTTAAATTTTCCGAACAGAAAGAATATAGAAGGGTGAAACAAATGTGAAATATTATCCTTCATCTCTGAAGACAATAACGAACAAAGATGTTATACAGAAATTCTTACCAAAGGTTTGAAGAAGCTTCTATTGACATTGACGAAGGAAGTGAAATGGTTGAAGAAATAGACCCTGAAGCTATTTAAGCAAAAATATATTTTTGGTTAGTCTTCATATCGATATTTTACAACAATTCCCAATGTATAAACTTTTCATATATTATACGCTTTATATACTTCAGAATTTTGCATAATCTTTAGAAGCATTTAGATATTGTTTAAATGCTTTGTATGTCTTCAGAAATTTTGCATAATCTTTTACATGTTGTGTCGTCTCTCTTCTTTGTCATGAGTTCCGAATATTCTAAATTCATGTTCTTTCATATGAGATAAAATTTTATAAAAAAAATAAATTAGCTTAGATTTTTTTATTCTTCCTCTTTGAAGTTATCGAAAATTCTGTTATTTTTTCCTTCAGTAATGTTAAGTCTTCTTTGAATGTAAGTATTGTGCAACTTTGATTCATAGTGTGTTTGAGGAAGAGTATTTTTGACAATTTCCTTTATTTGCTCATTCGGTGTCATTGAAATTGGTAAGTTTTCACGATAGAACCAGTTTCTGTCAGATTTATATATTTTAGCTAAGTCAAAAAGCTCTTGTTGTTTCTTCTGACTAAATGCAACATAACCACATTTTATCTTCTTCTTTCTCCAACTCTTCAGTATATATCATATACTTATAACTCTTTTCCTTTCCTTTTGGTACCGAACGCGGTATTCTTTTCTGTATGCTTTTGTCTTTGGATTCAATGACTTCATCTTTTGCTTGAAGTTTCTTTTCCATCTCTCCACGTTCTGCTTTATATAGTTCATCTAACATCATGAAAATATAACAAGCATAACGAGGTGAAGCCCATATTGCTACAGCGTTTACTAAAAGTCTATGAACATAATAACCTTTCAAACCAGGAGCCAATTCTTGCGATTTTCGTACGGAATCTCTTCTCTCGGTTTTTCCGAGGGAAGCAATCATATGAGGAATTCTTCTAAAAGTTCTTTTGTCTTTGGTTTTCAAACCAATGATATGCTTGCTTTGTAGAACGAAGAGCGTTCATTATACTTTGCATTTGGTACATATCGTCTTTGGCCGAACGAATGAGCGAAGTTGTTTGTTATATTGTATGTATTCGTATTCTTCATTTATAGCTTTATGGACTATAACTGTTGTTGTGTTCTCTAATGTTGACATTACTGTCTTTACATACAAAATAAAAAATAAATAAAAATAAAACTAACTTTATTTTCTGACTTTCACAAAAGACCAAAAATAAACGCTTTACATGTATTTTTCAGCAACTTCGTCAAATAATTTTATAGCTTTATCTATCTCATCTACTTCAAACGTTTCTTTACCTTTCGTGGGAGCACCATACATTTTCTCAAAAACTTCAAGCAGTTCTGTTTCAGCAGCTCTCATATCATTAACAAACACAACTTGACTCTATTGACTGTACTGTCATATCTTTGAGTTATATAGGGTGTCCAAAGGTGCGTTTAGCACAGCGCTCTATATGAGACTATTAAAGGAGATATATGCTGATTATAAATATATAATAAAAAATATTAATATATGTATATGATGAGTATGTTGTATTTTGGCGCATGCCGGGATATAAAATGAATTTTGAGACAAGAGGCGGTTTCGCGGGAAATTTTGGCGGGATTTTTTTCATTTTTTTAATGAATCATAAAGAAAACATCCTCGCTCTTGCAAAAAAAATGCAAAGACTGTAAAAAAATCTACGAGACATTGGTAAAATGCTTCGGTATGGATGCTCCTAGCTATTCCACTGTAACGTATCATGTTAGGATGTATCACTTCATGAACAAAAAGGCGCCCATCATAAAAATTGACAAAAAATCGCCGGATCAAAGAAAAATCAAAGCAATTCTTCAAGCGCTAGATGAAGACCCAAGAGCATCACTCAGAAGGATAGAGGAGATGACAAAGATACCACGTACAACAGTCAGTTATTATCTGCACAATTATTTGAACTACAAACTAGCGTATACACGTTGGGTTCGCACAACCTTAATTCAGTTCAAAAAAAATCTAGAGTCCAATCTTCGAAAGAGCTCCTCTCTATATTGGGTGCGTATCAATCCAAGAAGTTTCGCTTTTAGTAACAGGGGACGAGTCTTGGTTTCAATATGCAACAGAAGCCAAAATAATGTGGATCCCGAAGGATGAAAATCCGCAAACATTCCGAAGAAAAAAATTGACACACCAATGATGATGTTGTCGGTTTTTTGGGGCGTGAATGGCATCATCGCAATTGATATTCTTCAAAAACCTAATACGATGAATGCTCAGTATCTAATTGACAATGTTCTTACTCAAATTATCAATTCTGATGAGTTTGAGAAATCCAAACAACAAAAACAAAAGTTTGCAATTCATTTTGATAATTCAAGAGTTCACAAAGTCATAAGGTAATGAATTACTTGGTGGAAAACAATGTCAAAGTTGTTCCAAACCCAATTTATTCACCTGATATTGCACCCTCTGACTTTTATTTATTCGGCACGCTAAAAAAGAGAGCTGAAGGACGCGAATTCGCGAGTCCAGATGATCTTGAAAATTTTGTAAGAGAGCAATTTGAGCAATTTTCTCATGATGATTTAAAGCGTGTCTTTCAAGCCTGGATCGATCGCTGCGAACGCGTGATTGAATCCAATGGTGATTATATTTAAATAAACTTTATATATATGTAACTTGTTTATTTCTATTCGCAGTATTCAGGTTTGTGCTAAACACACCTTTGGACACCCTATATTATATGTCCTTCCTATCTTATATCTTTTTGTGTTGAAGTCCTTCGGTTTCTGAACGATGTAAAGTAAGCCTTCACTGCAACGTTCCGTATCGAATGAACCATATGTTATGA
Source organism: Trichomonas vaginalis G3 (assembly GCF_026262505.1). Lineage (NCBI taxonomy): Eukaryota > Parabasalia > Trichomonadida > Trichomonadidae > Trichomonas > Trichomonas vaginalis. The sequence goes on from NC_067203.1 coordinate 15,509, forward strand.
AGTTATATCCAACAACTGGGTCTAACCATAACAAAACTATTGGTATATAGACTTTTGTCTATAAGATATGCTCTTGTTCCATGAAATGCTACTGATATCATAAGCTCAGGATTTCTTGTCAAAATTTTCTGAGTTGAAGCATTTCTAACCCAGTCGTTTGTTTTCTTTCCAGATGGAGATATAATGTCTGACAAAGAATATTTGTTGTATTTCTTTGAGTATCTTACGTTTAAATCACCTATTCTAACCACTTTGGTGTCATTGTCTATCTTTCTAACTGTTTCAAACTCAATGTTTGACATTACTGTCTTTACATACAAAATAACTAATGAAATTCATTATTTTTGTGCTGAATTCAATAAAAATAATGTTGAGGTGAAGAGGTGAGATCTCACCTGTTTTTTCACCTGTTTTTTCACCTCTTTTTTCACAAGCGTTTTACATGAATTGTACGATGTATATTTGAAATCCTAAACAATTTTGTAGCCTCTATTTCTTCTTTTAGTACATCGAATGTTTTAACAATGCCGAAGGTTTCTTTATACTTCTTCTTGACGTCAGATAAAAGGAAATCTTCTGCTGTTGGATAGTTTTTATTAAGAAATGTCAACATATCCATTTTATCTTCTGCTGGCTTTTCTGCTTCTTTCTTTAAGTCTGCATAGTCGTTTCGCATTCTTTCTATCTCTTTGACTGAGTAGTTATATTTTCTTATTGCTGCTTTACATTTTGAACATTGCGGCATCGTTTTTGCGTTATACATTGAAACATTACCAGCTAAAATAACTAAAGCGTCAATTGCTCTCTTCATCTCAAACATAGCGGGTCTTATTTGTTCATTCCATACTTTACCTCTTCTATCTTTATCTCTTATCTGCCATACACATTTTGCAACTAATGAAACAAAGTTATCGTATGTCTTAAATTCTTCGGATTTGTAAAGGTCAGAAATATTTTTATAAACCATGTCGCAATCTTTGTCCATAACTTTATGGTTGCAATGAAAACCAAGGAATTCATAATTTACTTTACGTATGAATTTCTTAATTTCTACTGAGTCAGTTGCTTTGACTTCAATTTCGTCGAATTCAGGAATAGTTAGTTTTTGCTGCTGAATTTCAGGTAGTTTAGGCAAATGGTCGATGAGGTCCTCCATTTCATAAAGATACTGTTCATTTGTTTCATCTTTCGCACTACAGTCTAAATTACTTGTTAAAAGTTCTTGCTTTATCTTCTCGATTTCTGTTTCAAAAGTATATGAAGAAGGAATAAAGCTTTTCATCTCTACCAACATTGACGTAGGATTCATGACTAGCGAGTTTGGTGCTGTAGTTGTGGACAGAGTCCCGCCGTTCGTGGCTTGAATTGTTGTTGTGCCGATTGTTGAAATCATATCTTTTATACAAAATAAAAAAATAAATAAAAATAAAACTAACTTTATTTTTTCTGTCTTAAGGAAATTCATGAAAATTCACGAGAAAGCTAAAGCAATCTGAGCCGCTAAGCGGCGAGGGTGAAAAAAGAGGTGAAAAAACGGGTGAGATCTCACCTCTTCACCTAAACATTATTTTTGGTGAATTCACCAAAAATAAATGGTACCATTAATGATATCATGACTGTTCTCATTCATGTCTGATTTACATCTAATGAAAAAGTTTAGAAGAATTTTCTTATTCTTTCTGGCTTATTTTTGTCTTTCCAGTACTCCCGCTCTAATGGTCCCAGATGTGTTGGCTTCGACTCTCTCAAGTTCTTAGATGGTATAACATCTTCAACGCCTCCTTCATATCTTACTTTATAAGTGTCATCGTTTATGTTGTAGCCAAGTATTTCAATAACCACTCCTCGCTTTGCTTCGTCAATGGTTTCAGCAAGTTTGCCATTACTACTTTCGACTAATTTGTGACGAGGGTAAAACGCAATAGAGTCGTCAGCAGCTTTTATAAGATATCCATTACCTTGCGTAGAGTCTACGATATAATAGTTTCTACTTAACCTTAAACGTTTCTTTGTCAACGGTTTGTCGTCAAGAACTACACGAACTTTTGTTCCAGGAATGAGGGTAAATTGTGTTGAATTTCTGATATTTTGTGTTTGGCTTTGTTTCTTTTGTATATACTTTTCTTCTTGTTTTTGTGTCATTGAATTTGGTGTATGTCCTGTTGTAGAATGTGTTGAGGAATTATATACTTCGAGAAAATGTTTCATTGTTTCTTCGGTAAAGTCTCGCTCTTGATTTAAATCTCTGAGCGTTCTTATGAAGCGGTTTATGATGCCGAGTATGTTATGGTTATGGTCTTCAGTAGTGTAGTGAGTTATGTTATGCTTAATGAGAAAATCTGTGATTTCATTGCTGAGGTATGCACTGTCTTGGTCTGATGTTAAAGTACTTGGGCTATGTTCTGCCACGAACTTTGTTGTAAAACTCTTAACACTTCACGAGTTCCTTTATTCCTCATTGGATATGCATATGCTTTGCGAGTATTAACATTTATGAAGATGAGGAATGGGTTATGTCCTCCTTTTTCTGCTTTGAATGAGAGTGTCAAATTGGTATGCGTCAGGAGTGTTGGAGTAAATTGGTAAAAAGTAGTCGTAAGGGTTTATTTTTGTTTGATGTACAACATTTTTGTCAAAGAATCTTTTCACTTCAGCTCTGTTAGTAAATCCCCAACTCTTTGCAGCTTCATTGAACTTCTTAAATGACCTCCATGGATGTTGTTCGAATACTTCTTTCAAGCTCATTTATGTAAAGTTAAAGATTTTATTCAAGGCTCAAGCGCGTTCATTGAACGCGGTACCATGCGAATATAGTCACAAATGGTGGCATATAATCTGCACCCGAGCCTGTTGGATTTGTTGTGAAAGTGTGTGAATGATTTCCTGTGGTTCCACAGAAAATACCTGCGCTTGAATCTACTGGGTCACTTGAAATATCATATCTATGCATTCCCTGTCTATCCGAACCTGCTGCAAGATTTGTATAACCTCTTTTTGTTATTGAATGTGAATGATTACCTGTTGTGTTTGTAGTTCCAGTATGAGTGTGCGGTGGAAGGTTTGCTTCTTTAATTTTCTTCGAACCCCCCGTTTGCTTTGAAGAGTTAGCACAGTATAAGAATTTGTCTACAATCTGTTCCCACGTACCAAAACCTAAAACTGTTTCTGGATTTGTTGAGTTCATTGACGTATAAATAGAGCCTATAGGATATATGGTTTCAAGAATCTGAGTCTTCATTGTTTGAAGTTCATGTTTAACATTTATAAATCCTTTGCCATCTACAATATTTATATTGTTTGTTATTAAACCATTAGGAAAAGTAGGAGGATAAATTCTTTGTTCTTGTACAGTTGCACCGTTTCTTCCTGTTTTTGTTACTATTTTGATGCATGCTTTAATTTCTTTAATCTTGATTGTTTGAAATTCTTCATGTGTATGGTTCTTGTCGGCTTTTCCATTAAGCGCAGCATTTACTTCCGACTTCTTTGCATAATTTTCATCTACATAAGTTTTGTCTGCTTTTTATCTAACATTGCTGGTAGTTCATGTGTTTCAAAGTTTCTGGCATGACCTTCAATGTTCATACATCTGTTATCTAAATTGTTAAGAGTATCTTTTACGCTTGTACTCGGATTCTCTAAAGGTGCACTTGAACCAGGGTATAGTTCAATATTATGTCGTCTGCTCTAACAGTAGTGAAGGATTTATGTGTATGTTCTTTGTCGCTTTTTATCTAACATTGCTGGTAGTTCATATGTTCAAAGTTTCTGGCATGACCTTCAATGTTCATACATTTGTTATTTAAGGAGTTTAGTGTATCTTTTACGCTTGTACTCGGATTCTCTAAAGGTGCACTTGAACCAAGGGTATAGTTCAATATTATGTCGTCTGCTCTAACAGTAGTGAAGGATTTATGTGTATGGTTCTTGTCAGCTTTACTATTTAATGTAGCTTGAAGTTCATTTATATCGGAGATATTGTGTTTATGAGATTTCAAAACTTTGTTCGTTACGTCAAGTTCATCTTTGTCAGCTTTACTTTTAATAGCATCTTCAAAAGTTATTTTTGCCTTAACTCTCAAAGTAAATCTTGGTTCAACTAATACACCGTTAACATTGAAAGTAGAGGCATAAATTTCACCGGTATAACCAAATGCTTCTGGTGCTTTAGCTACATCATACTGTACAGTACTTATGTCATAACCTTTAGCACGAATGTATTTATATCTTCTTTCATTAACATTTTTTGTCTTCGCTTCATCACTTCGTGTTAAATATCCATGGTAGTCCGTTATAATCTGTTCGTCTGAAGTTATATAATGAACATGGTTTTTATCTGCTTTTTGTGAAAGAAGTTCAACAACTTTTGCTTCACTTATGTTACCAGTGTCACTTTCATTTATTTTTGTCAGCATTGCGTTCAAAACTTCATAAAGACTAACTACTTCTTTTGGTTCTTGAAACAATGAGTCAAAAGTCTTTCTTAACATTACATCTTCAACTGTTATGACTGAGTCAATACCTTTCTCTTTTATTGTCTTAGCTAACTGACCTAAAACAACGAACATATAGTCTAAAATATTATCTTCAGTGTTAAACACTATACAGTTTTCACGAATTGTTGTGTTTGTTGCTGTTAAAACTTCTTTAAACTCAGGATATATATTCAGTAGATTTTCAACAATTGTTTGAACCACTTGTCCTCCTTCATCTAAATCTCTTGCTGCCATTAAAGGATGTAAATTAATTGGTTCAATAATTCCGAGACGAGGGTTGTAAGCAAGTCCGTCGAACATATTTTTACGTTTGAGTGCCCAGTTAGTTAGTTTCTTTGTATTATATGTTACTTTACCCCATAAATTTTTGAGACCGTCAAAGAAACTTCCTGTATTTCCATGTAATTTAGCAAACTCAACATAAAACTTCATGCTATCTATGCCACCAAGAAAAGCCCAGAGTGCATCTATCTCACTTTGCATGGTTATAAGAGATGCAGTTGTTACACCTGATGAAAATAAAGTAAACAACCACCCTAACCAACTCTTACCTGCTCCACTTTGTTCTACTTTCACAAAATCACTGATATGACTTTTTAAGTATTCTTTCGTAAGTAATGTGTCTCCAGGTGTAACGTCTCTAACGATATTATCTCCGTCAAAAGTCAATGTTCTAACTTGTGTCCGTGCAGCCTTTATTTTAAGGCATGCATAGTCTGGTGTTTGAGGAGCAGAAGGCTCGATGTATGTAATTTTAAAGAAATCGTCATAATTTTTCTTAAAGGTTTCATATGTTGTTTTGAATGTATTGAACCTCATTATTATATCAAGAAGTTTTGTCAATGAGTCAGCAATTGCTTCATCTACTGTTGACGTTTTGAGTTTTATTTCTGCTGAGTCGTTTATGAATGGTACTTGACATTGAGTTGTATATGGGTCAAATCCTGTAGGACCCAAATGAAGCAAGTAGTCTAAAATATCACGAACAGACTTTGAGACAGTTGTGTCGTTCTTCATGACGATTTCACCATTTACAATGAATGGCATAGTACATGAAGTTATTTGTGGGTCAAAACCAGAAGGATTGAAATGAAGCATATAGTTCAGCGCCTCATACACTGACTTATACACTGTTTCATTATTTTTTGACACAATTTCACCATTTACAATGAATGGCATTGTCGAAGGAGTTGTTTTTGTATCGAACCCTGAAGGATTGAAGTTAAGAATGCTTTCAAGAGCTTCATATACAGACCTATAAACAGTTGTGTCGTTCTTCATGACGATTTCACCATTTACAATGAATGGCATAGTACATGGAGTTAAAATAGGGTCAAACTTTTCATAGTCCTTCCATGTTATGTATTTCTCAGTATTTCCATCAGTGATAACAATATATTTGTCAGTAAGTGTGAGAGAGTATTGACCAAAATATAAACGTTTAGCTCTGTCAGCTTCATACGCATATGCAGCTATACTCATATTTTAATGAGAATAAAATGTTGTTCTATTTGCAAAGTACAGACCCAAACGAATACGGGACAGTAAAGCTACAAACAAACTTAGGTCTACAGAATGAGGCGCTTGCATTCAGAATGGTTGACTTCAATACTATCGCTTCATTCGTTATAACAGATGAAACAGATTTCATGGAGATTGAAATAGATGGAAAGAAGCACGAAATAAGATTTCACAATAATGTAGAATATAAGATGGAAACATTAGCTGGAGTGTTAAATGCTCTCATAAATACTACAATAAACAAGGATAACGAAGAAAACTTAATGAATGTTAAACTTATTGCAGGAGTTTTGAAGTTCAGTTATGCGAAGGAGTTTAAGATAACACGAATGAGTCATAGAGTACAACTTCTTTTGGGTGCATACCATATGACATTTCCTTTGAAAAGTGTTGACAAAACGATTGAGATGAAATCTGTTCCATACGTATGTTATGGTAATTGTTTATACATTGAGTCTAAAATAGCTAATGTCACAGGCATTTCAGGAGTTAATAGTAAAGGTTCAGTAGAATATAAATCCTTCTGTTATGCAGTCAATTCAATGTTCATTCCAAACGTTCCTGTCATAGCAACTCATTTAGGTAAATGGGTTCGCATTAGTCCTCATAATTTGAAAGACATGCAATTCAGACTTGTTGACTTTCAAGGAGAGCCTGTAGAACTGAAGGCACCAGTGCGAATGACTGTTGAAGTTGACTTTTTAGAAAATATTAAATGCAACAGCTTACAAGAGAACTCAGAGCTAAAAATATAAAGTATGAATGTTATGTATTAGGTCATGAACTTTGGTTGTTGCTGTTTGATGAAACAAATGAGTTAGTTATGTCAGTCAAGAGAACAGAAAAATATTGTGTTAGTGAAAACTGCACCAAGTCAATAAGATTAGGTTTGCATTATGAAGATGAGTTCGATACTGTTGAAGAAGTTTTGGATAGATATTACAAATTGCTAACTTGAAATTTTTTTTGACTGACGGCACAAAGCGCCAAGATGGGCTCAAAGAGCCCTCCTGACTGCTTTAATTTACTAAAACATATTTCAAACAAAGTTTATATTCTGTTGAAAGTTTTGTATATGAAAAAACCAGAATTTTCGAAAAAGTGACACCAACTATTAAAGTTATTTTATTACTAGATTTATTTACAAATTATAAGATAATATCATTAACCGAATATATTTTTAATATAAATAAAAAACTTTTTTTTACAAAAAATTACAATCAATCGATAAATATTATAAAACATTTATTCCAAAAAGATTAAGTAATAGGTGGGATCCTGCATAAAATATAATTTTATGTCATAAAGTTTACAAATTTTAGATGGACCACAGTGAGAATGTGAGTGGTTAATTTAAAGGTGGTCTGATAAAGATATCGAAGCTTACTCAACAAAGCATGAAGCAGTTTCTAATACACAATCTTACTAGTTGTGTTTCGGTCGCCAGCGCTCTCATAGGGGTGCTGATTTCAAAAACCACTACTTCAAATTATTCAACAATACTCAATGCAGCATGAAGCAGCTACTACTGCTGTATCTTACTGGTAGTGTTTTGGTCGTTGGCTCTTGCACAGTCTCTCAGATTTTCAATTTTTTTTTCAACACTATCTTGTTTCGCTCTCAGAAAGCTATCCTACAAAGACATCGAAGCTTACTCAACACAGCATGAAGCAGTTTCTAATACACAATCTTACTAGTTGTGTTTCGGTCGCCAGCGCTCTCATAGGGGTGCTGATTTCAAAAACCACTACTTCAAATTATTCAACAATACTCAATGCAGCATGAAGCAGCTACTACTGCTGTATCTTACTGGTAGTGTTTTGGTCGTTGGCTCTTGCACAGTCTCTCTCAGATTTTCAATTTTTTTTTTCAACACTATCTTGTTTCGCTCTCAGAAAGCTATCCTACAAAGACATCGAAGCTTACTCAACACAGCATGAAGCAGTTTCTAATACACAATCTTACTAGTTGTGTTTCGGTCGCCAGCGCTCTCATAGGGGTGCACCGAAATTCAATTGTTAATGATATCAATTCACAAATTGGAATCGAAGATCAGTATGAAATTTAAAATATAAATAAATTTTAATTATATTATTTTTAATTTTTTTAAATAAATATACATATATAAATACATGCATATATACATATATAAATATATACATATATAAATATATACATATATAAATATATACATATATAAATATATACATATATAAATATATACATATATAAATATATACATATATAAATATATACATATATAAATATATACATATATAAATATATACATATATAAATATATACATATATAAATATACATATATAAATATATTTATATATATAAATATATAAATAACAAAATACAATCAAAAAAATAGTGTTTGGAAATTTAAGGTTAAGTGTCACTTTTTCGTAAATTCTACCACACTCTCAAAGAGCCCTCCTGACTGCTTTAATTTACTAAAACATATTTCAAACAAAGTTTATATTCTGTTGAAAGTTTTGTATATTCATTCGAATATTTATACTTAAACTCAACTCCTGTAGTTCCTGGTGTTTCAATGATGCGGATGTTACCTATTTTCATGAATAGTGGAGTTTGACACAGCATTCGATTTCAGGGTCGAGATAGTCATGACACATTGTTTCCCTGTTATTCGTGAGATAACATTTTCAAGGTCCTCCTTTGTTAGAATTATTTGGTTCTTACTTATAAGATTTGTCAAAAGCTTCTTATCGTCTTTGAGTAAAATTGTTTGGTATAACTGAAGAAGGTAATGGTCTACGTTATCTGAAGGATTTGTTTGAACATTTGTGTAAGGATTGTCGTTGGCTTCTCTTGAAAGAATTTGGTCCAGTGGTGGATACTCTAACTTAACATCTGATGTAGCGTTAGCGTTTGAAGCTGTGTTTAAATTCACGGATTTCAGCTCTGGTTCTGGTTCTTTCAAACACTCTGAACTATAGTTCTTTATGACAATATTGTTTGTCGTTCGTGAGTCAACATTTGATGTTGGTTCAATTGGAACATTAACGGCACCAGCTAAGATGGATTTGCTTCTCATTTCATATAGAATAAAAACCTTTTATATGTATGAAATGAACAATATACTCGACAAGGGTTTGAATGTAAAGCTAACGAATGAAAATATTGTTGAATTCACTGAGACAGGAGCTGTGTATAAAGATGTAGAACTACTGAACAAAAGAGCTAAGGGAAGAAGCAGGAACATGAACAAAGGGTGGAAGCCTATAAAAATTTATGTCAATGATGGCTCAGGAGGTTCAAACATAAAGTATGCAGAAAGTTATAGAGTTTATGCTCTCAAAGGTGAAAAGCCTTCATTTAAGAACAGCTATTCTAACGCATATCCTCAAAAGCTAACGGATGGGGAAGTGGATGATATGAATGACAGCAAAAATATTAACAGAAATGGCGACAGAGATGCATGGAATTTGTTTACCATCAGTCAATTGAAGGTTAAACTTTAAAACAATGTTGGTCGTTCCCATGGAATATTTTTGACTTTAATGGTATTAGTCATGATATGAATCTCAAGGTATGAACGAGGAGAGATGAGAGACTTATATGCTTCCCAAATTTCTTCAAAAGGTAATGTTATACCTGACTGTTTCCAAATGAGTTCAATGTCATAGCGTGAGAAACCTTGAAAGATAACGAAGTCAGTTATGAGACGTTTTATGTTTAAAGCTAAAAACCTCCATGTTTGCATAAGTATTGCTACAGTTAAATGGTAATGTCTGACTTTAGTTATGATGTTAGCTAATGGTGAGTCAGGCTTTGAAACTAAACCTTTTCCGGCGAAGTCGTCACAAACTAATAAAGTGTTTGATGGATATTTTTTGAAGGGGTATTTTGAAAGTTTTGATAGAATGTAGTTTGTCAGTCGTTTCATATCGTAAACTCCTGAGTACTGACGCAAGTGGTGTTTGTCAATAATTCTTTCCATCTCCTCAGAAGTCTTTTGCATTCCTGACTGTATAAATTCAACGATGGCATAATATTTTCTCTTACGTCGAATGTAACGTTGAAGAAATTCAATGAGTTCACTGTCTGGAACTTTAACGACAGAGGCTTGAACTTTTGACATAAATGTTTTCGCTGTTGAGTCCATAGAGTCTGAAGTTGCTGATATAATGATTTGGTCATAATATGAGTCATTTCCTAAACGTTCTGTTATGAGTATATGACGAATGAGGTTAAATGTCTTACCTGAACCCATCTTTCCACAATAGAAATACACACCATTTGAACAGAACTCATAATCTTTGCTGAAAGGAAGAATAAGAGAAGAGTTAAGTTTGTCTGTAGTTTCATTCATGTCTTCATCTACGTCATGTATTAAATGCTTCATTTTATCTCCATTAAAAATGCAAGTCAGAAATATTCAGAACATAGCACCGAGTCTAACTGACAAGAGTATAAAGATATACTATGAACATGTTATGATGAAACCAACCAAAATTCAAGAAAGTCAGTATACTTATGAATATCCAAGACACTGGGTAGAGTATGTAGGAGGTGAGAAAGCTATTGAAATCAGACAGGTTCGAAGTATTCCAGCAGGAAGAACAATATTATTGAAGAACTTTAATGTTTTGAGGTATAATGATGAAACAAAGAAGCAAGATAGTTTCCCTGTTGCTGTGTATGTGAACTTAGATACAGGAGATGACATGAAAGTTTTTAATACAAAGCTTCAAACGGTAGTGAGAGAACAACTGACTGCGGAAGGACATCCATTACCTTCAGAAGTTACCATAGCATATAATTTTGAAACAAACTCAATAGATTTTAAAGTCGTCTCTGCAAAGAAGTCAGGTTTTACATTTAATGAAGCAGATGTATATTCGAATGAAAACTTCAAAGCTATTGCATGGTTAGATAATGACGATTGCTTTAAGAAAATATTTAAATACAGTGACTCAACGATGTCAATAGATGACCTTCGTGGAATGTTACCATCGACGTTTACAGTAGAAGGTTCAGCAGGATTGCTTACAAGATTGTCAATTGGTGGTATTTGGTCTCGTGAGAACATTGTTATAAAATCCAGTATAAGTGAATTTGCTGAAGAATCTATATTATGTCTTTCAAACTATATGTATTCGCCGCCAAAGCATTATAGTATAACAAACTTTGTCAGTAAGTTTAACATAAGACTTGTCGAACCTTCTTCAATGAAAGATGTTGTGCTACCTAAAGATGGAAAGGATGGACTCATTATTGAGATGATTTTAATAGCATATTAAATGAGCTTGTTCTTGAAGGTCATTCATGATGAAATAACTGTTGTAGAAGATGTTAGCAATTGTTCAGACATTTTGAAGCGTATAGATGATATAAGAAAGAAGTTAGATAGACCGCAAAGTAGTGAGGGCGAAGCCCGTGAGAACGCTTATGTTTCATTGACTTTCTCCAGTAACGAGAACTTTTATGAGATAATATTGAAGAGAGATGATTTTAATATGGTGTAAATGGTAGCTTGGGCAGCTTTAGGCGCAATGGGAACAAAAGCATTAGCATTTGGAGCAAAAGCACTTGGAGCTTATGACGCAGTAAATAAAATGAGTGGAGGAAGGGTTTCGAAGACATTAGATGCAAATAAAGGGAAGATTGGAGGCTGGGTTGCAAAGAAGTTAAGATTAAATAAAATAGGGCTCATAAATAAAGCATCCAATTTGGTTGCGACTGAGTCAGAAAATGCTTTAGGAAAGGACGATGAGTTTGCAAAACACGCAAAAGACTTTAATGACCAGATGAAAGGTGAAACAATGCATTTAAATAGAGTCGATGGAACTAAAGAAAATGTTTCTTCTCCACCAGCGGTTTATCCATACGGACCTTATGGAATGTATGGAAACCCTTACGAAAGACCATTTGACCCATTGACTGGTGGAAGTAACTGGTATCATTACGGCCGAAGAAGAAAGACAGTCAAGTTGGAGACAGACGTGAAGAAAGCAACTAAAAAGAAACCAAGGAAGAGAGTTATAAAGCAATGAATTCAACAGGGTGAAAAAACAGGTGAAAAAAGAGGTGAGATCTCACCACTTCACCTAAATTTATTTTTGTGCTATGTTTTCATACGTGTGAGGGTGGTGATATCATTTATTTTTTATTTTATTTTTTATTTTATTTTTATTTTATTTTTATTTATTTTTATTTTATTTTTATTTTATTTTTTATTTTATTTTTTATTTTATTTTTTATTTTATTTTTTATTTTATTTTTATATAAATGACGAAAACTATTGAGATAACAAACTACAACGGTCATGAGTTCAAGAATTTGTTCTTCGTTCCTCGTGAAAATACATTCTATCAGATACGAGGGAGAAAGGGTAAAGTTAGTTTGAGCGTTTATGAAGGAATGAAGAATGGAAAGTTTATACAAGCATACGATACAAACGGTAAACGTGTTTCATTAGCTTTGTCAAAACTTACTAACATTTATTTTGACAGTGATTTTGACCTATATGAAGAAGAAAGTGAGTCAGAAGATTATGAGCTGTTATGTGAAGCACAGCAATGGGAGGAGTTGCAATACTTTTGTAAGTGAGAACGTTTATTTTTTACATTAGTGAGGTGAAGTGGTTGATGGCTTTGTAAATATTTAAGGTTAAGTTGGTGTTGTCGTTTGTGTTGTAAAATATACGTTAACGGTTTTGTAAAGTGTCAAAACCGCTAAGTGGTGTACGGAGGCGCGCAGTGCCTCAGTACACGACTTAGCCATACTAACTTCTCAATTGCATAATTAATTAAAAATTCATGTGAATTTAAAAAATCGGTAGATTAAATTTGCATGGGTATAAGAGGAAGTACACAATAATACCCCTGAACTACATACTCTGTAAATGAATAGTGAGGAGAAAGACTTCGCAGAATTTCAAGTGTTTTTATGAATTTTAATATATGATTGTGTTGTTAAGTATTATGCGGATAAAATCGAATTATTGACTGTTGACAACAAAGACGAATTCAACAATAAAATGAAAGAATTAAGAACACAACGCGATCAAAACGTCAAAGCATTGAGTCCTAAATTATCCGATTCAAACAACATTTCCGAATTAAAGAAATTGTATAATTCAGAAGAAGAACGACGTAAGAATGAATTAACCGTTATCCAAAACTACGAGAACTCTATTATCGAAACAGAGAAGAACGTAATGAACATGTTCACATCACATTTACCATTAATCACATCTTCATTGATGTCATTGTTTGATAAATTCCCATTATTAGAAGATTTGATTCCAGGTCCAGTTGCCAATGAAGAACGCAGGACATTGAAATCATTGATTAAAGACAAAGAAAGGAAGTCCATGCAATTACCAGATGACCAAGACAGACCATTCCATGTCCGGCAATGGCCAACATTACCTTTAACAATGGAACCATTGTCTTCTATGACCAGTCAAACAGAAAGTCAAGATCAACAAACGAAAGAGAAGAATTCAGGAAGGAAAACAGTTAAGAAACCAAAGAAATCAGATGCAATCAAGTCTGTTGAATCCGCAATGATGCCTATTATTACATCTATTGACACATCTATGTATCGCGGCGTTATTGTTGAAAGGAATCGCTCATTTGAGGAATATCAACGTGAAATGAAGTCACGTGTTACATCATTTGAAACATATATCAATTTCATGAAAGAAGAAACACAGAAATTCTCAGAATTCTGGTTAAAGTCTATCAACAACTTATGTCCACGCTTCGTCATCCCAAAAGAATCTAAATAAATAAAGTTATTTTGTTTTTTATTTTATTAATTATCTCATAAATAATGAATTTTATGTTTTAGAAGTATAAAAAAAGTAAGATGATAATGTAATAAATCATTGATTAAAGAACAATATTTCAAGTGTTGTTGATATTACAATCAAGAGGTATATTACATATATTCATGAATATTTAGATTCGAATGACATTGACTTCCATCTTCCAAGTTTTGTTGATGTTACAATCAAGAACTCTATACAACAACAACTAATAGTTATGTTAAATATAATCAAATTATGAGATTGTGAAGTGCGAGACTTTTCACCAGACAAAAAATAAATAAATAATCAATATTATCATATTCCATGCTAATTTTTGAGTAGGATTTAATTACATTCATTTATCCATATGGAAATGTAATAAATTCTGTCATCATTGAATTTTTTACAGAACACAGAATACGGATATTTTAGAAAGTTTCTATATAAATAAAAGTAATTTTATTTAAGATAAATAATTAATATTAAATATTTAATAATCGATGACGTGGGAATCGGTGAGAGAAATATTCAATGCATTTGGTTTTATTGATAATTGCAAATTCTGCTTGGCAATTACCAGTTGAAAGATGAATCAATTTGTTAGTAAATGGTTCTCTTGTATTAGTAGGTTCTACATTTCTATAAAATGTTGATGAAATCGAATTGTCAATGTAACAACTATCAACTGTTAATTGATCATAATAGTTATATATCAAACATGAATCTTGAGGAACAGTGTTGTTAATAAAAGAACAACTTTTTACAGTAAGAGAATTATCTGAATGGTAAATAATTCCATATGTTGATTTTGTTTTGGTATTATTTATAATATTACATGAATCAATCAAAGAGTTATACCAAATATCTAGAATCATTTCACTTGTTGCTAAATTATTAACAACAGTTGAATAGTTATATTTTGTTGTGTATTTACCTAAAGGACTTTGAAACCAACCAGCAGGTCCCCAAGATGCTTTGCATGATGAGAAATTTGTTGATGAAACTATGATGTTATCAAGTTCTGCATTTATAGAGTAACCAAAACTTTCTTTTCCTACATCGAAAAGGGAACTTTCAATAAAAAAGTTTAAGTTATCGTTGTCAACTTTGTATTTGAAAAATGTGCTCCTTGTTGACTTTGGCATTTTGTACAACAGAATTTTCGTTGAACAATCGAGCTATTACTGCCGATTTTGTAGTTAATGCAACTTCCACTCCCAGTTGAAGTGCAGTTACTAAAAGAACACCGATTATGTAGGAATAAGGAGTTTTTAATTGGATCGAAGTTGATAACTCGGTTATTATCATCAAAAAAATTGCACTCATCTAAGTAATATTGACCTTGACCTGCTGGTAGATTACAATTTTGACAATGATTAGTTTGTTTCCTAAAATTGACTTGAAGTAACTATTCCAAATATTGTCATCCTCTAAAGATAGAATTATGGTGAACATTTTATTAATTTGTCAAAAAATGCCATCCTATCGTTTTTTTAGAATTTGAAAAAAAAAATGCACTCAACTTATTTTTGTCAAAACTAGAGCAAAAATGCCCTAATGCATATGTCCTCCATGTTCTTTCTTGCTGGTGGCGTTAGCGATTATCAGAACAATCTTCTGTTTGCCTGAGAAAAAACGAATTCACCAATTTGTTGAATAAAGTCGAGAATTACATTTTTTGATATAACTTGAACAAAATCTAGCATTTTACTAGTTCACATATGGTTTTTGATCTTTGATCTTTTGAATGTCAGAAATCAAATTTTGCCTGAATATTTATGGTCATATTCTGACACAATGGAATTCGGTCGTGGTATTTTGCCAACAACAAGCAATCGAAAGTATCTATGAATCGTTTCTATTGAAAGAAATAATTATATACCATAATTAATTTTTCTCAACTGGTCAGAGAACGAGAAAAATGCTTAGATCTGAAGAGGATCGATATCATGTGGTGTTGTCAAGCAGTTCGAAATATCCAAAAACAAAATATTAAATGAATAGATTTTGAGATGCTTATATATATATAGTCGGGAGAAAAAGGTATAAACGGGGCAAAAAGGTGTAAACCTTGATATTTAGAAGCCAATATTAATATAAATAGTATCCTTACATTGAGTATATTTGGGCAGTGCATTCAAAACAAAAACTTAAAAATATGTAAATTTAGATATTTTAATTTTTTAAAAAAACTTAATAAGACTCAAAAAATCATTGCTAGTAAATTAAAATAGTATATAAGCAATATCTTTATTCATTTTTGCCAATGAAACTTACAATTCTTTGAATAATTTGCAAGAATTTTATTCTTGTTGGCTTTCATTAAGGCCATGTGTAAAAATATTGTGATTTTTACTGGATCCTTTGGACTGTAATCTGTCTAAATTGACTTCAGCGGGCATAAACCAAATAAATTTCATTATTTGGCGTTTTTCTTCGATAAATATTAAGGAGAATGATCTAAATCATATGTGGAACCGTAACATTAAGTGATCATGTGTTGATCCATCAAGGAAATCAGTAGTTGGAGTTGGATAATCCATAATGAAAAATTATAAACGTTCATTTTTTATTAAGTTTTATTTCTTTCATATTTCGATTATTTTAAGGATGTCAATTCGGAAAATTGTTTTCATTTTAGGAGAATATAATTTTCCATTTGGAAAATTTAAAAAGTGAGACGCGCAGGATTCGAACTTTTTTAAAAGTTGATTTAAATATATTCTAGTGTGGATTCTAAGGATAATATCATATTTAAAATAAGAATATACTAGTTTAGGTGGTATAATTTTTTCGATAAATTTGAGAGTATGTACGTTTAGGGCATCAAAAGTGTCAATTCGCTCAGCGAAAGCTGAGCTAGCTTCGTTCTCGAAAGAATAGGGAAGGAGTGAAAGAGAGTGATACAGATGTTGACACATTCATATCATTTCAACAAATTTTGATCAAATTGAAATGCAATGAAATTCAATTCACTTCATATCCTTCAGTCAGTACATTGACATCCTTCTACATCACAATGATAACTCGTGCATCAATAGTTCTACAACTAACTCAGAAAAAACAAGATTTTTCCTTCCAGCTTACAGCTTTTAAAAAGTTTCGATGATAAAAATCACTCTACTCTTGTTTATCGATATGTTGTGATAGTAGGTAAACGTATTCTTATCGATATTAATAAAAATATTTTTACGAAAATCTGAACCAATTACAGAGTTATTCATAAAGTTTATGATAACTGTAATTACTTCATCTTTGTTTAATATTTGAATAAACAATTTAATTTAATTTGCATAATTTTTTTTAGTTGAAAGACAGGAAACTTAGTTGAGTTTGTATTATTTTTATCGTTCAATTCATTGTATCAGTGAGTGATCCAGATATTTAAGATATTTACAAAAAATTTATTAATTTGATTAACAAATTTTAATCAAAATAGCAAAAATCTATTTGATAGCTGTAAACAAACAATAATTTTTATTTCAAGCAAAATCAATTATTTTCATCTAAACGTATAAAATTGTCAATTTTATGAGAATAAATTTAAAATCTCATGAAATATAAAGGAGAGTAATATTTTTCAATTTTCTTTTTTTCTTTCTCTCAAATATTTTCTATTGGGAATTTTCTTGTTATCAAAAAATAATTTTAATATTTGTTTATTTCATTACATACAATAAAATTTTCAAAACTCTATTTCTTCACAAGAAAATTTTTTTATTTCCCATAATGTTCTCCATTTGATGCTGAGTCTAAATCTCGATTTTTGAATTTTCTTCTTTCCAAATTTCTTTTTTCCAAATTAGAAGTTTAATTCAAATTTTCAATAGTTTATATATTTTCTCAAACCGTCTTAGATTTTCTCACTTTTTAGGGATTTTCTCTCAAAATATACAAAAATAGTAATACCAATACATGCGTCTATGGCATTCCAAACGGGAACCGTGGTTGGTTACCATGGATTTCCGTCACCGGTCACATTTTAAAGATTTTTAAAGCCTTATAAAAATATGCTTTGTAAATCATTTTTTGTAAATCGGCAAAAATTTGGTAATTTTCTTCAACTAATAAATCTGCGAATAGCATTTATAATACAAGAACAATCTTTTAAAATGCGTTTGATTCATTTTTGTATAATTTCATATAGGCACATATATTCTTCCGGGACTTTCCGTGATTTTACCGTAAAATCATTAGTTTACACCAATTTTTCCGTATTTTGAATAGTTTACTGCACTTTTTCCGTAAAATTGAGTTACGGGAATCCGCAAAATTTCCGGACCTCATTTTTCATAGAATATAATAATAATATTTGATAAAAAGATATATTATTTATATTTTTGATTTTTGAATTACGGAAAAAGTGAATTGATAACTTGATTTTTTTATATGGTTAATTTTTCAAATGATATTATGAAGATCTAAAATATTAAAAGTAAAAAATTGAATTACGGAAAAAGTGAGGTCAAAAGTGAAATAAATTTGCAGAACAATTTTCATTGAAATAAGCTTTATTTTTCATTATTAATAACAATGCTGTAATAAACAGAAATTCATCAAAAGTGACAGCTCTCAATTTTTTGACATTTGTAAATTCTAAATTGAATGAGAAAAATGAAATAATACTAAGCATAATACAATATTCTAGATTTAATTATAATTAGGAAAAAGTTAGTTTTGAGAGTACTTTTCATAGGCATATAGAATGAAATCTTCTGAAAAATAATATCACATAAACTCATATTATTTTCTAATATATAACTATTTTAAAAAAAAAAAAAAAAAAAAAAAAAAAAAGGGTAGTGGGGCTTCCAGGCACTTCGTGCCTTCTAGCCCTGAAGATGTTTAGTATAAATGAAGTTTTTATTCGGAAAATTGTTAGTCTTCTTGGTCGAAAACATTATATAATGTTTCACTTTTCACAAATTATATATGTTTTCATGTTTTGTCAAGACTTCTTCGTAAATGTTTTGTCAAGACTTCTTCGTAAAATCAGACAAAAATAATGTTTAGGGTAGAAGGTTAGATATAACCTCTTTTCTAACCTCTTTTCTACCCTCTTGAATTTGTCAAGATTTCTTCGTAAATGTTTTGTCAAGACTTCTTCGTAAAGACTTTGTCAAGACTTCTTCGTAAAGACTTTGTTGAGATTTCTTCATGAAATTTACACCAAAAATAATGTTTAGGGTAGAAGGTTAGATATAACCTCTTTTCTAACCTCTTTTCTACCCTCTTGAATTTTCATGAAATTTACACCAAAAATATATTTTAGGTGAAGAGGTGAGATATAACCTGTTTTTTCACCTAATTTTTCACCTCTTGAATTTTCATGAAATTTACACCAAAAATATACTACTAGGGTCATTTACGAAGAAATCTCAACAAAGTCTTTACGAAGAAATCTCAACAAAACATAGACAAGAAAGTTCATGAGAAATTAGATGAAGAAGTCTTAACAAAGTCTTTACGAAGAAATTCATGAAAATTCAAGAGGGTAGAAAAGAGGTTAGAAAAGAGGTTATATATAACCTTCTACCCTAAAATATATTTTTGGGTCATTTACACTCATTTACGAAGAAATCTCAACAAAGTCTTTACGAAGAAGTCACAATAAAACATCTGTCAAAAGCCGCTTTTTAACTTCACTTAAAATGCCACGTAAGCTACGTAAGAATATACGTAAGAGGAAGAGAGCATTGAAACATCCAATAGTAAAACTGACACCACAACAACAGTTGCAACAACAAATGCTGAATGACCCCACTATGTTGCAACAAATGTCAAGCAATCCTATGCTTTTAAACCGAGTTGTTGGTGCACAGAGTGGAGGTTTAAGAGCGGCACTTTTAGCGAAAATGGCAGGCTATGGTGGAGCTGCAGACGGAACAGCCTATAACCCTCAAAGTCAAATGAATTTGAGTTCACTCAAAAATCAAATAACAGATGTCAAAAAGTCAAACATAGACATACAGAAACAAATAAGTGAAAACGAAAAGAAACTAGAATATGACAGACACACAAAGAAACTCAATGAGTTAAACGTAGAGAAAAAGAAGAAAGAAGAACAACTGAAAGAACTAAGTACAGAGGAATATGCGAAAAAAGTGTCAGAAAAAGCAGCAGAAGTAGCAAAAATGGAACAAGATGTCATAAATTTGAAAAACCATACTACTCAATATAAAGTACTGAAAGATGAAGAGATAAAACAAAAAGCCCTGAAGACATATATGGATAGCGATGAGTATAAAAAAGAAGTTGAAGCAAATGTAAAGGCAGAAAAACTTTTACAGTTGCAAAACCAAACCGTACAGTATGAAAACTTAGCACAAGAAAGTAAAAATAACGACGCAGCCATGCAAAAGGCAATGAAAAGCGCAGAATATATAAAAGCTAACAATGACTGGTTAGATGCCCAAGCCAACGCTAAAGCAGCCCAACTCATAGGGTCAATAAGGACAAAAATACAAGCGGATGAAGACAGTTCAAATGAAGCTTTAACGAATGCTGACTTTAAGAACGCCTTCGAAGCTCTTCATAGTAAGGTGAAACAAGTGAACGATTTCTCATCTGGAAAGAAACTGAAGTCTGAAGGTTTCGACAAAGAGTTAAAAGAAGTAGCACAAAATATGACGAAAATAACAGATGCAGCAACGAGACAGGCAGTTCAAAGTGCCTATGACGCCGTTAGAGCAACTGTTGTGAAAAGTCAAGAAAAAGAGTTACAACAGACCAAAACAGACCTAGTAAATGCTTTCTTAAAAACGAAAA
Organism: Trichomonas vaginalis G3; assembly: GCF_026262505.1. Classification (NCBI taxonomy): domain Eukaryota; phylum Parabasalia; order Trichomonadida; family Trichomonadidae; genus Trichomonas; species Trichomonas vaginalis. Next base: position 36,084 of record NC_067203.1, read on the forward strand.
GTCAGGTAGGACATTACGCTGCAGATGGAACATATGTGCCAGCTGGTGGAACTTATATACCACCAAACCCTCCAAGAGAAGCACCTGCACCAGGACTACCTAAAACATTTACATCGTCACATGGACACAGACACAGGCATGCACCAAAACCAACACAACAACCAACAGTTCAAAATCCAACAAACAACCAACAGTTCAAAACCAGCACAGCAACCAACAGTTCAAAACCCTGCACAACAACAACCACAAACAGAGCAAGGACATAAAAGAAGTAGAGAACAAGGAAACCAAGAATTCTTAAAAATGCTTAAAGAAGACTATGGTTACCCAGATACTCTTGACTTTAGTGACAGATATAAAGAAGCTATTAGAAAGTTCAAGGAAGGAAATACTGACCCGAACCTATTTAGCTTTATGGCTCAGCACCAAATGGATATAATTTCAAACCTGGAAAATACAAGCTCGCTAAGGGATATGATTTAATAGCATATCATCCAAATGACATGATGAATTTACTCCGAGATATTTGGTGTCAGAGCTAAATGACAATTCAACTTCTCATGAAACGCGTAAAAAATAGAGACGGAACGAAAGAAAAAAGGTTATGAATGCGGATGACTTAGATAGGGAACTTGTTAAAAACGGTCTCGGAATATATGAAATGCCAGCAGATGAGGTACAAGAAACTCCACAGGAAGAAGTTCAGATACAACCAGACATGGAAGAAATAGTTCAGCAACAACAGCTAGAAGAGCCTGAAGGAAACGAACAAGTCACTCCTTTGGAAACTAACTTCACAGAACTAGATGAAGATTTGGAACAGCCGAAAAATCTTGACCCTCAACAAGAGTATGCGGAGAATATGGAATATTTCCAAGAGTCTAAAAAAAATTCGGCTGACATAGTAGAAGAATATCGAAAAATGTTTGCCGACATACAAAAGACTCCAACACCAGATGAAAATATTCAGCATAGAATGGAAGAACTGAAAAAAAATGTACACAAATACAACAACCCTTTTTACTTACGAGCATTTAACGTTCAATCTTCGGATGAACTCGGTGAAGATAAAAGGTTAAATTTCAAGAAAACATATAGAAATGAAACATTGTTTAAAGTTCATTCAGAACCTAACCAAGATGGAAACAAACCTACTTTTGTTTCTGCAGACGATGGAACTACAATGAGATGGGGTCATAAAGCTAATCCGGATAGGTGGTTCATAAACTTACAACCTCAATTCCAAGAAGTTGTAGACGCAATGGAAGTCAATGGTGAACCAGATATAGCTGGTATTTTCAGCGCGGCTTTAATGCCATTGAAAGATATGAAAGATGCAGATATTTTGGACCAGTATGAAATGAACATGGCTGATGGAAATATAACACCTGACGTTCTAGAACATTTATCTCAAAGAACTACACAGAACCATAGAGATGGTATATTTGGTGAAGAGTTTAGAAAGAAAGTTAGGGAGAGCGAAGGAAGAGAACCTATTGTACATGACCTTGCAAACGAAAGTTTACAAAATGTCATAAAAACTTACTTTGCAGACAATGAACCGAGAAGGGATGAATATTTAAGAAAACTCAAATGGACAGTACCAAATGAAATGTTAGTATTGAAAAACATGTTCCTTGACAAAATAAAACCAACTACAGAAATAAACGACGCAAGACTGAAAGATTGGGTAAAGCTTTCCCATTCACAAAAGATATTGTTGGTAACATGGAAAGAAAACCAGAATGGCTACAAAAACATATATTTGGAAACGAGCTTATTCCATATGGACAGGCACTGTTTGAAGAGCTTGAACCGGAAACTCAGGAAAGAGTCATGCAAACAATACGCGAAGACTCAAATACAACTATGACAAACTCTTTCTAGGATATAGGTTACCTGAGATGGGCGACCAGAGCCAAAAGGCAAAAAGGACATGGGAAATTTGCAACATACTAGATGAACATAATGCAAAGATGCAACAACTTCAAGCAGAGGGCAATGAAGGAAAAAGAAGAGTTAAAAACTCAGTCAGGAAGAAAGTAAAGCTTGGTCCACGTGGGTTCTATTATGACATATAAATCCAACTATTCTATATTTTTACTCATATGAAATGTACGCCGCTCAGAATATAACGCCAACAGTTTTGGATGCTATGAATGGAAATGTTTCCGAATGGTATAACGAATGCGACAATGCCATTAGAAGGTCAGAAATAGTTCCTGGAACTTACGAATATACAACTGCTGTTTCTTATGGAAACGTAGGTGAGTTTGGAGAAGGTTCTTCAACAACAGTAGATATTGCTTGCGACAGGTTTCATATAATTTCTATTGACAACTCTTTCTTATACGTGGAACAAGACATTGAAATAAAACCTTCTGCCAAGTTGTCTGACAAGAAAGGTTGCAATGGAATTTTCTATGTCGGATACCAATATGCTCCAGAAGTTTTCATGGGATATAAGATATATTCTAACTCTGACTTAGTTCAAACAGTAACATGGGCAAACTATGAATGGTTCGCTTTGAGAAACTCAGTACAACCACAAGCTAGAGAACAAACAGACCAGTATGCAACTATTGAGAAAATAAGAAGACTTGACCCTAACGTTCCAGGAGTTTATGTTAACCTTTCTGGACAATGGAACTGCTGCCATAAGTAAAACTGAAACTTAGAGTTCCTTTGTCATCTTTCCTCATCTTCAGGTTTTTAAGATACTTGCCAAACTGGGCAGGAAAAATTTCTATCGAACTTACTCCAAGCAAAAATAACTTAGTCATTGCACCAACACAAGACCCATTCACTCTTACAGAAGTAGTGGAACAAATAAAAGTCATTCGCCGACTTTTGCAAAGACAAAGTTGACTTAGACTTTGGTTTCTCAAACCTCAACACTGAAGTAAACTATTATTTCAATGCTGCTGGAACTGCTTGGGACCCAGTTAAGTTCACATGCGAAAAGTTTGAATGCAAGAGAATAGAAAGCAGACTTGCAGTCTATATGTTGGACCAGATATTTCAAATGCTTTAGCTGCCAAATATATTGCAGTTCCACTTATGTTCCCTATACACCAAATATCTGTCAAAGACTTTGCAGGTGAAGTTGGAAACCAAAGTGCTGACCCAGGTGCAAGAACAGATATTGCCTTAACAACTGCAATGAAACATGCAGATACTATGTTTGTACTGTTCAGACGAACTATAAATGACTATTCTTGTTTCTACAACCCTGGTATTAAATATCATATAAACATAGATGGCAAATATTATCCAAGAGAAGAATATTCTACAGTTGAGGATATGAGGTCATACAACTTGACATTAGATGCTATGAACTTTAACAACAACTTCACAACAACCATTAACCCTGAAATGCAAAGTTCTATTATGCCATATGTGAAAGTATGGACCCATACAGGAGCTCAAAACACTCAATATACAAATGGAGACCGTTCAAACTTTTGGCTTGGCATTCCATTTGCTGACTCAGAAGACTTTATGGGTGGTATTTCAACTGTTGGTACAGTTCAAATACAATATACTGGTGACAGAGACGGTCCAGATGAATTGAAAGCAAAGAAGTTTACAAAACCAATAGCACTTTTCACGGAAGATGCTCTTTTGAAGATTCGTTCGATGAAACCTGCTGGGGCTCCTCAGATTGGTATAACGACAGCTTCCATCGAGCAGATTTTGGCAGCAGGTCAGTAAGTTGTTCTTGAACTGACTTCTCTCCGTCAAATATTGACAGTACGCCAGTTTTAACATAAATTGTATTATAAACTTACCTTTAGAAATATCTGTAAGTTTTGTTGTTATATTTTTGTCTGCTTCAAGAACTTTCACCATTTCAGTTATACCAACTTTCTTTGCTTTATGAAAATATTTGGTTCAGCAAATATTGCTATTCTATAACATTTTCCATTGTTTGTATAAAGAACTATTCTGTCAATGAACTTGTATTGTTTGTGTGTGTAAACTTTGTTCTGCTTCAATTCGAAGAGATACTCAAATACGTCCATCTTTTTATTCTAAGTAAAATGTCATTTCCGAAAAATAGAAGCGTAAGTGTTTCAAAAGGTTTAATGGCGATGGCAGATGTGAAGTTAAATTCACCAACTCAAAAAACAGTCAAAGTGTTGTTGTCAATGTCAAAGAAAGAGATGTTGAAGGGGAAACCATACGAAGACGAAGATGGTATAACAATTGTTCCTGTAAAAGAACAACCAACATACCCTGAAGTTAGCAGAGACTTAAGTTCTGTTGCAGATATTCGAAACGACTACCAACAACTTAAAGACAAACTTAAAACTCAGGAGAAGATTTGTCAAGCTTTGGGTATAATGTTAAACTTGGTCGAACACAACCCTGTAAAAGTGAACTCATATGTCATCGCACCTCATGAAGTTTGAAAGAACTATTGAAACTTTTGACAGAGGCAGACGATATAAACATCAAAGAAATAGAACCCGACGTTAGTTGCTGTGGTGTTTCATATAATGTCATTGACAAGATATACGTTATGAAAGGAGGTGAAACGTTGAACTTAAAATATAGTTTCCCAGACGTCATAAAAATATTTGACGACCACAACATTTCATTAAAATTTACTTGCTAAGTAAATGGCAGAAGACATAGTGGTTTATACTATTACGACTAAAAACCCTGAGTCATATAATTCTATAACAACAAACTTACAAAGTCCTCAAGGACGATATTGTAAACTAACCTTAAACACGATGACGACTAAAGCCTGTTTTGCTCTTTTGACACCAGAAGACTTTGTTGTTGTGAATGGTAAAAAATACTTCTTTGAAGATACTTACTCAGATATACCACCAACAGGTTTTGTTGACTTATTTAATACTTTAAGGACGGATGTAACATGTGCTGCAACTAGAGCAGGTTTCATTATGTTTGGATGTCCGACTGAGTTTACTATAAACAATATGAGCTATAATACAAAACTTATTTCTGGTTTTTACTACCAACAGTTTCCTATAACAGGAAAAGGTGTCATACAAGGTCTATCTATTCCATTGACTTTAAGCACACCTATTTTATATATTGTTTCAAACTTAGGTTCAAAGTGCTATTCGAATGTCGACAGAAACTACTATGACCAAAAGATACTCATGCGTATAAACAATACTTTCTCTGCTGGTTTGCCTATTGTTCATTCGAATGCAGAGTTTTCAGCTTTAGTAAACTCAAACACTTTAGCAAACATAAACTTAACCTTAGTTGACGCAAACTTTGTTCCTGTAAAACTTTATGTCCTATGTATTTGTCAATGACGGCAGAAAGTTTCGAATTGGAAGATGCAACTGGTGAAAGTATTGTACTACAAGAACAACTTCAACAACAAATAGCTCAAGAACAACAAATGCAACAAATGGAACAAATGCAACAACAAAGTCAAGAATAAAAAAAATATTTTTTTATTTTTATAAAAATGTACAGAATAGACGTTTCAGATTTTTATGACTTCCAAGCGTTCAGAAATATGTGTCCATTTAGAGACTATAACAAAGCAGTCGAGAATTTGAAACGTTTAGTCATTTATGTCGACTCTGCCCCAGAATGTTATTATGAAAGAATGGGATGTTGTCTTTAACAAACCAAGAGCAACAATAGTCAGAACAAGAATGTAGACAAAACTTAAGAAAATAAAAGTCGTACAAGTTGGCATGAAGATGTTAGATGCTTGGGATATCTTATTGTCAAAGTTGAAGATTTTTCAGTTCGTGGTATAAAGTTCTATACACCATCTCCAAACTTCTATTCTATCTTCACTGGATATAAATACGAACAAGTAGAATGGAAAGAAAATGTTATAGAAGCTTGGTTAGACCATGTCAAAGAAATTATATGCAATGGAAACGAAAGAGTCTATGAGTATATCTTATGTTGGTTTGCAAACATCTTACAACATCCAAGTGCTAAAAATGAAACTGCTCTCATTATAATTGGAAAACAAGGAACTGGTAAGAACACTTTCTTTACAGATATCTTATGCAAACTGTTAGAGGCTATTCGAACCCTAATATGACAAACTTAGAAAACATCTGCGGTAAATTTAACTCTTCAATAGAGAATATGAAACTTATAGTATGTAACGAACTTCAAAGTATAGATACAACAAAGGTTTTAAACTCAGATGCTTTGAAGAGTCTTATAACAGACAAAGTTGGAGTTGTTGAAAGAAAATATAAAGACCAAAGAGTTTGTGAAAATGTTGCAAATTCATCATGGTTTCAAACAATGTTGTTCCGATGAAGTTAGAAAGTTCTGACAGAAGATATGTAGTTGTCAGAACGTCAGATTCTCATATGCAAGATACAGAATATTTTGACGACTTAGCAGAAACTTTGACACCTAACTTTTACAACCACTTGTTCTCATATTTCATGACATTAGATATTTCTAAGTTCAATCCAAGACAAATTCCACATACCGAAGAAAGACAAACATTGTTAGAAGCAAACAAGAGTGTATATGAACTGTTTATAGATGAGACTAACTTTGAGTGTTTAGATGAAAGGTCATTGTACGATGAATATAAACAATATTGTCAAGAATATGGTTATATGGCAGCTTCTAAACGAACATTCTTGGCAAATGTCAAAAGTCTTTTAGATGTTCAGAACGGCGTATATACAAAGAAAAATTTTTCTGAGTAAATTTAAAAAAAATATTTTTTTATCCGATAGAAAAGATGACGAAATATATTTCAGTCAACAAGTACATGACAGAAGTCAAAGAAGAACTAGACCCATTCGCTTATTTGAATGTTTACTTCTACCATTTTGAAAAGTCTACATTTGACAAAGTTTGGAACATCGAACCAGTTAAGTTTGCTATTGTGACTAAAAATGGTGCGAAATTTGAAGACTTAGACATAGAAGGTTTGTTAGCAGTCAAAGAAAATTTTGACAGAAGGTTTTCAAACCTTAAAGAAGGTAAAGCATACAAACTTGTTATACCTTATGAACCAAAGAAAGCAGACGACTATGAATATTATGAGTCTAAGATAGTTGAAGTTCAAGGTAAATTGGGTAAAAAGATTTTAGAGTCTAAGCCAGTGTTTGCTCCTAAAGAGGAAGAGAACATTGACATTGACCCAGAAATGTTCTAAAAATAAAATTTTATTTTTACATGTCAAATTTCTTCTTCTCTGGCTCTGGTTCCTTCTTCTCTGGTTCAGGTTCTTTCTTCTCTTCTTCTACTTTCTTTTCTTTCTTTTCTCTCTTCTTCTTCTTCTCTGGTGGAGTTATGTCAAATTTGGCGCAACCATATTTATGTAAAAGTTCTTTGTCCTTTAATAGCTCATCTATTCTGTTTTCTATTTCATCTTCAAGAACAGCGCATGTGCCTTCTTTGCATTCTAAGAACTTTTGTTGGACTTCATCTTTCCAATCGGCGTCATCTCTGTCAACAAGTCTGTCATTGACAAACTTAAAGACTTCTCTGCCTAATGTTTTATGGTTCTTGTCATATTCCCAGAAACAGAACTTTAGAACAAATTCACCTTTCTTGTTTACACTATGTAAGATTTTATGGTCGACAGAAGTTTTGCTGTCAAAAAGCTTGTCTCGAATATAGATAGCGAAATCGCTAGACATTTTCTAAAAGATAAAAATTTTAATTTTTCTAAAAATATGTTAGAAAAAAAGTTTGCTGACATTGACAAAAAATTTGAGAATGTTTTAAACAAGAACAAGAGGAAGTTAGAAAATGCTCAGATAAAACCTATACATGACAAGTTCCTATTTGCTCAGAATGGTATAACAGGTCTAATCGCACCACCTGGGTCGGGTAAGACTTTCACTTATCTTAAAATGGCTGCACAACAACAAGAACTAGATGAGAAGAACCCATTCTATGAGTTAGTAGTCATTTGTAGTACTTCTGGTCAATTTGACCAAACCGTCAATTCGTTCAAAGATATTATAAAAAAGTCTAAGTTAGTATGTATAAAAGACTCTGAGTTGTTAGATTGGATAAAGAAGTACCAAAGAAGAGTTTTGAAGTACAATGCTATAAATGAGTATGTCAATTCGAAGTTTAAAGACCCAAATGAGGAAATGCAGAGAATATTAGAGAAGAAACACTTCAGAAACAAACAGAAAGAGATAGAATACATTTCGAAGAAATTGCAATCTTACGATTGGAAGACTTACCCTCACAGATGTCTTCTTATCTTAGATGACTTTGCTTCTCATCCTTTGTTAAAGAACAGAGAACAAGACATGTGTCGAATTCTTAAGAAGCTCAGACACTTTAACATCTCAGTTGTCATTTGTGTACAGACAGCAAAGAGTTTAAGTAAGGATGTTAAAAGAATACTTACTGATATCATACTTTTCCCTGGATTGTCCGAAGACGATTTCATGGAACTTATGAAAGAGTCCATGGCAGGTAAGTTTGACAGACATGAACTATGGAGAAGTACAAAGTCATACAAGACCTCATACTTCTTTCAGAATTCACATCTACGCGAACAAAGTTCAAATTGTAAAAAGTCAAGCTTGAAAAATAAAGAGGTTTTGTGCTGAATTCAATAAAAATATATTTTAGGGTAGATGGGTATATCTAACCCGATTTCTAACCTCATTTCTACCCCATATGTCCTTACTGAAAAGTACGTGTTCCATATGTCATTTTACTCAGAATTTTACTCAGAATTCAATAAAATATATTTTTAGGGTAGATGGTATATCTAACCCGATTTCTAACCTCATTTCTACCCCAGTTATTTTATAAGCTTTTACATGGTAAACATTGTGAATTCGTGAAATTCTAAACAATTTCGTCTTCTTCTTCTGTCAGTACATCGAATGTTTTAAACAATGCGAAGGTTTCTTTATATTTCTTCTTGACATCTGAAAGAAGGAAATCGTCAGCTGTTGATAGTTTTTGTTCAGAAATGTCAACATGTCCATTTTATCTTCTGCTGGTTTCTCTACTTCTTTCTTTAAGTCAGCATAGTCGTTTCGCATACGTTCTATCTCTTTGACGGAGTAGTTATATTTCCTCATTGCTGCTTTACATTTTGAACATTGTGGGTTCATTTTAGCATTGTACATTGAAATCTTACCTGCTAGTATGACTAAGGCGTCAATGGTTTTCTTTAACTCAAAAGTTGCGGGTTTTATCTGTTCATTCCATACTTTACCTCTTCTATCTTTATCTCTTATCTGCCATACACATTTTGCAACTAACGAAACAAAGTTGTCGTAGGTCTTAAACTCCCCAGATTTGTATATGTCAGAGATGTTCTATATACCATGTCGCAATCTTGTCCATGACTTTGTGGTTGCAATGAAATCCAAGAAACTCATAGTTAACCTTACGTAATGAACTTCTTTATTTCTACTGAGTCAGTTGCTTTGACTTCTATTTCATCGAATTCTAATAGTGAGTTTTTGTTGTTGGATTTCAGGCAATTTGGTAAATGGTCAATAATATCCTGCATTTCATAAAGATACTGTTCATTTGTTTCATCTTTCGCACTACAGTCTAAATTACTTGTTAAAAGTTCTTGCTTTATCTTCTGGATTTCTGTCTCAAAAGTATATGAAGAAGGAATGAAGCTTTTCATCTCTACTAACATTGAAGTTGGGTTATGACTAACGAGTTTGGTGCTGTTGCTGCTAACATGTTCTTACAATAAAAATAAAAAATATTTTTTTAAAAAAAACCAACTTTATTTTTTATTTCGGGAAAACTTCATGACAAATTCAAGAGGGTAGAAAAGGGTTAGAAAACAGGTTAGATATACCCATCTACCCTAAAATATATTTTTGGGTCCTTTACACTCATTACGAAGAAGTCATGACAAAACATTTACGAAGAAGTCATGAAAATTCAAGAGGGTAGAAAAGAGGTTAGAAAACAGGTTAGATATACCCATCTACCCTAAACATTATTTTTGGGTGTAAAATTCAAATTGTAAAAAGTCAAGCTTGAAAAATCTAAGTGTTTAGTCTTAGTAAGATGGTAGCTTCTTAAAGCATATGCCGTCCTTGAGTTTTATGTACGTGAAGAGAAGTACAATGAATTCAATTACGAGTACAATTGCAATGACAACTAAGGCAACTATTTTTGTCTTTTGCCAGCAAGAGTACTTCTTCTCTTCCAATGGTTCGGCAGAACTATACTCACTCATGAGAAATGCCAAAACGGTTTAATAGAAAAAGTGTCATTTTTTTCATGTCCGAAGACTCGAAGGTGCAACACTTCCAAAATACCGACGAACTCAGAAGAGCAGCATGGCAGTATCTTCTTGACAACTTCTTTGAGTTCTCCAGGTACACCTTGGAAAATGCTGAAGAACTCCGACACAGAGAATTTGGAGAAATTGCACTCCAATACTACCTTGACAAACAAAGGGTAAACAAAGGGTAAAATAAGACTAAAAACTTAACGTTTAAAAAGTGACATTTTTATGAGCTCCGAGTCACCGAGAAAACTTGGTCAGATGTTAGCAGCTTACTTCCCTGAGGAGGATGGAAGCGTTACATACGTAAGGTTCAAAAACAACGAACCTGGAATTGCGTACCAAATTCGCAATTACATGACCATGGAAGAGTACGAAAGGTTCCTACAAGAGAAACCAGCTCTAAACAACTCAGAAAAGAAAGAGTAAAAAGTTTAACTCGTAATTGTTTATTTTTTTACTTGTATGGGCAAGCTGCAAGAATGAAGTCGACTATCTCGGTCTTTGTCTTGACCAGTTGGACTGCTCTTGCGAGTACGTCTGTTTTACGGTCTCCAGCTGGTGTCTGACCTTCGTAATTGCGCATGTTCTTGAGAGCTCCAACTGTAAATGGTTGTAGGATGAAGAGTCTCTCAGACTGCTTGAGGTAGTCTTCACGGTCACGAACCGAATCTGTGGTACGAGTCGAATCGGTCGATTTGAGGGAAGAGACTGAAAGCCTGTCTTCTTCCATTGGGGTAGTAGCATACTCTTTGCGTAAGCGGTTCAGACCTTCCTCGAACTCTTGGTCTCTCTTGGATTGAGATTGGAATTGGAATTGCTGGGGTGGAGCTTGCTGGAACATCCAAGGGTTGGGGAAGTAAGGCATAGGCTGAGGAGGAGGGTAGTTCGGGAAGCCTTGTGGTGGGTAGTAACATTGAGGTGGAAATTGGTAGTAAATCGGAGGTACTTGCTGGAACTGAGGTTGCTGAGGAGACTGTTGTGGTTCTGCAGCTTTCGGTTCTTCTGGTTGGGATATGGGCTCGGTTGGTGGACGTCGGACATCTGTTTGTGGCTTAACCGTCGGAAGGAAAAACCTTTCCTGTCGGAAGGAAAAACCTTTCCTGTCGGAAGGAAAAACCTTTCCTGTCGGAAGGAAAAACTTTTTCTGAAGTTCGACCAAAAGTTCTCAATTTTCGAAAATTTGAATGGTTTACGGACGGACAACTGGAAGAGTTCTTCCTGTCGTCGGGAAATTTTTTCCAGTTGTCGGGAAAATATTTTCCTGTCGGATGGAAGGACTCGGAATACCAGAAGGATTTGACGAGGCAATTTACCTTATAGAGATAAATGAAGTTGTTAAGCAGTACTTGCGCAGGGTAATGAAGCCCAAGGTCAAGTTCACCAGTATTTCTGGAAGGTCTACACTTCAGCTCGAGACTTCGACTGGAATTCCAATTCAAATACCAGACGGGACAGCCTACGATGGCATAAAGGACGCCAAAAGAGAAGCTCTTGTTAAGTTCCTAAACAAACGTCCTTGGATAAAAATACCAAACAAGGAGAACCCCCTACCCCATATGAAATTGGCAATTCAGTCTCTCCTTCACTTCTCGGGTCAGCCGTTCTACATAACCTGTGAAGGCGACATCCAACCAGTTCAGTCAACCTTAACGTTTTGAGTAAAAACATTTTTTTTCATTTTTTGAATGAAGCAAGTTAAATTCGTCCCACACCAATCTCAATGGACCGATGAAGAGTTTCAAGCCATGGTTGAAGGCGTTGAGAACGACATAGACGGCGAACTTGAAGGAGCTCAAACCACAATTGCAACCAAAATTGCAAGTCAAGGAACAGATAGCTCCACTTAAAGCTACCAAAGCTACTCTTGACCTCATGGATAGTTACCGTTTAGATGTCAAGAGTGGAATAAGACAATTAAAATTAAAACTTCTAAACTACGAAGCTATACTCCAAAAGTTAGCAGAAATGAGAAGACTTTACCAGAGCTACTTACATGTAAGGGACTTACCTTCAAGCAGTCCGACCAAAGATGAATTTTCTGACATTGTCCCAATTTTGTCCGAAAGTCAGCTCAGATGTTTTGAACTGCTCCCAACATATCCAGAATATGAACGTTTGCCTGAACTCTTCCGCAATCTCAAAAAACGTTTTTTGGTTCTCATGTTCGAAACTTTTATCGGAAGAGACAACAAACGTTCAGAAGAAGAACAAGATATTATTTTAAACTTGTTGTATGACTTAACCGTCATAACAAGCTTTTTGAAGTAAAACCGTCATTCTCAAACCACTTCATTTTTTCGATGTCCGAACAAGCACCGAAGCCGAACACAATGGCAGATGTCCTTTCAATGTTGCCAGACAAGCGCCCAGTTCAAATTCAAATTTTGAATTTGAAAGCTCATCTGACAAACACCGTTAAGACTCTCCAAAGTAGTCTTATGGAAGAGATGAAGGGACTTAAAGGTGAGTTCCTCATGAACCAAGCTTCCAATGAGAAAGTCCTGAACGATTTGACGGAAACCTTGCGCATTTACGCGAGAGAGAACCGAGACCTTGCCAGACTCATCTACCGTTTCTTCGAAGAGATAGACGCCATCTGGAAGGTACTCGGAAAGGACAGAACCTCCAACACCGTACTTCGTGAACACAGAATTGAAGAAGGAATTGTCGAGGAAGAAGAGAAACACGAAGAAGAGGAAGAGGAAGAAGAGGAAGAAGAGAAACACGAAGAAGAGGAAGTTTGGGCAACCCTTGTTGCCGATGACACTTACGAAATTTCCCAACCCTACCCATACCAAATCCGCAACAAGGAGACGGCAAGGTTCTTACCCCAGTCCTCAACAACTTGGGACACTTGAACCTTACCTTCGGAATACGGTTCAATCTCCATGGGCAAGCTTGTCGCAATTCAATGGGTTCCAAATCCAAACAAGAGGACGAAGGTCAGACACATTGACGGTGACAAGCTCAACAACCGTAAGGAGAACCTCGAGTGGTTCTAAGAGTAAAAAAATTTTATTTTAGGGGGAAACCCCAAGTAAATTTAGGTGTTTATTTGGATAAGTAGCTTAAATTAAGGATAATTTGGACAAGTAGTTCCTGACCTCTGAATTGGACTCTTTCGTCATCCCAGTTGCGTAGGAGGTCGTCCCAGAGGAGTTGGTAGAATTGCCAATCCAAGGACGATTTGTCCTCCCAGGCATTGAGGATGTACTGCTCGTAGAGTCTCATGACCTCTGCCTTGCACCAGACACCCTCTCCCTTGGAACGTAAGGCTTCTTCGAAGTGCTCGAATGCGATTGGCTGCGGGACCATCTGAAATGACACTTTTTGTCCGTTTGGTCAATGTTTGTGTCTCGTGCCATAGTCGACGAAAATACAAACAAACAGGTTATATATGAGTTTGAGACCAAGAATGGTGTAACTCGACCTGTCCGATTCAAATTCGAATAAAAATTTTTTATTTCATGCAATGTTTTATTTCTGTGCCGTCTTCAAGTATGCCCCAGTACTTACGCTTGGAGAGGACATGAACTTCGGTGAAAATTTTGTCCAATTTGAATTGACCCATCTTTTCACCGACCATGCCCATTTCAATGAGTTTGTTGTACCCTTCTTCGTTCGTCATGAGTGCGTCAATGTTCTCATAGTAAACCTTCACTTTGGATTTGACTTCGGAGAAGAATTTGTTGTAGTTGTCAAGGACTGCCTTTGCGAACTGAGGGTAAGACCAATGTTCGACAATAGGTTTTAATGTGGTTACTAAGCCACTTTGACCTTGAGTGAATTCGTACTTCAAAACAAAAGGAGAAAACCTTTCAACAAAGTTGTCGACCTTCTCATAATGTTTACTCTTCATCTCTTGAGGTTTCTTAATGGAATATCCCCATGTCGAATTCATAAGCAATTTGAGTGTCATTGCAAGTTTGGGGTTTGAAGCTTTCCTAATATCATACAGTTGTTGTATGACTTTTCCAACTGTATAGTTCCTTCCCGAGAACTCACCATCTTCGTTTGGAATTCCAGTCGGGATATATTGGACAAACCTCATGTATGCAGCGTTAAGGTCGACATAGTATATCTTTTCATCTGAGTCGAACTTGTCGCAACCAATTGGTCCAGTTTGTGGAAATTCAAGTGAGTCTCTTATCTTCTGAGAAACTTCTCCTGTTATCTCATAAACATCGTCGAAGCAACCTGTTTCATATAAAACCTTCTGACCTAACTCAGATGCTCTCCAATACAATTTGACGTCAATTGGATGTCTCAATGGAAGTTTGTTTATAGCATCTTGAAGTTCTTGCAACCTCATTGGAAGTTCTTCTGGTTCAGGTTGGTATCCGAACAATCCAACTCCTTTTGGAATTGTGTACTTCTTTTGTACTAGAACTTTGTCTGGAACAACTTTTGGTCTTGCTAACAATGAAAAGTTTGTTTCGTCTTTTGGTACAAAAGTTTCTGTCAGCTTGTCATCTGGAATTGGTTCCAACAAACCTTTCTCGAAAAGAATGTTAACAGCTCTGACAGTGTTGCACTTGCCTTTTCCGAACAATGGGTTTGTAAGACTTTCGTTCAACATGAAGTGGTTGTGGACAATTACAATCTTCAACCATGGTAAGTCTTTGTCAACAACATAGTCGTCATGTGAAGAACCTTTAGCTGTAGGTATGTTGACTCGGATATTGACATTTGCCAACGGTGCAACTTTTGCCAATTGACCTCTGAGAATGTACCTTGTCTTCACACATGACTCAAGATACTTCATCTTCTCATCTGTAACAAGACCAGAGTTCCTGAGACATGTAAGAATACAAGGTTCATTGACAATTGTTTCAATTGAATTGTAAATTCCATACCTTGTCAAGTCAATGTCAGACTTATTTATGAACGGGAAGTATCCAGCATGTTGTCTGACTGCTTGAGGGTTAGGTTGGTACCATTCAAATTTTACACTTGCAATTCCTTCAATTGCATTCAAAATGTCTGAGTCGGAGTCAAACATTTGTTCTCTCTTTGTAGTCTTGAAAGCGTCAAGAAGTTGTGCGGCTGTTGTGACATTGCCATGTGCATAGTAAATGTGACCGTCCAAATCTGTTATGGTCAATCTGAGGTTATATCCTTTCTTATTTCCGTCTTGTATGGCAGCAAGTACTCCCATGAAGCCTTCTTTGTTCTTTCCTTCGTCAAAGTTTACTGTAAAGGTTCGACCAGATGTAATTTGACTTCTAACTTCACGATACTTTTCATATGCATATCTTGTTCTTTCCATGGGAGCATGTTTGTCTTCACCCTTCCCTTTTTTCCGTCTCAAAGGATGCAATTGTTCGTCATGTTTCCAATAGAATCTGGCAAAGCCGTCGTGTCCCTCAACTTGAGGCTCACTAACATCGAAAGGCATGTCCATAAGACGTTCTTCTTCTAACCTCTCTAGTCTGTTTGGATAATTTGCGCGCGCGGTTTCTAAGTCCATTTCATAGGTCAGACCAGCCAGTTTGTCATAGACTTTTATGGGTCTTCCCTTCCTATATTTAAACTTCTTTGAAACTTTCCAACCATATCTTTCTAACTCTGCTTTTATTCTAGCAGACCTTCTATCCATTCTATACGGGGGCATTTTTATAAAAATAAAAAAATGTTTTTTTTTCTTTACTTTACATAACCGCCTGCTGCCATAAGTCTTTGACGCCAACCCATACCAGCTAATGAAGGTTGACTTGGTTTAGTTTGGAAACTAACCTTTGGTTTTGGTTTATCTTCAGTTTTTGGCTCACCTTCTTCTATCGGTTTTTCGTCACTTTTTGGTTCCTCTGACTTTACTTCACTTGCAGGAACAGTTGTGTCGTCAACATCTTCATAAATATCATATGCCATTTGTTTTTGTTTTCCTTTCAACTTTTTGTGTTTGTTGTAAAGTTTAGAATATTTTGACTCTAAGTCAATGAGATGTTCTATAATGAACTGTTGGTCGGTAAAATATACTTTTCCATCTGTTGTCTCATAAACTCCTTCAGACTTCAATATTTTATTTGTGAGAGTCTGTTTCTTTTTTGAGATACTAGCCGTTCCATTTCTATGAAAAGTGACTTTATAGTTAGGGTTTGTATTTCCAGACCTGGCACTTTCTATTATT
The DNA here is from genome assembly GCF_026262505.1 of Trichomonas vaginalis G3. NCBI lineage: Eukaryota > Parabasalia > Trichomonadida > Trichomonadidae > Trichomonas > Trichomonas vaginalis. The sequence goes on from NC_067203.1 coordinate 52,442, forward strand.
GAATTTTTCTCTTCATCTGTAAGTTCTTTGACAGGTTTTGACAATGGTTCTGAACTTTTTGTTTGTGGTGTCAAATCTACCGTTTCAACTTCTTCGGTCATTTCATCTCAGTAAAAAATTTTAGTTTGGTTTGTTTTCAACTGGTTGTTTAGGTTTTTTAAGTCGGTCTAAAACTTCCTGAGGTATAGGAGGACTTGACAAACACGTGGTTGTGTAACTGCTGGAAGCCGACAAATCCATCTTGAGCCCATTTGTCTCAATGCTGTATTGTTCATTTCATCTCAGTAAAAAATTTTACATTCCCCACGTTTGAGGTGGTTGCGGTTGGTTGTTGTTTACCCATTGTTGTGCATGGTTATATCCTCTGTTAAAGAATCTTTCACCTTGGTCCATATAGTGTCCTGCTTGGTTATAGTAGTCATTTGCTTTGTTATAGTAGTTTCCTGCTTGTCTTCCTACATTGTCCATCCATCCTTGAACTTTTCCTCTTGTTTCAGGATTTGGAATAAGATTTGCTGCATCTCGTGCTACCTCCCAACCTTTCTGTACAGTTTGTATAATAGGTTGTGCTTTCTCTTTAAGTATACCTAATGTACTCAAAATCTTCCTTCCAATTCCAAATGCACCTCTGGCTATTGTTCCCACTGCGGGCAAAAATCTGGATGCAACTCCTGCTAATGCGCCAAATAAACCCATTTCTTATGGGTTAAAAAATGACGAATCCAAACAAGGACCCCTATGTTTCTAAGGCAACAAAAAAAGCACTCATGATAAAAATCTTTAGTTCAACACCAAATGCTTGGTTTATGGATATCTTGGAAAACATTCCGAGGTATAGAGAAGATGGACCTCCATACTGGCTAATATTTGTCGGTCAAAACACAAGATACTGTGAAGCCATACCATTACAGTCCAAAAATATTTTAGATGTGAAAACTGCTTTGACAATATTCGTTGACAAATACCATCCAACAAAACTGACATCTGACTGTGAAAGTTCTTTCAAATCAGATGATATTAAAAACTATCTGCGTTCAAAAAATGTAAACCAATATTTCATTGTCGACCAAAACCATTCTGCTCTTGGTGTCATTGACAGTTGTATAAAAATCTTAAGAGACTTAAACCAACCACAAGGTGGTGAGGTAGATGAAATGTCATATGACGACAAATATAGACACTTCTCCATGGCAAAGATGAGACAAGTTTTAAATATTTACAATAGCCGTAAACAAAAAGGTTTGGGAAACCACTCCCCCGAAGAAATGAAAAACAACCCCGACTTAGAGAAAGACTATATATTTAATAGTTTAGTCAAAAGAGACAAACAAGAAAGAATGCCAGGCTTCAAACTTAAGAAAGGTGACAAAGTAAAAATAGAAATACCTAAACGCGACCCATATGAAAATACTATTGACTATGACAACAATGGGAACTCGACAGGTACTCGCATTCGTGTTCGTAAAAATAGAAGAAAGTATACAAGAGAATATTATGAAGTTTTAGGCAAACATGGCAAAATGTACAGACTGCAAGCAGAAGATAAAACGACTATTGTCAGACCTCGTTTCAAACTTGTTAAGGTTCAAGGTGGTATACTTTCAAAGACAGTTCCTAACAAATATAAGACAACTCCTGACGAATATGCTAAAGAAGTTGAAAATGACGACTAAGCAATTTCTATACATGCACAAACTGTCATGTAGGTGGCATGTATTTTTTACCTAGTCCTGTAGATGTTGTTGTAAAAGATGTTGGTGGTTTCCTCCTGGTTCAGTTTGTCGAAAGTCTTTTTTGCTGAATGGTTATAATCTGGAGATAAAACGTCATAGCCAGCTTCATATTCTGAGTTGTATAATGGATGGTCTCGTAATGAGTGGCTATGGTCGCCAGAAAAGTTTGTTGTACCAGAGATGACTATGTGGTGGCAAGTTGTCGACAGATATCGTTTTACTTCCACCTGTTTTCTTTGGAGTGTGTGCACAATACAAAAAAACTTTCGAATATTTGAGTCCAAGTTCCAAAACCAAGTACTACTTCTGGTCTGGTAGAGTTCATTGACGTATAAATAGAACCAACCGGGTAAATGGTTTGAAGTATTTCTGTCTTTAATGTTTGAAGCTCTGTTTTGTCTGCTTTCTTGTCATATAAATCTTGAGCAGTGAATTTAACTTTATTTTCATCCTCCATGACATAAACATCTCTACATCTAATGTATCTCATCGTTGTTATGTTTTTATCCGATGTTAAACCTTCTGAAAGTTAGGAGGTTTCCAATCTAATACATCCCCACCAGTTTCTTCAACCGTTCCTTCAATATTTTCTATAGCAACAGTTGTAAAACTTGTATGTGTATGGTTCTTGTCAGCTTTGTCATCTAAACTTTTCTTGTAAGTTTGCAATATTTGCAATGGTATGTGTATGTCCAACGTCACTTTTCCTGTTTAAGGTTTCTTGTAAGTTTGCAATATTTGCAATGGTATGTGTATGGTTCTTGTCGGCTTTAAGGTCTAAACACCCTGAAACCCATCCTGTATCGGCTTTAGTTTTTAAAATCTTCGATGTCCGTTCATGGTACCAGTCAACCCTTTCTTTAATTTCATTGTCTTTTTCATCCACATATTCCTTATATGCCTTCTTCACTAACGCACTAGTCACACATGCTAACTCATCGTCAACATATGTTTTATCTGCTTTCTTTTCAACATCCTCTTTTGTTGCATAAGCTTTGTTAGCTCTTTCTTCTTCTTTTGCTATTGCATCGTCTACATACTCTTTGTCAGCTTTGTTGTCAACATCTGCTTTCAAAAGAAGTTCATCTATAGGTTTCTCGTTTAAAGTTCCTTTTGTTGGATTTATACAAACAGTATGGTTCCTATTGTCTTGAAATAGAAACTCATCTGTCATTGGGTTTAATGTCAGTTTTAAGTTTCCTTCTTTCAATGACTCAGATATCTTAGAATAGTTTGAAAAAGTTTGTTGTGTTCTTATTTAGAGCTTGCAAAATGAGTTGTCGGTTGTGTTTTATTTCTCTCATAGACGCTGTTTCTTTCGACATTTTTATTCTAGATAAAATATGCTTCCAATAGAAAAAGAAAATTCAAGAGTTGCTACAACTAAACCATTAGATGAACTTTTTACTAATGTCGGTCAAAAGTTTGAGACAGAGACCGTAAAGCATGAAGGCTATCGTTTTGACTACCCATTAAGATGGTTAAGAGACCCATCTGTCACAAAAGCTATTGGCTTTCGTAGAATGAAGTTTGTGTCTGTAGAAGATAAAAGTTTTCCATTTATTGTAAGGTTTCATATAGATTATATATCTGAAGGGAAACGAAAAATGTGGGAAGAAATTGAGCTAATACAAGTTGACCTTTCATCTTCTCTACAGACTGCGTTAAAAAATATAGAAGATAAAATAAATTCATGTTATGCAAAATATGCTGATGAATATGCAAATACCGAGAGCACACTTTATGTGAGAATTGTATATGACAAACAAAATTCACAAGTGTCATTTCAAATCTACGAAGACAATCCAAAGAAAGACGAACAAATATATACAGAATTCACTGCAATGTCATGGTATTATTTGCAAAGAATGTTAAATCAGAAAGTCGAACTTCCTTTAGCAAATATTTACAGTCGATATGCAAGAGATGAACCATATTTATTTAAAGATGTTTTCGACCCAGCTGCTATTATTGTTCATGCTTCATTTTCTGGCGCCCAAAACTCTTTCTTATGCTTGGCAAATGACTTTTACGAAAAACCTACAAAGCTATATGAACCACCAAGTGGAAGTATTTCAGACTTTCAAGTATGGTTTACTACAGATGGAAGAAAAAGAATAATTCCATTATACCATGCGTTTTACTTAGAACTTAGTTTCATATACAACTACTATCGAACGGTAAAAATATAATTTTTTAATACGGTTGAGGTGTTGGATTTGGTTGCCAACTAGACTGTGGTGCAGGTTCAGGCTGTTGTATAACAGGAGCTTGCTCTTCTGGTTCAGGGTCTTTAGGTATAATACCAACAAACTGACCTACTCTTTTACCAATATTTTTGACTCCGTTCCAAATTCCTCTTCCTACGGTTTTTATTCCATTCCATATACCTCTTCCAACATTTCGAAAGAAGTTTCCTATCTTACTGAAGAAACCCATTTTACTATATGTAAAAATCTAATGTCCGCCTAGTCTCTTACGTTTCCTGTTGAGTTCCATAGCATTCTTTAACTGGAGCTCATACATTCTGTTTCTCCTCTGGTAGAAAACATACTCTGGGTCAACTCCTGTGTTCGCGTCATCTGCATAGAGTTGTTTATATCCCACTTCAGGTTTGTATAAAACTCTTTCCATCTCATATTTGCATACCATGGTGGCAAACCTAACGCAGCGTCATTTGACATGGCAGTTTGCATTTGTACATCTGTTGGCACTTGACCATAGTTTGCCATTGCAGTTTGTATTCTAACTTCATTTGGAATATTCTCTGGGTTTGGTTGTCCAGGTTGCTGCGCATTCGCTAAGTTCTGTGCGTCCATTTAATATTAGATAAAAATATCTCTTACGAGTACATATGCTGAACATTTGCAGGCATTGGTTCATCTTCATATTCTCTGTACCTTTCTGCCACGTCAAATAAATAAATGACACAATGGAAAAAACCTAAAACAAGTAGTCCTATTTCAAACCACATTTACTTACCAATAAAATTTCTTTATTGTGACACTTTCTCCAGTTTATAGGACCTCTCTCATATTCTATCTTGTCATATCTAAACTCATAGTCATGTATGTCCTCTAACCATCTCATAACGGTTTCCAAACCACTTTTATCGGATGTAAAGTAAAAGCATGGATGGTTATGTAAAACGTCTAAAGTTTCTAAAGAGTCTCTCAAAGTCCAGTCTACTTGGTATTGAAAATCCCATGTGTTATAGAACGGTGGGTCCACCATAAAGAAAACATTTTCCTTGTCTTTATATTTTTCATACAACTCTGTCCAATGACATCTCACAAACTCTATACCCTCAATATATTTTTCTATGTCCTCTTTGAAAACATTTGTATAGTTGAGATATAAAACTTTTGACATAAGTGTTTCAATGTCATGAACTCTTATAGCACCACTATATAATAGTCTAGCAGATATACTATCCCAGTCTATATATTCTGCTTTTTTCAAAACCTCTCTCACAATATTTTTCTTATCTAATGGTATACGTTCCATCTTACCTATAGGTATCTTTTCTTTTAACTCTTTCAATATTTTGTTAGTGTCTGGAATATGTTTGAGACGGTTCATATAGTTGTCGAAGTCATTGCATATAATCTTTGAGTCAGGAAATACAGTATGGCACAAATGGGATATATAGAAACTTCCACCGAACAAATCTACAAATGTTAGACCATTCGGTAGTTTCTTAAGTTCTCTCAATATAATATCTTTACATTTACTCTTATTTCCAAAGAACGGTAACGGAGGTTTTGTAAAATTCATTTATATATAATAATAAAAATGTTTTTTCCTGAAAAGTGACAGAAAAGTGACAAAACATGTACGAAGAAGTCTTGAAAATTCAAGAGGGTAGAAAAGAGGTTAGAAAAGAGGTTATATCTAACCTTCTACCCTAAACATTATTTTTGTCTGATTTTACGAAGAAGTCTTGACAAAACATGAAAACATATATAATTTGTGAAAAGCTCCTGGAAGACCTCCGAATAAAAACTTCATTTATGTGGGCTAGAAGGCACGAAGTGCCTGGAAGCCCCACTGCCTTTTTTTTTTTTTTTTTTTTTTTTTTTTTTTTTTTTTTATATAAAAATCAAATTCAATGATCTTAAAAGCGAAGGATAAACCTCAAAATTTACGAATATAATGAGTGGGAATATAATGCTTATCTATCATAAAACCATATGAAATATCAATTTTTGCTTTACGCCTAATTTTTGACGACAATTAGCAAAAAATGTTAAATGTTAACACTCAGTCCATTTGAATATGAAAAATAAAATTGACTTTGATTAAATGTTTTTATTTATCATGCAATTCTTCTTGCGACCAAAGATTTGAATAAAATTTCAAAAAATAAGATAGCTTAAAAATAATATACGGTAGTGTTTACTAATAGATGAATAGTATATAAATTCTATTAAAATGGATTTGATCCAAAAAAATATATAAAATTTGATCATAAATAAAATCGTTTTAAATTACTTCTTCATTTAAATTATAACAATTATTTTTGGTTTTATAGTTTTTAAAGCTCATGTGGTTTTTTTAACCACAGAATACTTATGTGCTGTAGCAAGCTTGCAATCCAAAGCTCACGTTAGACAACAAGAGTCATGAAGTCTCATACTAAGGGATATCCAACATATATTTTAATAATCTAATGTTTGTGACAAATATTCAACATAAAATTAAGTTTTCGTTTCGTTACAAGGCATTCATACTTTGGAGATATCATATTTAATGTACAGAAAAGTTAATATTAAACAATACATGCTAAAGAATTAATAAATAAGATAATAAAATAAATTTATACGTAATTACTTTCATTTAATATGCTTTATGCTGTATAATATTGATTAAGAGGCATTAAAAGGTTCCATAATCTGCTTTTATAGGCAAGATTTTTGATAAAAATTTTAAATTTTGAAAAATGATGAGAAAAGGAAAAAAAAGGTAAATGAGAGCAAGAGGAGGGAAAAAAGAAAAAGAAAAGAAAGGGAAGGGAAAAATAAAAGAAAGAAGGACATATAAAAATTTAGATGCGCATTCTTAATGCCGAGGCGGCTTGCCGCCGAGGCGCGATTTTTTTAGGCCTCTACGGTAACCCGGCAATGTTTTTTTAAATCTTGTACAGCCCTACATGCGTCTAATATACTTTAAAACCATCGTGATAAAATTCAAAAACGAAGAGTTCTTCTCTCCAAATTTTTTTCAAAATCAAAAAAATGAGATAAAAACGTACGTTTGGAAAATTCATTTTTAGCATTTTAGGAATTTTCTCACTTTTCTTCCAAATTGACATCCTTAGTTTATAATATCAGTTTGTTATAAGTAATAGGTATTAATTTTTCAATTTATAAACTAATATAATATTGTGGCCTTTTTTACATTTTTTTGTTATATTGAGAGGCTCTAAATATAAAATCGATTAAATATAATAGTGGAAATTATTATTTGTCGTAGATACTTTTTTAAATACTGAAATTGCATTCATGCATTTATCAAAGTTATTTTTCTCAAACGACTAAAAATTAAAGAGAAAAGGTCAGGTATGAGGGGCTTCCAGGGGCTGCGCCCCTTCTAGCCCCTAAAAAAACCTAGAGGAGAACTAAAAAAATTATATAGTAAGAAATTAAAGTTTTTATTCGATAAGAACGACATCGCTATCGTTTTCTTCTTCCTCCTCCTCTTCTTCATAGTCAGTATCTGATGGCTCTTTGTCAGCCACATGACCAGCAACAAATATTGAGACAAATTGTTTCTTTGGTTTTGTTAGCAGGAACTTTTGCTGGTCGTAGAACACGAATTCTACATTTTGAAAATGTTGTGCTGAGTATTCTGTGAAATGGGAAATTGGAATTGGTTCTCCCATGCCAAAACCAGCAATAGACGCGAACAAACATCGTCTTCGACTCTTGCAGGTTTGTCAATTGCAACAGTAGTTATTATGTGTGTTTCCTTTCACATCCTGCAAGAGATTGTACATGATAGATTGCTTTTTCTTCTCCCTCAGGAACTGAAAGTGTGAAATGGAATGAGAGTTCTCCATATTCATTTGCTTCTTCGTAATAGTTGTATGTTGTAGGATACACCAATTGAAATTTCCTATTCTTGTTTCCCTCAGGTGTTGTCTATATTGCTTGGGAAAACATAAAATAAATTGCTCTATGCTTGTGTTGTATGAAATTGTTTGTAACTGGTAATTTTGAGGCGAAAAGCTACAAGAACACCGGGATTTTTTATGTCGTTTTCAATTGGTTTAACAGATTCTATGACTTTGTTAAACATTTCACTATAGTCTGAGTTGTCTTCGACCCCCAATTGTTAAGAAGTTTATACAACAATTTCAGTCTTTTCATGGCGTATTTTCTTTGAATGGATTCGGGTAGCGAGAGGTTACAGTCGTCGGTTTGTGTTTCGTTACTCGAATATTGTTCAAGAGAAATTAAATCTTGAAATTGTGCTCTGTTAACATACTTGTAGAACTATGTGAAACTTGTTCTGGTGCTGGGTGTAAATCTGTTTCAGATGTTTCTGTTGTGTTTTGAGAAGAAGAAGAACTCAAATTGTTGGACAATTTGTCTTGAATTGTAGAACTATGTGAAACTTTCTGGTGCTGTTTGGACAACTGTATCTGTTGTGTTTTGAGAAGAAGAACTCAAATTGTTGGACAAATTGTCTTGAATTGTATGAGGAAGTTGCTTTGGTATTATAGGAGGTCGTAAGGTTTTGAAAATGGTGAGACATAAGTTGTAGGAACTTTAACTGCAGAGGTAGTCGACGAATTGTTTGCGACACTTTTCTTCCTTCCATTATGAAAAATAAACTCATAGAAAAAGTTTAAAATAAACCGTTTTTCGTCAACGGTAACCTCTTATTGAAAAGTCTCCGTTGGCAAACCGTTCCATCTCTAAATATTGAATGAACTATAAACGTTTTTTGTTTTCTATATATACTTTTTTGTCCAACGGTAAAACTTTTTACACAACGGTTTTTGAGAGTCGTCGCCGCTTGACTTTTTTTGTAGAGCACTCAAAATAGTATAACTTTGTCCGGACAAGCAAGGGTCTATCGTCGCTACAGGAAAAATTACAGGCGTTCTAAGGAATATACTTTGAAAGCCTTTTCCCCATTATAACGATAGGACGCGTTATTTTACAAAACTGACAACACTTTGACCGAGTAGTTTTTTGTGCTGAACAAATAGTGTCATATAAACATCTGTCAAAAACGCTTTTTAACTTCACTTAAAATGCCACGTAAGCTACGTAAAAATATACGTAAGAGGAAGAGAGCATTGAACATCCATAGTAAAACTGACACCACAACAACAGTTGCAACAACAAATGCTGAATGACCCCACTATGTTGCAACAAATGTCAACAACCCTATGCTTTTAAACCGAGTTTTGGTGCACAGAGTGGAGGTTTAGAGCGGCACTTTTAGCGAAAATGGCAGGCTATGGTGAGCTGCAGACGGAACAGCTATAACCCTCAAAGTCAAATGAATTTGAGTTCACTCAAAAATCAAATAACAGATGTCAAAGTCAAACTAGACATTACAGAAGCAAATAAGTGAAAACGAAAAGAAAACTAGAATATGACAGACACACAAAGAAACTAAAATGAGTTAAACGTAGAGAAAAAGAAGAAAGAAGAACAACTGAAAGAACTAAGTACAGAGGAATATGCGAAAAAAGTGTCAGAAAAAGCAGCAGAAGTAGCAAAAATGGAACAAGATGTCATAAATTTGAAAAACCATACTACTCAATATAAAATACTGAAAGATGAAGAGATAAAAACAAAAAGCCCTGAAGACATATATGGATAGCGATGAGTATAAAAAAGAAGTTGAAGCAAATGTAAAGGCAGAAAAACTTTTACAGTTGCAAAACCAAACCGTACAGTATGAAAACTTAGCACAAGAAAGTAAAAATAACGACGCGGCTATGCAAAAGGCAATGAAAAGCGCAGAATATATAAAGCTAACAATGACTGGTTAGATGCCCAAGCCAACGCTAAAGCAGCCCAGCTTATAGGGTCAATAAGGACAAAAATACAAGCGGATGAAGACAGTTCAAATGAAGCTTTAACAAATGCTGACTTTAAGAACGCTTTCGAAGCTCTTCATAGTAAGGTGAAACAAGTGAACGACTTCTCATCTGGAAAGAAACTGAAGTCTGAAGGTTTCGACAAAGAGTTAAAAGAAGTAGCACAAAATATGACGAAAATAACAGATGCAGCAACGAGACAGGCAGTTCAAAGTGCCTATGACGCCGTTAGAGCAACTGTTGTGAAAAGTCAAGAAAAAGAGTTACAACAGACCAAAACAGACCTAGTAAATGCTTTCTTAAGAACGAAAAGTCAGGTAGGACATTACGCTGCAGATGGAACATATGTGCCAGCTGGTGGAACTTATATACCACCAAACCCTCCAAGAGAAGCACCTGCACCAGGACTACCTAAACATTTACATCGTCACATGGACATAGACACAGGCATGCCACCAAACAACACAACAACAACAGTTCAAAATCCAGCACAACAACCAACACAACAACCAACGCAACAACCAACAGTTTCAAAACCTGCACAAAACCAACAGTTCAAAACCCTGCACAACAACAACCACAAACAGAGCAAGGACATAAAAGAAGTAGAGAACAAGGAAACCAAGAATTCTTAAAAATGCTTAAAGAAGAGTGTGGTTTCCCAGATACTGTTGACTTTAGTGACAGATATAAAGAAGCTATTGGAAAGTTCAAGGATGGAAATACTGACCCGAACCTATTTAGCTTTATGGCTCAGCACCAAAACGGATATAATCTCAAACCTGGAAAATACAAGCTCGCTAAGGGATATGATTTAATAGCATATCATCCAAATGACATGGATGAATTTACTCCGAGATATTTGATGTCAGAGCTAAATGACAATTCAACTTTCGTCATGAAACGCGTAAAAATAGAGACGGAACGAAAGAACAAAAAGCTTATGAATGCGGATGACGTAGATAGGGAAATTGTTGAAAACGGTCTCGGAATATATGAAATGCCAGCAGATGAGGTACAAGAAACTCCACAGGAAGAGTTCAGATACAACCAGACATGGAAGAAATAGTTCAGCAACAACAGCTAGAAAGAGCCTGAAGGAAACGAACAAGTCCTTCCTTTGGAAACTAACTTCACAGAACTAGATGAAGATTTGGAACAGCCGAAAAATCTTGACCCTCAACAAGAGTATGCGGAGAATATGGAATATTTCCAAGAGTCTAAAAAAATTCGGCTGACATAGTAGAAGAATATCGAAAAATGTTTGCCGACATACAAAAGACTCCACACCAGATGAAAATATTCAGCATAGAATGAAGTACTGAAAAAAAATGTACACAAATACAACAACCCTTTTTACTTACGAGCATTTAACGTTCAATCTTCGGATGAACTCGGTGAAGATAAAAGGTTAAATTTCAAGAAAACATATAGAAATGAAACATTGTTTAAAGTTCATTCAGAACCTAACCAAGATGGAAACAAACCTACTTTTGTTTCTGCAGACGATGGAACTACAATGAGATGGGGTCATAAAGCTAATCCGATAGGTGGTTCATAAACTTACAACCACAATTCCAAGAAGTTGTAGACGCAATGGAAGTCAATGGTGAACGAGATATAGCTGGTATTTTAGCGCGGCTTTAATGCCATTGAAAGATATGAAAGATGCAGATATTTTGGACCAGTATGAAATGAACATGGCTGATGGAAATATAACACCTGACGTTCTAGAACATTTATCTCAAAGAACTACACAGAACCATAGAGATGGTATATTTGGTGAAGAGTTTAGAAAGAAAGTTAGGGAGGAGAAGGAAGAGAACCTATTGTACATGACCTTGCAAACGAAAGTTTACAAAATGTCATAAAAACTTACTTTGCAGACAATGAACCGAGAAGGGATGAATATTTAAGAAAACTCAAATGGACAGTACCAAATGAAATGTTAGTATTGAAAAACATGTTCCTTGACAAAATAAAACCAACTACAGAAATAAACGACGCAAGACTGAAAGATTGGGTAGAAGCTTTCCCATTCACAAAAGATATAGTTGGTAACATGGAAAGAAAACCAGAATGGCTACAAAAACATATATTTGGAAACGAGCTTATTCCATATGGACAGGCACTGTTTGAAGAGCTTGAACCAGAAACTCAGGAAAGAGTCATGCAAACAATACGCGAAGACTCAAATACAGACTATGACAAACTCTTTCTAGGATATAGGTTACCTGAGATGGGCGACCAGAGCCAAAAGGCAAAAAGGACATGGGAAATTTGCAACATACTAGATGAACATAATGCAAAGATGCAACAACTTCAAGCAGAGGGCAATGAAGGAAAAAGAAGAGTTAAAAACTCAGTCAGGAAGAAAGTAAAGCTTGGTCCACGTGGGTTCTATTATGACATATAAATCCAACTATTCTATATTTTTACTCATATGAAATGTACGCCGCTCAGAATATAACGCCAACAGTTTTGGATGCCATGAATGGAAATGTTTCCGAATGGTATAACGAATGCGACAATGCCATTAGAAGGTCAGAAATAGTTCCTGGAACTTACGAATATACAACTGCTGTTTCTTATGGAAACGTAGGTGAGTTTGGAGAAGGTTCTTCAACAACAGTAGATATTGCTTGCGACAGGTTTCATATAATTTCTATTGACAACTCTTTCTTATACGTGGAACAAGACATTGAAATAAAACCTTCTGCCAAGTTGTCTGACAAGAAAGGTTGCAATGGAATTTTCTATGTCGGATACCAATATGCTCCAGAAGTTTTCATGGGATATAAGATATATTCTAACTCTGACTTAGTTCAAACAGTAACATGGGCAAACTATGAATGGTTCGCTTTGAGAAACTCAGTACAACCACAAGCTAGAGAACAAACAGACCAGTATGCAACTATTGAGAAAATAAGAAGACTTGACCCTAACGTTCCAGGAGTTTATGTTAACCTTTCTGGACAAACTGCAGCAGCAGTAACCAAAGTAAAACTGAAACTTAGAGTTCCTTTGTCATCTTTCCTCATCTTCAGGTTTTTAAGATACTTGCCAAACTGGGCAGGAAAAATTTCTATCGAACTTACTCCAAGCAAAAATAACTTAGTCATTGCACCAACACAAGACCCATTCACTCTTACAGACGTAAAGGGAACAAATAAAACGTCATTCGCCGACTTTTGCAAAGACAAAGTTGACTTAGACTTTGGTTTCTCAAACCTCAACACTGAAGTAAACTATTATTTCAATGCTGCTGGAATGCTTGGGACCCAGTTAAGTTCACATGCGAAAAGTTTGAATGCAAGAGAATAGAAAGCAGACTTGCAGTCTATATGTTGGACCCAGATATTTCAAATGCTTTAGCTGCCAAATATATTGCAGTTCCACTTATGTTCCCTATACACCAAATATCTGTCAAAGACTTTGCAGGTGAAGTTGGAAACCAAAGTGCTGACCCAGGTGCAAGAACAGATATTGCTTTAACAACTGCAATGAAACATGCAGATACTATGTTTGTACTGTTCAGACGAACTATAAATGACTATTCTTGCTTCTACAACCCTGGTATTAAATACCATATAAACATAGATGGCAAATACTATCCAAGAGAAGAATATTCTACAGTTGAGGATATGAGGTCATACAACTTGACATTAGATGCTATGAACTTTAACAACAACTTCACAACAACATTAACCCTGAAATGCAAAGTTCTATTATGCCATATGTGAAAGTATGGACTCATACAGGAGCTCAAAAAACTCAATATACAAATGGAGACCGTTCAAACTTTTGGCTTGGCATTCCATTTGCTGACTCAGAAGACTTTATGGGTGGTATTTCAACTGTTGGTACAGTTCAAACAATATACTGGTGACAGAGACGGTCCAGATGAATTGAAAGCAAAGAAGTTTACAAAACCAATAGCACTTTTCACGGAAGATGCTCTTTTGAAGATTCGTTCGATGAAACCTGCTGGGGCTCCTCAGATTGGCATAACGACAGCTTCCATCGAGCAGATTTTGGCAGCAGGTCAGTAAGTTGTTCTTGAACTGACTTCTCTCCGTCAAATATTGACAGTACGCCAGTTTTGACATAAATTGTATTATAAACTTACCTTTAGAAATATCGGTCAGTTTTGTTGTTATATTTTTGTCTGCTTCAAGAACTTTCACCATCTCGGTTATACCAACTTTCTTTGCTTTATGAAAATATTTTGGTTCAGCAAAGACTGCTATTCTATAACATTTTCCATTGTTTGTGTAAAGAACTATTCTGTCAATGTATTTGTATTGTTTGTGTGTGTAAACTTTGTTTTGCTTCAATTCGAAGAGATACTCAAATACGTCCATCTTTTTATTCTAAGTAAAATGTCATTTCCGAAAAATAGAAGCGTAAGTGTTTCAAAAGGTTTAATGGCGGTGGCAGATGTGAAGTTAAATTCACCAACTCAAACAAACAGTCAAAGTGTTGTTGTCAATGTCAAAGAAAGAGATGTTGAAGTGGGGAAACCATACGAAGACGAAGATGGTATAACAATAGTTCCTGTAAAAGAACAACCAACATACCCTGAAGTTAGCAGAGACTTAAGTTCTGTTGCAGATATTCGAAACGACTACCAACAACTTAAAGACAAACTTAAAACTCAGGAGAAGATTTGTCAAGCTTTGGGTATAATGTTAAACTTGGTCGAACACAACCCTGTAAAAGTGAACTCATATGTCATCGCACCTCATGAAATTTTGAAAGAACTATTGAAACTTTTGACAGAGGCAGACGATATAAACATCAAAGAAATAGAACCCGACATTGCTTGCTGTGGTGTTTCATATAATGTCATTGACAAGATATACGTTATGAAAGGAGGTGAAACGTTGAACTTAAAATATAGTTTCCCAGACGTCATAAAAATATTTGACGACCACAACATTTCATTAAAATTTACTTGCTAAGTAAATGGCAGAAGACATAGTGGTTTATACTATTACGACTAAAAACCCTGAGTCATATAATTCTATAACAACAAACTTACAAAGTCCTCAAGGACGATATTGTAAACTGACCTTAAACAGATGACGACTAAAGCCTGTTTTGCTCTTTTGACACCAGAAGACTTTGTTGTTGTGAATGGTAAAAAATACTTCTTTGAAGATACTTACTCAGATATACCACCAACAGGTTTTGTTGACTTATTTAATACTTTAAGGACGGATGTAACATGTGCTGCAACTAGAGCAGGTTTCATTATGTTTGGATGTCCGACTGAGTTTACTATAAACGATATGAGCTATAATACAAAACTTATATCTGGTTTTTACTACCAACAGTTTCCTATAACAGGAAAAGGTGTCATACAAGGAATGTCTGTTCCATTGACTTTAAGTACACCTATTTATATATTGTTTCAAACTTAGGTTCAAAGTGCTATTCGAATGTCGACAGAAACTACTATGACCAAAAGATACTCATGCGTATAAACAACACTTTCTCTGCTGGTTTGCCTATTGTTCATTCGAATGCAGAGTTTTCAGCTTTAGTAAACTCAAACACTTTAGCAAACATAAACTTAACCTTAGTTGACGCAAACTTTGTTCCTGTAAAACTTTTATGTCCTATGTATTTGTCAATGACGGCAGAAAGTTTCGAATTGGAAGATGCAACTGGTGAAAGTATTGTATACAAGAACAACTTCAACAACAAATAGCTCAAGAACAACAAATGCAACAAATGGAACAAATGCAACAACAAAGTCAAGAATAAAAAAATATTTTTTTTTTTTTTATAAAAATGTACAGAATAGACGTTTCAGATTTTTATGACTTCCAAGCGTTCAGAAATATGTGTCCATTTAGAGACTATAACAAAGCAGTCGAGAATTTGAAACGTTTAGTCATTTATGTTGACTCTGCCCCAGAATGTTATGTCATGAAAGAATGGGATGTTGTCTTTAACAAACCAAGAGCAACATAGTTTCAGAACAAGAATGTAGACAGAAACTTAAGAAAATAAAAGTCGTACAAGTTGGTATGAAGATGTTAGATGCTTGGGATATCTTATTGTCAAAGTTAGAAGATTTTTCAGTTCGTGGTATAAAGTTCTATACACCATCTCCAAACTTCTATTCTATCTTCACTGGATATAAATACGAACAAGTAGAATGGAAAGAAAATGTTATAGAAGCTTGGTTAGACCATGTCAAAGAAATTATATGCAATGGAAACGAAAGAGTCTATGAGTATATCTTATGTTGGTTTGCAAACATCTTACAACATCCAAGTGCTAAAAATGAAACTGCTCTCATTATAATTGGAAAACAAGGAACTGGTAAGAACACTTTCTTTACAGATATCTTATGCAAACTGTTAGAGGGCTATTCGAACCCAATATGACAAACTTAGAAAACATCTGCGGTAAATTTAACTCTTCAATAGAGAATATGAAACTTATAGTATGTAACGAACTTCAAAGTATAGATACAACAAAGGTTTTAAACTCAGATGCTTTGAAGAGTCTTATAACAGACAAAGTTGGAGTTGTTGAAAGAAAATATAAAGACCAAAGAGTTTGTGAAAATGTTGCAAATTCATCATGGTTTCAAACAATGCCGTTCCGATGAAGTTAGAAAGTTCTGACAGAAGATATGTAGTTGTCAGAACGTCAGATTCTCATATGCAAGATACAGAATATTTTGACGACTTAGCAGAAACTTTGACACCTAACTTTTACAACCACTTGTTCTCATATTTCATGACATTAGATATTTCTAAAGTTCAATCCAAGACAAATTCCACATACCGAAGAAAGACAAACATTGTTAGAAGCAAACAAGAGTGTATATGAACTGTTCATAGATGAACTACTTTGAGTGTTTAGATGAAAGGTCATTGTACGATTCATATAAACAATATTGTCAAGAGTATGGTTATATGGCAGCTTAAACGTACATTCTTGGCAAATGTCAAAAATCTTTTAGATGTTCAGAACGGCGTATATACAAAGAAAAATTTTTATGAGTAAATTTAAAAAAATATTTTTTTATCCGATAGAAAAGATGAAAATTCATCTCAGTCAAACAAGTACATGACAGAAGTCAAAGAAGAACTAGACCCATTCGCATATTTGAATGTTTACTTCTACCATTTTGAAAAGTCTACATTTGACAAAGTTTGGAACATCGAACCAGTTAAGTTTGCTATTGTGACTAAAAATGGTGCGAAATTTGAAGACTTAGACATAGAAGGTTTGTTACAGTCAAAGAAAATTTTGACAGAAGTTTTTCAAAACCTTAAAGAAGGCAAAGCATACAAACTTGTTATACCTTATGAACCAAAGAAAGCAGACGACTATGAATATTATGAGTCTAAGATAGTTGAAGTTCAAGGTAAATTGGGTAAAAAGATTTTAGAGTCTAAGCCAGTGTTTGCTCCTAAAGAGGAAGAGAACATTGACATTGACCCAGAAATGTTCTAAAAATAAAATTTTATTTTTACATGTCAATCTCACCTTCTCTGGAATGGTTCAGGTTCTTTCTTCTCTTCTTCTACTTTCTTTTCTTTCTTCTCTCTCTTCTTCTTCTTCTCTGGTGGAGTTATGTCAAACTTCTCAGAACCATATTTTGTAAAAGTTCTTTGTCCTTTAATAGCTCTTCTATTCTGTTTTCTATTTCATCTTCAAGAACAGCGCATGTGTCTTCTTTGCATTCTAAGAACTTTTGTTGGACTTCATCTTTCCAATCGGCGTCATCTCTGTCAACAAGTCTGTCATTGACAAATTTTAAGACTGCTCTTTGTAATGTTTTATGGTTCTTGTCATATTCCCAGAAACAGAACTTTAGAACAAATTCACCTTTCTTGTTTACACTATGTAAGATTTTATGGTCGACAGATGTTTTGCTGTCGAAAAGCTTGTCTCGAATATAGATAGCGAAATCGCTAGACATTTTCAAAAGATAAAAATTTTAATTTTTCTAAAAATATGTTAGAAAAAAAGTTTGCTGACATTGACAAGAAATTTGAGAATGTTTTAAAAGAACAAGAGGAAGTTAGAAAATGCTCAGATAAAACCCATACATGACAAGTTCTTATTTGCTCAGAATGGTATAACAGGTCTAATCGCACCACCTGGGTCGGGTAAGACTTTCACTTATCTTAAAATGGCTGCACAACAACAAGAACTAGATGAGAAGAACCCATTCTATGAGTTAGTAGTCATTTGTAGTACTTCTGGTCAATTTGACCAAACCGTAAATTCGTTCAAAGATATTATAAAAAGTCTAAGTTAGTATGTATAAAAGACTCTGAGTTGTTGGATTGGATAAAGAAGTACCAAAGAAGAGTTTTGAAGTACAATGCTATAAATGAGTATATAAATTCGAAGTTTAAAGACCCAAATGAGGAAATGCAGAGAATATTAGAGAAGAAACACTTCAGAAACAAACAGAAAGAGATAGAATACATTTCGAAGAAATTGCAATCGTACGATTGGAAGACTTACCCTCATAGATGTCTTCTTATCTTAGATGACTTTGCTTCTCATCCTTTGTTAAAGAACAGAGAACAAGACATGTGTCGAATTCTTAAGAAGCTCAGACACTTTAACATTTCAGTTGTCATTTGTGTACAGACAGCAAAGAGTTTAAGTAAGGATGTTAAAAGAATACTTACTGACATTATACTTTTCCCTGGATTGTCCGAAGACGATTTCATGGAACTTATGAAAGAGTCCATGGCAGGTAAGTTTGACAGACATGAACTATGGGAGAAGTACAAAGTCATACAAGACCCTCATACTTCTTTCAGAATTCATATCTACGCGAACAAAGTTCAAATTGTAAAAAGTCAATAAAAATAAAGAGTTTTGGCGACCCCGAAAGAAGTCAGTCTAGAGAAATTTCACTGTTTTTGTTGCTGAATTCAAAAAAATAATTTTAGGTGAAGAGGTGAGATTTCACCTCTTTTTTCACCTGTTTTTTCACCTCAGTTATTTTATAAGCGTTTCACATGGTAAACGTTATTTTTTAAATTTTGTGAAAACTCAACGGTTTGACACAAGCCCTAAAAATTATTTTACTCAGAATTTTGTTGCTGAATTCAATAAAAATATATTTTAGGTGAAGAGGTGAGATTTCACCTGTTTTTCACCTCTTTTTTCACCTGTTATTTTATAAGCGTTTTACATGAATTGTATGATGTATATTTGAAATCCTAAACAGTTTTGTGCTTCTATTTCTTCTGTCAGTACATCGAATGTTTTAACGATACCGAAAGTTTCTTTATACTTCTTCTTGACGTCAGAAGAAGGAAATCTCAGCTGTTGGATAGTTTTTGTTCAGAAATGCTAACATGTCATTTTATCTTCTGCTGGTTTCTCTGCTTCTTTCTTTAAGTCAGCATAGTCGTTTCGCATTCTTCTATCTCTTTGACGAGTAGTTATATTTCCTCATTGCTGCTTTACATTTTGAACATTGTGGGTTCATTTTTTTGCGTTATATTCTGAAACCTTACCTGCTAAAACAACTAAGGCGTCAATTGCTCTCTTTATCTCGAAATAGCGGGTCTTATTTGTTCATTCCATACTTACCCTACTATCTTTATCTCTTATTTCCATACACATTTTGCAACTAATGAAACAAAGTTGTCGTAGGTCTTAAATTCTTCGGATTTGTAAAGGTCAGAGATGTTCTTATATACCATGTCGCAATCTTTGTCCATGACTTTGTGGTTGCAATGAAATCCAAGAAACTCATAGTTAACCTTTCGTATGAACTTCTTTATTTCTACTGAGTCAGTCAGTCCGACTTCTATTTCATCGAATTCTGGAATAGTGAGTTTTTGTTGTTGGATTTCAGGAAGTTTAGGTAAATGGTCAATAATATCCTGCATTTCATAAAGATACTGTTCATTTGTTTCATCTTTCGCACTACAGTCTAAATTACTTGTTAAAAGTTCTTGCTTTATCTTCTGGATTTTTGTTTCGAAAGTATATGAAGAAGGAATGAAGCTTTTCATCTCTACTAACATTGAAGTTGGGTTCATGACTAACGAGTTTGGTGCTGTTGTTGCTAACATGTTCTTACAATAAAAATAAAAAATATTTTTTTAAAAAAACCAACTTTATTTTTTATTTCGGGAAAATTCAAGAGGGTGAAAAAACAGGTGAAAAAAGAGGTGAAATCTCACCTCTTCACCTAAAATATATTTTTGTCATTTACGCTCATTACGATGAAGTTTCGACAAAACATTTACGAAGAAATTCATGAAAATTCATGAGGTGAAAAAACAGGTGAAAAAAGAGGTGAAATCTCACCTCTTCACCTAAAATATATTTTTGCTGAAAAAAGTGTCATTTTTTCATGTCCGAAGACTCGAAGGTGCAACACTTCCAAAATACCGACGAACTCAGAAGAGCAGCATGGCAGTATCTTCTTGACAACTTCTTTGAGTTCTCCAGGTACACCTTGGAAAATGCTGAAGAACTCCGACACAGAGAATTTGGAGAAATTGCACTCCAATACTACCTTGACAAACAAAGGGTAAACAAAGGGTAAAATAAGACTAAAAACTTAACGTTTAAAAAGTGACATTTTTATGAGCTCCGAGTCACCGAGAAAACTTGGTCAGATGTTAGCAGCTTACTTCCCTGAGGAGGATGGAAGCGTTACATACGTAAGGTTCAAAAACAACGAACCTGGAATTGCGTACCAAATTCGCAATTACATGACCATGGAAGAGTACGAAAGGTTTCTACAAGAGAAACCAGCTCTAAACAACTCAGAAAAGAAAGAGTAAAAAGTTTAACTCGTAATTGTTTATTTTTTTACTTGTATGGGCAAGCTGCAAGAATGAAGTCGACTATCTCAGTCTTTGTCTTGACCAGTTGGACTGCTCTTGCGAGTACGTCTGTTTTGCGGTCTCCAGCTGGTGTCTGACCTTCGTAATTGCGCATGTTCTTGAGAGCTCCAACTGTAAATGGCTGTAAGATGAAGAGTCTCTCAGACTGCTTGAGGTAGTCTTCACGGTCACGAACCGAATCTGTGGTACGAGTCGAATTGGTCGACCTTAGGGAAGAGACTGAAAGCCTGTCATCTTCCATAGGGGCTGTGGCATACTCTTTGCGTAAACGGTTCAGACCTTCTTCGAACTCTTGGTCTCTCTTCGATTGGGATTGAGATTGGAATTGGGGTGGAGGGTTTGACATGAACATCCAAGGGTTAGGGAAGTAAGGCATGGGTTGAGGAGGGTAGTTTGGAAAGCCTTGTGGTGGGTAGTTTGGAAAGCCTTGTGGTGGGTAGTAACCTTGAGGTGGAAATTGGTAGTAATTCGGAGGTCCTTGTTGGAACTGAGGTTGCTGAGGAGACTGTTGTGGTGCTGGAGCATGCTGTTCCTCTGGCTGTGGAACGGGTTCAGTAGGTGGGACGTCGGACATTCGTTTGTGTCTTAACCGTCTTTGTTCTGAAACAATATAATATTGTCTTGAAAAAGTACAACATTGTCTTGAAAAAGTACAACATTGTCTTGAAAAAGTACAACATTGTCTTGAAAAAGTACAACATTGTCTTGAAAAAGTACAACATTGTCTTGAAAAAGTACAACATTGTTCTGAAAAAGTTCAAGACTTGTTCTGAAAAAGTACAGCTGTACTCAAATTTGAGAGACATTGTACTGAATTTATACAACATTGTTCTGAAAAAGTACAACATTGTTCTGAAAAAGTACAATATTGTCTTGAAAAAGTACAACATTGTCTTGAAAAAGTACAACATTGTCTTGAAAAAGTACAATATTGTACTGACTCAGTATGGAGCTTGACCCCTTAGACGAAGCAATTTATCTAATTGAGGTAAATGAAACCGTGAAGGAATATCTCAGCAAGTGCAAACCAAGCAAGTCCATTGGCTTCTGGTTGTCCAAGAATAGTGTCTTAAAGTTGGAAATTGAAACAGGTGTTGCAATTCAAGTTCCAGAAGGCACTGCATTCGATGATATTAAGGATGTGAAGAAAGAAGCCCTCTTGAAGTTCTTCATGAAACGTCCTTGGATACTACTTCCATATCGTGAGAGCCCAATTCCACGAATTACACAAATTCTCAGAGCACTACTTCACTACTCTGGACAGCCGTTCTTCATAACCTCAGAAGGCGACATCCAACCAATTCTTCAGCCAGTTCAGTAAACATCTCATTTTAACTTCACTTTTTTTTATGTTTTTACTCACACTCGTACTCAACAGGTTTGTGTACAACTATTTCAACTGTGAACCTTGTATTGACCGGTCTTCCTGCAAATGCAAGTTCGGTCAATACACAATTTATGGTGGCAAGAAAGACAGTGGGGAATGTTATTCTGACATCTGTTGTTGCGCTCGAGAGAGAATTGAAATTCCAGACCCAACTCCAACACCAACACTCAAGTTGCCAAAGACTCATGTGAAGAAGAAGCCTTCTGGTAAGTTTCTTATAGCCATATACATGGCACGCTTTGAGTAAAAACATTTTTTTCATTTTTTGAATGAAGCAAGTTAAATTCGTCCCACACCAATCTCAATGGACCGATGAAGAGTTTCAAGCCATGGTTGAAGGCGTTGAGAACGACATAGACGGCGAACTTGAAGGAGCTCAAACCACAATTGCAACCAAAATTGCAGGAGTCAAGGAACAGATAGCTCCACTTAAAGCTACCAAAGCTACTCTTGACCTCATGGATAGTTACCGTTTAGAAGTAAAGAGTGGAATAAGACAATTAAAATTAAAACTTCTAAACTACGAAGCTATACTCCAAAAGTTAGCAGAAATGAGAAGACTTTACCAGAGCTACTTACATGTAAGGGACTTACCTTCAAGCAGTCCGACCAAAGATGAATTTTCTGACATTGTCCCAATTTTGTCCGAAAGTCAGCTCAGATGTTTTGAACTGCTCCCAACATATCCAGAATATGAACGTTTGCCTGAACTCTTCCGCAATCTCAAAAAACGTTTTTTGGTTCTCATGTTCGAAACTTTTATCGGAAGAGACAACAAACGTTCAGAAGAAGAACAAGATATTATTTTAAACTTGTTGTATGACATAACTCATAACAAGCTTTTTGAAGTAAAACCGTCATTCTCAAACCACTTCATTTTTTCGATGTCCGAACAAGCACCGAAGCCAAACTCAATGGCAGATGTCCTTTCAAGTTGCCAGACAAGCGCCCAGTTCAAATTCAAATTTTGAATTTGAAAGCTCATCTGACAAACACCGTTAAGACTCTCCAAAGTAGTCTTATGGAAGAGATGACCAAGCTCAAAGCCGATGTCCTCATGAACCAAGCTTCCAATGAGAAATGCCTGAATGATTTGACGGAAACCTTGCGCATTTACGCGAGAGAGAACCGAGACCTTGCCAGACTCATCTACCGTTTCTTCGAAGAGATAGACGCCATCTGGAAGGTACTCGGAAAGGACAGAACATGCAACACCGTACTTCGTGAACACAGAATTGAAGAAGGAATTGTCGAGGAAGAAGAGAAACACGAAGAAGAGGAAGAGGAAGAAGAGGAAGAAGAGAAACACGAAGAAGAGGAAGTTTGGGCAACCCTTGTTGCCGATGACACTTACGAAATTTCCCAACCCTACCCATACCAAATCCGCAACAAGGAGACAGGCAAGGTTCTTACCCCAGTCCTCAACAACTTGGGACACTTGAACCTTACCCTTCGGAATTACGGTTCAATTTCCATGGGCAAGCTTGTCGCAATTCAATGGGTTCCAAATCCAGACAAGAAGACGAGGTCAGACACATTGACGGTGACAAGCTCAACAACCGTAAGGAGAACCTCGAGTGGTTCTAAGAGTAAAAAAATTTTATTTTAGGGGGAAACCCCAGTAAATTTAGGTGTTTTAGTTGCGTAAGCGGCTTAAATTAAGGATAATTTGGACAAGTAGTTCCTGACCTCTGAATTGGACTCTTTCGTCATCCCAGTTGCGTAGGAGGTCGTCCCAGAGGAGTTGGTAGAATTGCCAATCCAAGGACGATTTGTCCTCCCAGGCATTGAGGATGTACTGCTCGTAGAGTCTCATGACCTCTGCCTTGCACCAGACACCCTCTCCCTTGGAACGTAAGGCTTCTTCGAAGTGCTCGAATGCGATTGGCTGCGGGACCATCTGAAATGACACTTTTTGTCCGTTTGGTCAATGTTCGTGTCTCGTGCCATAGTCGACGAAAATACAGACAAACAGGTTATATATGAGTTTGAGACCAAGAATGGTGTAACTCGACCTGTCCGATTCAAATTCGAATAAAAATTTTTTATTCATGCAATGTTTTATTTCTGTGCCGTCTTCAAGTATGCCCCAGTACTTACGCTTGGAGAGGACATGAACTTCGGTGAAAATTTTGTCCAATTTGAATTGACCCATCTTTTCACCGACCATTCCCATTTCAATGAGTTTGTTGTATCCTTCTTCGTTCGTCATGAGTGCGTCAATGTTCTCATAGTAAACCTTCACTTTGGATTTGACTTCGGAGAAGAATTTGTTGTAGTTGTCAAGGACTGCCTTTGCGAACTGAGGGTAAGACCAATGTTCGACAATAGGTTTTAATGTGGTTACTAAGCCACTTTGACCTTGAGTGAATTCGTACTTCAAAACAAAAGGAGAACCTTTCAACAAAGTTGTCGACCTTCTCATAGTGTTTACTCTTCATCTCTTGAGGTTTCTTAATGGAATATCCCCATGTCGAATTCATAAGCAATTTGAGTGTCATTGCAAGTTTGGGGTTTGAAGCTTTCCTAATATCATACAGTTGTTGTATGACTTTTCCAACTGTATAGTTCCTTCCTGGGAACTCACCATCTTCGTTTGGAATTCCAGTCGGGATATATTGGACGAACCTCATGTACGCAGCGTTAAGGTCGACATAGTATATCTTTTCATCTGAGTCGAACTTGTCGCAACCAATGGGTCCAGTTCGTGGAAATTCAAGTGAGTCTCTTATCTTCTGAGAAACTTCTCCTGTTATCTCATAAACATCGTCGAAGCAACCTGTTTCATATAAAACCTTCTGACCTAACTCAGATGCTCTCCAATACAATTTGACGTCAATTGGATGTCTCAATGGAAGTTTGTTTATAGCATCTTGAAGTTCTTGCAACCTCATTGGAAGTTCTTCTGGTTCAGGTTGGTATCCGAACAATCCAACTCCTTTTGGAACAGTGTACTTCTTTTGTGCTATAACTTTGTCTGGAACAACTTTTGGTCTTGCTAACAATGAAAAGTTTGTTTCGTCTTTTGGTACAAAAGTTTCTGTCAGCTTGTCATCTGGAATTGGTTCCAACAAACCTTTCTCGAAAAGAATGTTAACAGCTCTGACAATGTTGCACTTGCCTTTTCCGAACAATGGGTTTGTAAGACTTTCGTTCAACATGAAGTGGTTGTGGACAATTACAATCTTCAACCATGGTAAGTCTTTGTCAACAACATAGTCGTCATGTGAAGAACCTTTCTCAGTCGGTATGTTGACTCGGATATTGACATTTGCCAACGGTGCAATTTTTGCCAATTGACCTCTGAGAATGTACCTTGTCTTCACACATGACTCAAGATACTTCATCTTCTCATCTGTAACAAGACCAGAGTTCCTGAGACATGTAAGAATACAAGGTTCATTGACAATTGTTTCAATTGAATTGTAAATTCCATACCTTGTCAAGTCAATGTCAGACTTATTTATGAACGGGAAGTATCCAGCATGTTGTCTGACTGCTTGAGGGTTAGGTTGGTACCATTCGAACTTACACTTGCAATTCCTTCAATTGCATTCAAAATGTCTGAGTCGGAGTCAACCATTTGTTCTCTCTTTGTAGTCTTGAAAGCGTCAAGAAGTTGTGCGCTGTTGTGACATTGCCATGTGCATAGTAAATGTGACCGTCCAAATCTGTTACGGTTAGTCTGAGATTGTATCCTTTCTTATTTCCGTCTTGAATGCAGCAAGTACACCCATGAAGCCTTCTTTGTTCTTTCCTTCGTCAAAGTTTACTGTAAAGGTTCGACCAGATGTAATTTGACTTCTAACTTCACGATACTTTCATATGCATATCTTGTTCTTTCCATGGGAGCATGTTTGTCTTCACCTTTTCCTTTTTTCCTTCTCAAAGGATGCAATTGTTCGTCATGTTTCCAGTAGAATCTGGCAAAGCCGTCGTGTCCTTCAACTTGAGGCTCAGAAACATCGAAAGGCATGTCCATAAGACGTTCTTCTTCTAACCTCTCTAGTCTGTTTGGATAATTTGCGCGTGCTGTTTCCAAGTCCATTTCATAGGAGACCAGCAGTTTGTCATAGACTTTTATGGGTCTTCCCTTCCTATATTTAAACTTCTTTGAAACTTTCCAACCATATCTTTCTAACTCTGCTTTTATTCTAGCAGACCTTCTATCCATTCTATATGGGGGCATTTTTATAAAAATAAAAAAATATTTTTTTCTTTACTTTACATAACCGCCTGCTGCCATAAGTCTTTGACGCCAACCCATACCAGCTAATGAAGGTTGACTTGGTTTAGTTTGGAAACTAACCTTTGGTTTTGGTTTATCTTCAGTTTTTGGCTCCCTTCTTCTATCGGTTTTTCGTCACTTTTCGGTTCCTCTGACTTTACCTCACTTGCAGGTATGTTGTGTCGTCAACATCTTCATAAATATCATATGCCATTTGTTTTTGTTTTCCTTTCAACTTTTTGTGTTTGTTGTAAAGTTTAGAATATTTCGACTCTAAGTCAATGAGATGTTCTATAATGAACTGTTGGTCAGTGAAGTAAACTTTTCCATCTGTTGTCTCGAAAGCTCCTTCAGACTTCAATATTTTATTTGTGAGAGTCTGTTTCTTTTTTGAGATACTAGCCGTTCCATTTCTATGAAAAGTGACTTTGTAGTTAGGGTTTGTATTTCCAGACCTGGCACTTTCTATTATTGAATTTTTCTCTTCATCTGTAAGTTCTTTGACAGGTTTTGACAATGGTTCTGAACTTTTTGTTTGTGGTGTCAAATCTACCGTTTCAACTTCTTCGGTCATTTCATCTCAGTAAAAAATTTTAGTTTGGTTTGTTTTCAACTGGTTGTTTAGGTTTTTTAAGTCGGTCTAAAACTTCCTGAGGTATAGGAAGAACTTGACAAACACGTGGTTGTGTAACTGCTGGAAGTCGACAAATCCATCTTGACCCATTTGTCTCAATGCTGTATTGTTCATTTCATCTCAGTAAAAAATTTACATTCCCCACGTTTGAGGCGGTTGCGGTTGGTTGTTGTTTACCCACTGTTGTGCATGGTTATATCCTCTGTTAAAGAATCTTTCACCTTGGTCCATATAGTGCCCTGCTTGGTTATAGTAGTCATTTGCTTTGTTATAGTAGTTTCCTGCTTGTCTTCCTACATTGTCCATCCATCCTTGAACTTTTCCTCTTGTTTCAGGATTTGGAATAAGATTTGCTGCATCTCGTGCTACCTCCCAACCTTTCTGTACAGTTTGTATAATAGGTTGTGCTTTCTCTTTCAGTATACCTAATGTACTCAAAATCTTCCTTCCAATTCCAAATGCACCTCTGGCTATTGTTCCCACTGCGGGCAAAAATCTGGATGCAACTCCTGCTAATGCGCCAAATAAACCCATTTCTTATGGGTAAAAAATGACGAATCCAAACAAGGACCCCTATGTTTCTAAGCAACAAAGAAAGCACTCATGATAAAAATCTTTAGTTCAACACCAAATGCTTGGTTTATGGATATCTTGGAAAACATTCCGAGGTATAGAGAAGATGGACCACCATACTGGCTAATATTTGTCGGTCAAAACACAAGATACTGTGAAGCCATACCATTACAGTCCAAAAATATTTTAGATGTGAAAACTGCTTTGACAATATTCGTTGACAAATACCATCCAACAAAACTGACATCTGACTGTGAAAGTTCTTTCAAATCAGACGATATTAAAAACTATCTGCGTTCAAAAAATGTAAACCAATATTTCATTGTCGACCAAAACCATTCTGCTCTTGGTGTCATTGACAGTTGTATAAAAATCTTAAGAGACTTAAACCAACCACAAGGTGGTGAGGTAGATGAAATGTCATATGACGACAAATACAGACACTTCTCCATGGCAAAGATGAGACAAGTTTTAAATATTTACAATAGCCGTAAACAAAAAGGTTTGGGAAACCACTCCCCCGAAGAAATGAAAAACAACCCTGACTTAGAGAAAGACTATATATTTAATAGTTTAGTCAAAAGAGACAAACAAGAAAGAATGCCAGGCTTCAAACTTAAGAAAGGTGACAAAGTAAAAATAGAAATACCTAAACGCGACCCATATGAAAATACTATTGACTATGACAACAATGGGAACTCGACAGGTACTCACATTCGTGTTCGTAAAAATAGAAGAAAGTATACAAGAGAATATTATGAAGTTTTAGGCAAACATGGCAAAATGTACAGACTGCAAGCAGAAGATAAAACTACTATTGTCAGACCTCGTTTCAAACTTGTCAAGTTCAAGGTGGTATACTTTCAAAGACAGTTCCTAACAAATATAAGACAACTCCTGACGAATATGCTAAAGAAGTTGAAAATGACGACTAAGCAATTCTATACCATGCACAAACTGTCATGTAAGGTGGCATGTATTTTTTACCTAGTCCTGTAGATGTTGTTGTAAAAGTATGTTGGTGGTTTCCTCCTGGTTCAGTTTGTCGAAAAGTCTTTTTTGCTGAATGGTTATAATCTGGAGATAAAACGTCATAGCCAGCTTCATATCTGAGTTGTATAATGGATGGTCTCTAATGAGTGGCTATGGTCGCCAGAAAAGTTTGTTGTACCAGAATGACTATGTGGTGGCAAGTTGTCGACAGATATCGTTTTACTTCCACCTGTTTTCTTTGGAGTGTGTGCACAATACAAAAAACTTTCGAATATTTGAGTCCAAGTTCCAAAACCAAGTACTACTTCTGGTCTGGTAGAGTTCATTGACGTATAAATAGAACCAACTGGGTAAATGGTTTGAAGTATTTCTGTCTTTAATGTTTGAAGCTCTGTTTTGTCTGCTTTCTTGTCATATAAATCTTGAGCAGTGAATTTAACTTTATTTTCATCCTCCATGACATAAACATCTCTACATCTAATGTATCTCATCGTTGTTATGTCTTCTTCCGATGTTAAACCTTGTGGAAAGTTAGGAGGTTTCCAATCTAATACATCCCCACCAGCTCTTCAACCGTTCCTTCAATATTTTCTATACCAACAGTTGCGAAGAAATCGTGTGTATGTCCAACGTCACTTTTCCTGTTTAAGGTTTCTTGTAAGTTTGTAATATTTGCAATGGTATGTGTATGGTTCTTGTCAGCTTTAAGGTCTAAACATCCTGAAACCCACCCTGTATTGGCTTTACCTTCTAAAATCTTCGATGTCCGTTCATGGTACCATTCAACCCTTTTTATAATTTCATTGTCTTTTTCATCCACATATTCCTTATCTGCCTTCTTCACTAACCCACTAGCCAGATATGCTAACTCATCGTCAACATACTCTTTGTCAGCTTTCTTTTCAACATCCTCTTTTGTTGCATATGTTGCATCTGCTCTGTCATGTTCTTCTTGAACTTTTTCAATGACATACTCTTTGTCAGCTTTCTTTTCAACATCCTCTTTTGTTGCATATGTTGCATCTGCTCTGTCATGTTCTTCTTGAACTTTTTCAATGACATACTCTTTGTCAGCTTTGTTGTCAATATCTGCCTTCAAAAGAAGTTCATCTATAGGTTTCTCGTTTAAAGTTCTTTTTGTTGGATTTATACAAACAGTATGGTTCTTACTGTCTTGAAATAGAAACTCGTCTGTCAATGGGTTTAATGTCAGTTTTAAGTTTCCTTCTTTCAATGACTCAGATATCTTAGAATAGTTTGAAAAGTTTGTTGTGTTCTTATTTAGAGCTTGCAAAATGAGTTGTCGGTTGTGTTTTATTTCTCTCATAGACGCTGTTTCTTTCGACATTTTTATTCTAGATAAAATATGCTTTCAATAGAAAAAGAAAATTCAAGAGTTGCTACAACTAAACCATTAGATGAACTTTTTACGAATGTCGGTCAAAAGTTTGAGACAGAGACCGTAAAGCATGAAGGCTATCGTTTTGACTACCCGTTAAGATGGTTAAGAGACCATCCGTCACAAAAGCTATTGGCTTTCGTAGAATGAAGTTCATTTCAGAGCCATACATGGTTCCCATTTACGGTCGCTTTTGAAGTTCGATACTATAACAAAGAAAAACGTACGTATGAGAAATTTGAACAGGGAAAACTTTTACAAGTAGTTTGCTTGTAAACTTAGAAACAACTCTTCAAGCTTTTCAAGAAAAAATAAACGATATCTATCTCGAATATGCAAAACAGTACACATTGACGAAGGAGAGTACCATCTCGATATTATATATGACAGGAAAAATGCAACTGTTAAAATCAATAGAATAGAAGACCTTGGAGAAGACGTTTATTATTTCTACAAAATATAACAACTTGGCATGGTATAGATTTTGAGGATGTTAAATCAGCCTGCAGCATATCCAGTACACCCGAACTTTTATGAAGTCGAAAACCCTAATGGAACATATGAAAATGTTTTCGACTCAGATGCTATTATAGTTCATGCTTCAATTTTCTGGCGCACAAAACTCTTTTTTATGCTTGGCAAATGACTTTTACGAAAAAACCTACAAAGCTATACGAACCACAAGTGGAAGTATTTCAGACTTTCAAGTATGGTTTACTACAGATGGAAGAAAGAGAATAATTCCATTATACCACGCGTTTTACTTAGAACTTAGTTTCATATACAACTACTATCGAACGGTAAAAATATGATTTTTTTAATACGGTTGAGGTGTTGGATTTGGTTGCCAACTAGACTGTGGTGCAGGTTCAGGCTGTTGTATAACAGGAGCTTGCTCTTCTGGTTCAGGGTCTTTAGGTATAATACCAACGAACTGACCTACCCTTTTACCAATATTTTGACACCGTTCCAAATTCCTCTTCCGACGGTTTTTATTCCATTCCATATACCTCTTCCAACATTTCGAAAGAAGTTTCCTATCTTACTGAAGAAACCCATTTTACTATATGTAAAAATCTAATGTCCGCCTAGTCTCTTACGTTTCCTGTTGAGTTCCATAGCATTCTTTAACTGGAGCTCATACATTCTATTTCTCCTCTGGTAGAAAAACTCTGGGTCAACTCCTGTGTTCGCGTCATCTGCATAGAGTTGTTTATATCCCACTTCAGGGTTTGTATAAAACTCTTTCCATCTCATATTTGCATACCATGGTGGCAAACCTAACGCAGCGTCATTTGACATGGCAGTTTGCATTTGTACATCTGTTGGCACTTGACCATAGTTTGCCATTGCAGTTTGTATTCTAACTTCATTTGGAATATTCTCTGGGTTTGGTTGTCCAGGTTGCTGTGCATTCGCTAAGTTCTGTGCGTCCATTTAATATTAGATAAAAATATCTCTTACGAGTACATATACTGGACATTTGCAGGCATTGGTTCATCTTCATATTCTCTGTACTTTTCTGCCACGTCAAATAAGTAAATGACACAATGGAAAAAACCTAAAACAAGTAGTCCTATTCAAACCACATTTACTTACTAGTAAAATTTCTTTGTTATGACACTTTCTCCAGTTTATAGGACCTCTCTCATATTCTATCTTATCGTATCTAAAATCATAGTCATGTATGTCCTCTAACCATCTCATAACACTTTCCAAACCACTTTTATCGGATGTAAAGTAAAAGCATGGATGGTTATGTAAAACGTCTAAAGTTTCTAAAGAGTCTCTCAAAGTCCAGTCTACTTGGTATTGAAAATCCCATGTGTTATAGAACGGCGGGTCCACTATAAAGAAAACATTTTCCTTGTCTTTATATTTTTCATACAACTCTGTCCAATGACATCTCACAAAACTCTATACCCTCAATATATTTTTTCTATGTCCTCTTTGAAAACATTTGTATAGTTAAGATATAAAACTTTTGACATAAGTGTTTCAATGTCATGAACTCTTATAGCACCACTATATAATAGTCTAGCAGATATACTATCCCAGTCTATATATTCTGCTTTTTTCAAAACCTCTCTCACAATATTTTTCTTATCTAATGGTATACGTTCCATCTTACCTATAGGTATCTTTTCTTTTAACTCTTTCAATATATTGTTTGTGTCTGGTATATGTTTGAGACGGTCCATATAGTTGTCGAAGTCATTGCATATAATCTTTGAGTCTGGAAATATTGTATGGCACAGATGGGATATATAGAAACTTCCACCGAACAAATCTACAAATGTTAGACCATTCGGTAGTTTCTTAAGTTCTCTCAATATAATATCTTTACATTTACTCTTATTTCCAAAGAACGGTAACGGTGGTTTTGTAAAATTCATTTATATATAATAATAAAAATGTTTTTACCCTGAAAAGTGACAGAAAAGTGACGACTCTCAAAAATTTCTTCGGGGCTAGAGGGCACGAAGTGCCTGGAAGCCCCATTACCTTTTTTTTTTTTTTTTTTTTTTTTTTTCCTTAATTAAATATTATAATTGTGACGGAAATTTTTAATACGACAATGATAAGGAATAAATTTATTTTATGTTAAAAAGATAATTTCAAATGTTTACATTCTATGAAAATTCAATAAAAATAAACAATCATACAGATGTATAATGTAACAAAAAGTGAGATAGTTTACATATGCTGGGGGAAAAAAAATATTAGGGTACAGCCATGTGATATGAAAGGAAAACGGTTGTATAATATTTTAGAATTCACCATTCCTGGTATGCTTCGTGAAGCTCAATGAAATTCCTTGACATCAGACACTCTAATAATTAATATTTATTCGATTTTTATACTTTAATCTGATTTAAATCCTTTGTTTCCCAATATGATATAATTATAATTATACCCAAGCTTAATTCTCTACTGTATCTTCGAGTTCTTCTTCATCTAATTTCTCATGAACTTTCTTGTCTATGGAGTCCATAATTTTTCCAACTGCTATGCAATATTTTGGAGAAGCCCACATTGCTATATAGTTTATAAGTCTTGGGTCTACATACGTTCCTCTAACCTGTTTGATTTCATCAGGAATTCCTGCATGAATTTTGTATAAAAAGCAACTGTCTGAATTCCGGCGGTTGCTATATTCTTCACAAAATGCCTTATAATACTCTTCCCAGGACTTATTTTCCAACAACTTTCTAAAGTCTTTCCTAAACTGCTGACACATCTTTGTTGCATTAATGTAACCATCCTTGTCTGTTTACGTTAATGTTTCGTAAATGTTTCGTTAATGTTTACGTTAATGTTTACGTTAATGTTTCGTAAATGTTTACGTTAATGTTTACGTTAATGTTTCGTAAATGTTTACGTTAATGTTTACGTTAATGTTTCGTAAATGTTTACGTTAATGTTTTCATAAATTATGAAGGTGTTACCATGTTACCATGTGCTACCAGGTTAATTAACTCCTCTTAAAAATGATGACAACATGACATTTTGACAACAGTCCAGGAAATTAATGTTTACGTTAATGTTTCGTAAATGTTTACGTTAATGTTTCGTAAATGTTTACGTTAATGTTTACGTTAATGTTTCGTAAATGTTTACGTTAATGTTTTCATAAATTATGAAGGTGTTACCATGTTACCATGTGCTACCAGGTTAATTAACTCCTCTTAAAAATGATGACAACATGACATTTTGACAACAGTCCAGGAAATTAATGTTTCGTTAATGTTTTCAGTGTCACCAGGTCACCAGGTTAATTAACTTCTCTGAAAAAATGAGACAACATGACATTTTGACAACAGTCCAGGAAATTTGATGCAGTCCAAAAATAAAGTTAGTTTTAAAATTATTTTTATTTTTTTATTCCTATATAAATGACAGCAACAAACAACAACAGCAACTATATCGTTTCTGATGAAAAAGTTATTGATTCATTAGCTGAGGAATTAGTTGTGATAGAAACTAAAACCCTCAACGAAAGAATTGGTGAAAACAAGATTGATTTACATAACTACCTCAAACACGATGGAGGAAGAGGAAGGAAAACTGGTATGGCTTTATTAGTAAATAAAATTTCAAATTTAACGATTATAGATGTTGATATCAATAAATCGTACAATAATGAACTTAAAGAAACAGTTAGAAAAGATATTTTATCAAAACTTTCGGATAAAGATGTTATCGTTAAAACCGCTTCAGGAGGTCTTCACATTTATTGCAACACTAATTTCTTCTATTCAGTTTCGAACAGAATGATTAAATGTTATTCTTGCAATGATTATGATATTGACATAATGACTTCTATGGATGATTCAAAGCGTTCTTTAGTAGTTATGGCTGATTCAAGAGTTCGCAAGAATGCAACAGAACCAATCAAAACATACTCATTCATTCGTGGAAGTTACGATTCAACATTAACTAGAACAGTAAACGATATATTAAATGATTTGAATATTAAGGTAAGAGTTGAACAGAAGAATGAAGAAATAAAGACTATCATGAATGAAAACAAAGATGTAAACGTTGACGATAAACTAGCTCAAAGCATAGTTGATGGCATCAGTGATTTTGAAGTACATAATGACGGTGGAAACATGAATTTAGAAAAAGAAGTTACATTATTCACACTGTTTCAAGCAATTAATTCGTTACCTAATCATTTAATTAATGAAGCATACGATAACGTTTATAACTTCTGCAATTTAACTGAAAATGCAAAAAGTAATTTTGAAAAAGCGCGTAGTAGATATGCACATTTAATGACTTCTCCATTTGTTTTAGTGAAGATTCTAAAACTTTATCAAAAGGAATATTATGATGAATATGTTTTACCTTTATTACGTAAGCCAAAAATAACATTTGATATCAAACTTGATGACTCGTTTTTGATAACAGATACTAGACGCAAGGCTGAAAATCATCAGTATAAAAACAGTTCTGAAGTAATTGAGGATTTATCACGTGTAATCCGTTTTGTAGATTGTGGAAATAAATATTTCATTCAAAAGGACTATAATATCCACGACAAAATGAATCAAATATCATTCGTTCTTCAATCAAACATGAAAGAGTCACTTAAAATGATTAAATTATTTAATGAAGAAGGTAAAACCATAACAGCATGGGATGTACTACTAAATCAATTGTCTTCATTAACCGTTAAGGGTGTTTGCTTTAAATCTGATTCTCCAGATGTTTTCTCAACGTTTCAAGGTTATAAATACAACATTCTCGAAAAACCAGATTACTCAAAAATTGAGATGTTTATGAATTTCATTAAAGAAGCCATTTGTGATAATAACGATGAAGTGTATAAATACCTTCTCGGCTGGATTGCATCAATGATTCAACATCCTGGAATCAAGAATGAAACAGCAATTATTTTGAAAGGACTTCAGGGAACAGGTAAAAACAGATTTACAGACATTATTTCTGAACTTCTCGCCGGTTATTCATGTAAAAACATTACCGAAATAAGTGAGCTAACGGGTAATTTCAATTCAGTAGTTGAGAATAAAATGTTTCTTGTACTTAATGAACTCAAGAATGTAGGTGAAGATAGACTCGCAAACTTCAACGCTTTGAAATCAATTATTACGGATAATGAGATTAGAATTAATGAAAAGAATCAACCCAGAAGAACTGCCCAGAATGTTGCTAATTTCATTTTCGTAACTAATAACGTCTACCCTGTCAAAATTGAAGTTGGAGACAGAAGATACGTAGTTTTAAGAGTTAATGGTAAATTCAAGGGTCAATTTGATTATTTCAAGAATTTGATGAATTCATGCACAAAGGAATTTTATGATAACCTTTTAACATATTTTATGCAATATGACCTTTCATCATTTAACGTACGAATCATACCGATGACTGAAGCCAAACAAGATTTAATTGAATTATCAACAAATCCTTTAGATGTATGGATAAATACACATTATGATGAATTGTGTGTAGGTATGACGTGTAAAAATGCTCTATTCTGCAAACCATCAGACATGAAAGACAAGAATTTCCAAATGAGTATTAAGGATAAATGTGAAAGGAAACAATGAAAAATAGATGGTAAACAAACATGGTGTTATGTTTTGAAAGAAGAAATGAAAGGATTATATAAACAGGTTGAACCAAACGATAATGAGGATTCATTTACTGACGATGAAATACCTGTAAATGAAGCTTTATAAAGTATGATTGGAATTTATTTTTGCATTAATCCTGCTGTGTTGTCAAAATGTCATGTTGTCTCATTTTTTCAGAGAAGTTAATTAACCTGGTGACCTGGTGACCTGGTGACACCTTCAGTTCTTCAAAAATAATTCATAAATGCTGCATTCTCTCCTAAAAATATTTTTGCATTCAACCCATGCTGTTGTCAAAATGTCATGTTGTCATCATTTTTAAAAGAAGTTAAATAACCTGGTAGCACATGGTAACATGGTAACACCTTCAGTTCTTCAAAAATAATTCATAAATGCTGCATTCTCTCCTAAAAATATTTTTGCATTCAACCCATGCTGTTGTCAAAATGTCATGTTGTCATCATTTTTAAAAGAAGTTAAATAACCTGGTAGCACATGGTAACATGGTAACACCTTCAGTTCTTCAAAAATAATTCATAAATGCTGCATTCTCTCCTAAAAATATTTTTGCATTCAACCCATGCTGTTGTCAAAATGTCATGTTGTCATCATTTTTAAAAGAAGTTAAATAACCTGGTGACATGGTGACGTGGTGACACTGAAAACATTTACGTTTAAGTTCGATGAAGTCATAACAAAACATTTACGAAGAAATCATGACAAAACATTTACGAAGAAATCATGACAAAACATATACGAAGAAGTCATGACAAAGCATTTACGATGAAGTCATGACAAAGCATTTACGATGAAGTCATAACAAAGCATTTACGATGAAATCATGACAAAACATATACGATGAAATCATAACAAAACATATACGATGAAGTCATGACAAAACATTTACGATGAAACCTTGACAAAGTGTTTACGTTTAAGTTCGATGAAGCATTTACGATGAAATCTTGACAAATCATTTACGATGAAATCATGACAAATCATTTACGATGAAATCATGACAAAACATATACGATGAAGTCATGACAAAACATATACGATGAAATCATAACAAAACATATACGATGAAGTCATGACAAAACATTTACGATGAAACCTTGACAAAGTGTTTACGTTTAAGTTCGATGAAGCATTTACGAAGAAGTTTTGACAAAACATATACGATGAAGTTTTGACAAAGTGTTTACGATGAAATCATGACAAAACATATACGATGAAATCATGACAAAGTGTTTACGAAGAAGTCTTGACAAAACATTTACGATGAAGTCATGACAAAACATTTACGAAGAAATCATGACAAAACATTTACGAAGAAATCATGACAAAACATATACGATGAAATCATGACAAAGTGTTTACGATGAAGTTTTGACAAAGTGTTTACGATGAAGTCTTGACAAAACATTTACGAAGAAGTTATGACAAAACATTTACGATGAAGTTTTGACAAAACATTTACGATGAAGTCATGACAAAACATTTACGATGAAGTCTTGACAAATCATTTACGATGAAGTCTTGACAAATCATTTACGAAGAAGTTATGACAAAACATTTACGATGAAGTTTTGACAAAACATTTACGATGAAGTCATGACAAAACATTTACGATGAAATCTTGACAAAACATTTACGATGAAGTCTTGACAAATCATTTACGAAGAAGTTATGACAAAACATTTACGATGAAGTTTTGACAAAACATTTACGATGAAGTCATGACAAAACATTTACGATGAAATCTTGACAAAACATTTACGATGAAGTCTTGACAAATCATTTACGAAGAAGTCATGACAAAACATATACGATGAAGTCATGACAAAACATATACGATGAAGTCATGACAAAACATATACGATGAAGTCATGACAAAACATATACGATGAAGTCATGACAAAACATATACGATGAAGTCATGACAAAACATATACGATGAAGTCATGACAAAACATATACGATGAAGTTTTGACAAAACATTTACGATGAAGTCATGACAAAACATTTACGATGAAATCTTGACAAATCATTTACGATGAAATCATGACAAATCATTTACGAAGAAGTCATGACAAATCATTTACGAAGAAGTCATGACAAAGCATTTACGAAGAAGTCATGACAAATCATTTACGAAGAAGTCATGACAAAACATATACGAAGAAGTTATGACAAAAAATATACGAAGAAGTTTCGACAAAGTGTTTACGATGAAATCATGACAAAATCATGACAAAACATTTACGATGAAATCATGGCAAAACATTTACGATGAAGTCTTGACAAAATCATGACAAAACATTTACGATGAAGTCTTGACAAATCATTTACGAAGAAATCATGACAAAACATATACGATGAAACCTTGACAAAACATTTACGATGAAGTCTTGACAAAATCATGACAAAACATTTACGATGAAATCATGACAAAACATTTACGATGAAATCTTGACAAAACATTTACGATGAAGTCTTGACAAAACATTTACGATGAAATCATGACAAAGCATTTACGTTTAGTTTACGATGAAGTTTTGACAAAACATTTACGATGAAATCTTGACAAAACATTTACGATGAAGTCTTGACAAAGTGTTTACGAAGAAGTTTATACAAAGCATTTACGAAGAAGTTTATACAAAGCATTTACGTATAGTTTCGATGCAGTTTGACAAAACATTTACGATGAAGCATGCAGATGAACATAATAAAAGTTAGTGGGTTTGCCACGAGTTATGAATAAAATATTGGCATATTAGATGAGATAGCTGATGAAACAGATGAAGATAAATTAAATCTTGGACTTTGCCACACTCTGTCCCTAGTTCCTCAAAATCCTTGACAACGTTGCTTAGAAATTTTGGTTCAAAACCTCATCTGATTTTAATCTGTTATGCTACCTGTTAAGTTTCGCGAGATTATAAATGTCATGGAGTTATATAAAAAGGAGGGACAGCTAGGGACACTGGAAGTACTTGTAAGGCTATCTGTTAAGATTGCATGAAATACTAAAAAGTCATGAAATCCATTATCGCTGTGCTAGCTTCACCTTTGATTGAAATGACAAATAAAGTCACTGAAGCAATGAAACAAAAGTTTTTGGTAGAATACATTAAATCAGGAACTATTCCAGAAGGTTTTTACATTCATACTATGAAGGATGGTAGAGTTCAGTTTAGAAAGATAAAGCAACCATTAGATAAAGAAGGAATTTTGAGAAAGATTAAACTTCATGAGGACAACATTGCTGAACTTAAGAAGAAGTTAGAAGAGTTGGAGAAAGGAAGAGAGTTATAAAGCAATGAATTCAACAGGGTGAAAAAACAGGTGAAAAAAGAGGTGAGATCTCACCACTTCACCTAAATTTATTTTTGTGCTATGTTTTCATACGTGTGAGGGTGGTGATATCATTTATTTTTAAGTTTATTTTTTATTTTATTTTTATATAAATGACGAAAACTATTGAGATAACAAACTACAACGGTCATGAGTTCAAGAATTTGTTCTTCGTTCCTCGTGAAAATACATTCTATCAGATACGAGGGAGAAAGGGTAAAGTTAGTTTGAGCGTTTATGACTACAAGCATAATGGAAAGTTTATACAAGCATATGATACAAACGGTAAGCGTGTTTCATTAGCTTTGTCAAAACTTACAGGTATAAACTATGACAGTGATTTTGACCTATATGAAGAAGAAAGTGAGTCAGAAGATTATGAGCTGTTATATGAAGCACAGCAATGGGAGGAGTTGCAATACCTTTGTAAGTGAGAACGTTTATTTTTTTTACATTAGTGAGGTGAAGTAGTTGGTGGCTTTGTAAATATTTAAGGTTAAGTTAGTGTTGTCGTTTGTGTTGTAAAATATACGTTAACGGTTTTGTAAAGTGTCAAATTCACATATAATGGGTACGGTGGAACGCAGTGCCTCCGTACCCTTGATATGTATACTAACTCTAGAGTCCCCTAGGCACTGATTCTGGTTCAGTACCTAGGTTTTTAAATTTTGTGAATATTGCTACCTGTGAAGCACTGACTTCAAATCAGTACCTCACAGGTAGCAATTACATTGAAATATGGGAGAAACTTTGTCCGAATGTTAAACTATTCGGACAAAGTTTCTCCCATTTGTAGTGGAGATGGAAGGCTTTGAGGTATATTGTATTAATATATACCCCAAAGCCTTCCATCTCCACTTGAAAGTGTCCAAACTTTGGGTTAATAGTTTGCAATTAACCCAAAGTTTGGACACTTTCTAGAAGGAATTGGATGGTAAGAGATATACATTCATATGGTATATCTCATAGCCTCCAATTCCTTCTTAAAATGGGAGAAACTTTGTCCGAATAGTTTAACATTCGGACAAAGTTTCTCC
The DNA here is from genome assembly GCF_026262505.1 of Trichomonas vaginalis G3. Classification (NCBI taxonomy): domain Eukaryota; phylum Parabasalia; order Trichomonadida; family Trichomonadidae; genus Trichomonas; species Trichomonas vaginalis. The sequence goes on from NC_067203.1 coordinate 92,814, forward strand.
CATTTTAAGAAGGAATTGGAGGCTATGAGATACTGATGAAATGTCAGTAACTCATGGCCTCCAATTCCTTCCTAAAACTCATAAAAGTGGACCTTACATGCATTTAAAATTTGACATGTAAAGTACACTTTTTGTGAGCGGGGATTTGACTCCGTCAAATCCCCCTTTTCGTTTACGAGAAAACATTAAATCATCCAGATTTTAATTCATCCACTCCAATTCAAACTAATTTTGAGCAAGCCGATACAAATCAAGGTTCAGATGCTCCAATTCGCTCCGAAAATTCAAATATTGCAGACTCTACAGATTTAGAACCAGAAAATCAAAACCATCTTTCTACAAATCAAATGTCTAGTAATCTAGAACATAAGCTGGACCTTCTTGATCATATTGAAAAACAATTATCGAAAATGCGCTCGTTATTGGGAATTCTTCCTACTACAAATGCTATTGTTGGGCCGTCAAAACAAGTTTCAGTTAATAGCAAGCAAAATTCTGAAAAAAATAAGAAAAAATCTTCCATAACAACAAAATCAAACAATAAAAAACAAAATTCATCCGACAATCCTCCTAAACGTAGAGCTCCTATTTCGGAAAGGATTCTCAGCGATAATAACTTATATTTTCAAGTTCATCGAAAGAGATCGAAAAGCAAACGTTCCACATCTACAGAGAAAAAGTATTGATATATGAAGTCTAATTCCTTTTATAACTACTATATTTTTATTCTTATGACTAAAAAATAATATATTATTTAACAATTTTCATTTTTTTCTTTTAACAATTTCGTTTTATTTCCATTTATTGTTAAATGATTTTTAGCATACACCTTTCTTTGTTCATCTTCTAAATACAATTTATTTTTTCTTAGATATAATTCTATTCATTCAATTCGATCGTCATTTTTCAGTACATGATCGTAATTTTCAATTATTGATCGCGATTTTACTTCAGAATTTGTTCGCAATATTGCTTATCAAAATTATATCTCTATTCTCTCATTTCTGTTTAGTCAATATCATTACACTCCTATTGTCTAATAACATGCTATTAATTTTCTTAAAATTAAAAAAAAAATATCAACTTTTAAAAACAGAAACTTAACATCCTTAGGTCAATGGATTTTGATGTGAGATACATTTAATCTGTTTTTCTTTTTTTATTTTAAATAATTGAATATTTATAGTTGTTATGGGTCTTACATCATGTAAAACGAATTTTCTTAAAGTAAATTTACTTTTTCTTCAATCTTTCTTACATATTTATTAAAAAAAAATTATCAAAAAAAAAGATGTTTTAGAATGAAAAAAAATAGGAAAATCTTCATTTATAGTCTTTCTTGAATGTATACGTTTTGATTTTTTTCTTTTTTAAAAAATTCAATTTCTAGAAAAATCGAGAAAAAATCATTTTCTTCTATTTTTTAGGACGCCATACCCATTGAAATCTCCTCTCAGGACGCCATAAACTATTCAATTATGGTGTAAACTTCTCAAAGATTGAATAGTTTACATCAGGACGCCTTAGGACGCCAACCCTTTACGCGCCCTTACGTAAAATGAAATGTCAAGATTTGACTAGAAGAAATATTAAGCACAATTGGAATTGGCATGTAATATATCTAACATTATAACTTATCACGACTCGATTAGCATTCCATTAGTCTCACATTCAAATAAGAAAGAAAATATTATGAAAATATTAATTTTTATTTCATTTATAACTTACAAATTGTATTTTTAAAGACCCGAAAAATGGGAAATCCAACCAAAAAAAATTATCTCACTTTTTTGTAGAGAGATATGTCAGTGACCATTACACGAGCTGAACAGAAATTCATCTATTTTCTTGATGGAATCCGCGGCACCAAAAAGCAATGTCATGTTGATAATCAATGCCAAGAAGAAGTCAACAAGTTATACAAAACAATTGATAAATCCCAAGAGCTCAAGCTCACAGTAGATTCTAAAGAAGTTGTTTATGCCGGAAACTTCCAAAACAGCGAACCAAATGTCAGTGAAGCTGTTCAAAACACTGTAAAGAATTCGCCATTTTACGATTTTGCTATCAAGCCAGAGTACAAGCTCATTGGTGTTGTAATAAAGGCCTTTAAGACAGGCAGAATATTTTTCGCCTGCGTTATTCGTCGTGATCATAATGATGAGTCAAAACCACAACCACAACAAAATGCAAATCCTAATCAGAAGAAAGGTAAGAACCATAACAAGTTTTCTGCATATAAGGCTTCAAATGAGAGTCAAAAGCCTTCAATTGAAAGATACGAAGATGGTCGCCCAAAGGAAAGGTCCATTGAGAATCTTTGCGTCTATCTTATCAACGATTTCTTAGAGAAAAACGGAAAGGAATCTCTCAGGTACCATCAGAGAGCCTACAACATCATGTCTAAGTATCATCAGGAGGCTTATGCCAATATGAAGCCATTAAGCCGCTCAAACCTTCTTGATATCATCAAGCCATTCCCACGTCGTACAATTGGCATCCTTGATATCCTTGATCCCGCAAAAATCGATGAAACCTACGCAAAGAACTATTTCTCAATAAATTACATTGGCTCGACATTCAAAGACCCAATGAACTGCATCGCTGTTAGCTTCCAATACAATCCAAATCAGAAGATTGGCTCAATTATTACATTTTGTGGTTTTGATACAAATCTTCCACCTCCAAAGGTTTGGAGCGATGCCCCACTCAACAGTTCCAAGATGCAGAAGTCCGGAGCTACCCTCACTTTCTTCAAGAAACAACAGATTATTAAACAAGGCAGAGTTACAGCTCTCATCGACCAAATCAACAAGATTCGTGAGGATGCCGGTCTTCCTGTTCTCGAGAAGAGTGACGAAATCCTTCAGAAGGACGCTTACAATTTTGTCGGCGAATTCGCACAGAACCAGGCACCATACTTGAAATACGAACCTTCAGAGGAGGTCCTGATGCACTACTCTGACGTGGTCGGATTCAAGGAGACACTGACAATGAACGACAACGACTACGTCCAGACACTCCTCAGAAATATCAACGCAAAGAAGGACAATTTCAAGGGCGACTACACAAATGTGGCTGTTCAGTTCTTCGACGCAAAGTTGCAAAGAGCTGTTTACGTAGTTATTATTTTGGCCAAAGTCAAAATTGTTGCTGAGTAATAATAAATTATAATAAAATAAACAATTGATTATATAAATATATTTTATATTGATGTATTTCTCACTTTTTTTAATTTAATTTAATTTAAGAGTCCATCTGCATATATTCTCAATTATATGAGAAATCAAAACCTATGAGAGAGTTTGGATGCTAATATTTCATCATCTAAACAAAAATTTAATTATTATTGTAGCATAATATATTAGTAAATTTACCTTGAATGAAAGCAAATCTGTTCCAATGAATAAAGAAAATTTAGAGCCTTGATTAAATTTAAATTTTTTTTAACATTCCAGTCATCTTGATCAAGAGTAGATCGTTAAAAAAATGTATAATTATAATTTATAAGAAGCTTTTAAAATATATAAAAAAAATCATAAAAATAAAAAAAAATTAAGTGTTTGTGTCGAGAACATCACTGCCTTCGGCCTTAATCTCATTTGGCATATCATCAATATCAGCTTGGAAACCTTCTTGGTCGCCCTTTCCAGGTTCAAGATACTCAAGATCGATATCTGATTCAAATGGCCAGTGGAAGTATGTCATCATGATAGAATATGTGAAGTATAGCACAATATTGAGGGATGCAGCGACAGGAGTTGAAGAAACTGCTGGGCAAAAGTACAAAGTTTGAATAACTACAAAACAAACAAGAGTAACGAGGTTTGAGAAGAGATACATATACAATTTGTGGAAGTATGATTTTTCGGAGCGAAGAGCGATGCAGCTTGAAACAATTACTGGAATCGCAAGTAATGAATAGAATCCGATAGAAATAAACAGGTAAACAGAAGCATTCTTGTAGTAATTTTGCAAGAATGCAATCAATCCTGCAACAATTCCGACTAAAAGTGGTAAAATGTTGAATGAACGTAATCCAAAGGCAGTTGTAAGAATAAAGAAGACGACAAAGCAGCATGATATCGAAATCAAAGATATATCGATCATTCTAAGGATGTAACTATGGCAAATTATTGCGAAATAGAACAACGGAGAGATTTGGAACAATGCAGCAGAGAGTAATGCGAGTGTCAATATTTGCTCGTATGTTATTGAGCCATCTTGGTTCTTGACTTTGATTGCAAAAACAGCAATTGTAATAATTGTGGACATGAGGAAAATTGAACGAGAAACAAGTTGGAAGTGTACTGAATCTGGATTAACTAAACTGTAAGTCACAATAATGTCTTTAATTTCTGTGAAATTTGTTGGAATTAATTCAATTCTGAGTTTTTCTGCTTTAATTTGATTTAAAGCACACAATGTTTCATTTGCTGATGGATTTTCTTTGGAAGAGAAATGAATTTTACTGATAGTATTTTCTCCTGAATGCATAAAAAAGTTATTAAACGTAGTATAGTTGTAGCGAATTGACATGTTCGGGATATCTTTAACTTCCTTAAGAAGAGATACTGATAACTGAATTAAATTGAATGTGTTAAGAGGTTTGATTGATTCTAATTCAAGGGAATATTTTCCATTATTTTGATTCATTTTTGTGAGAGTATTCGAATTCCATATCACTGAATTTGGTGAGAAGAGTGTTGATATTGAAACACCTAAAATTGCGAAAAAGAATAAGATAATTACTAAAATATCCTCTTTCAGCGATTGTGCATCAATGCTCATGACTGTTTCGTCAGTGCCACCTATTTGAAGATCCTTCATCTGATTGTTTTCAAATGGATCTGTTACACTCAACATCTTTTTAACCAGAATTTAGGGAGGAAAAAAAGATTTAAACCTTATGATTATCCCCCTCGTTAAAGTTGAGGGTGTCACTTTTTATAAACAATGAGTGAAGATGTCATTTCTGCACCAGAAGAATACTCTCCTCAGCAGAGATTAGAAGTGAAGCAGTACTTGGAATCACATCCAGAAATCAAAACAGTCATTGCTGATTTAATGGTTGCGATTATTGAAAATAAACCTGAGAAACCATTAGATTTCGCTAAAGAGTACTTCGAAAACCTCAAATAATTCAGACAAAAGTTCAATATTAGTCGATTAAATATTGTTTTGTTACATAATTTTTGATAACGTTCTTTTTTATTTTCAAATATTCCATGTAGGATCCTTTCAAACCCTGTTAAATTGAACCATAATGCATAATACATAACTTTTAGTTATTTAATGACAGATGAACTAATTGAAACTTTGATACGTTAGTGAAATTGCGAAATCGATTAATACATGGATGATCTGAATCTATAATACTGATTTTGATTTATTTTTCGATGAACGTAACAAAATTCCAAATTGTTTTTAATCTATTGGTACGAAGCACCGCTTAATGATATATATAGTTATCATATGGAAGTTTGATATCAAATGATTAAGAATCAAAAACCATTTCTAAAAATAATTTTTTAATTTTGATAGTTTTGGAAATAAAACGAGGTCGGCGTCCTAGTGTAAACATCAGAAAATTGTTCATTATGGTGTTTTTTCAGAAATTTATAGCATCCTAACTCAAATTTGAATAAATTTACTTAGTAGTATATGTTGATGGGTTTTGTGACTTTTTTTGTAAACGTAAGAATTCATACAATATCGAGCGATTTTGTATCATTTTTTTTAACATATGAAGTAAAAAATGTATGATTCTTACGGTTTTTATTCTTACATTTTTGAATAAATCAAGATTTAAAAAATTTTCAAAATTGTAAGACATTTACACTCAGCCCATACATAATGAAAAAAAAAAGGTAGTGGGGCTTCCAGGCGCGTTGCGCCCTCTAGCCCTGAAGATGTTTAGTATAAATGAAGTTTATATTCGGAGGGCTTCCAGGCGCGTTGCGCCCTCTAGCCCATAAGAAATTTTGCCCAAGACCCAAGAGGAGGACCGAACCCCAGCCGACCAGCCGTTGACTTTTTTGTAGAGCACTCAAAATAGTATAACTTTGTCCGGACAAGTAAGGGTCTATCGTCGCTACAGGAAAAGTTACCGGCGTTCCAAGGAAGTATACTTTGAGAAGCCTTTTCCCCCTTATAGAATGAGATAGGACGGTTATTTTACAAAACTGACAACACTTTGACCGAGTAGTTTTTTGTGCTGAACAAAAGTGTCATATAAACATCTGTCAAAAAACGTTTTTTACTTCACTTAAAATGCCACGTAAGCTACGTAAGAATATACGTAAGAGGAAGGGAGCATTGAAACATCCAATAGTAAAACTGACACCACAACAACAGTTGCAACAACAAATGATGAATGACCCCACTATGTTGCAACAAATGTCAAGCAACCCTATGCTTTTAAACCGAGTTATTGGTGCACAGAGTGGAGGTTTAAGAGCGGCACTTTTAGCGAAAATGGCAGGCTATGGTGGAGCTGCAGACGGAACAGCTTATAACCCTCAAAGTCAAATGAATTTGAGTTCACTCAAAAATCAAATAACAGATGTCAAAAAGTCAAACATAGACATACAGAAACAAATAAGTGAAAACGAAAAGAAACTAGAATATGACAGACACACAAAGAAACTCAATGAGTTAAACGTAGAGAAAAAGAAGAAAGAAGAACAACTGAAAGAACTAAGTACAGAGGAATATGCGAAAAAAGTGTCAGAAAAAGCAGCAGAAGTAGCAAAAATGGAACAAGATGTTATAAATTTGAAAAACCATACTATCAATATAAAGTACTGAAAGATGAAGAGATAAAACAAAAAGCCATGAAGACATATATGGATAGCGATGAGTAAAAAAGAAGTTGAAGCAAATGTAAAGGCAGAAAAACTTTTACAGTTGCAAAACCAAACCGTACAGTATGAAAACTTAGCACAAGAAAGTAAAAATAACGACGCAGCATGCAAAGGCAATGAAAAGCGCAGAATATATAAAAGCTAATAATGACTGGTTAGATGCCCAAGCCAACGCTAAAGCAGCCCAACTTATAGGGTCAATAAGGACAAAAATACAAGCGGATGAAGACAGTTCAAATGAAGCTTTAATGAATGCTGACTTTAAGAATGCCTTCGAAGCTCTTCATAGTAAGGTGAAACTAGTGAACGACTTCTCATCTGGAAAGAAACTGAAGTCTGAAGGTTTCGACAAAGAGTTAAGAGAAGTAGCACAAAATATGACGAAAATAACAGATGCAGCAACGAGACAGGCAGTTCAAAGTGCCTATGACGCCGTTAGAGCAACTGTTGTGGAAAGTCAAGAAAAAGAGTTACAACAGACCAAAACAGACCTAGTAAATGCTTTCTTAAGAACGAAAAGTCAGGTAGGACATTATGCTGCAGATGGAACATATGTGCCAGCTGGTGGAACTTATATACCAGCTGGTGGAACTTATATACTAGCTAGTGGAACTTATATACTAGCTAGTGGAACTTATATACCACCAAACCCTCCAAGAGAAGCACCTGCACCAGGACTACCTAAAACATTTACATCGTCACATGGACACAGACACAGGCATGCACCAAAACAACAACAACAACCAACAGTTCAAAATCCAGCACCACAACCAACAGTTCAAAACACTACACAACAACCAACAGTTCAAAACCCTGCACAGCAACCACAAACAGAGCAAGGACATAAAAGAAGTAGAGAAAAAGGAAACCAAGAATTCTTAAAAATGCTGAAGGAAGAGTATGGTTACCCAGATACTATTGACTTTAGTGACAGATATAAAGAAGCTATTAGAAAGTTCAAGGATGGAAATACTGACCCGAACCTATTTAGCTTTATGGCTCTGCACCAAAGGGGATATAATTTCAAACCTGGAAAATACAAGCTCGCTAAGGGATATGATTTAATAGCATATCATCCAAATGACATGGATGAATTTACTCCGAGATATTTGATGTCAGAGCTAAATGATAATTCAACTCTCTTCATGAAACGCGTAAAAAATAGAGACGGAACGAAAGAAGAAAGGTTTATGAGTCCGGATGACTTAGATAGGGAACTTTTTAAAAACGGTCTCGGAATATATGAAATGCCACCAGATGAGGTACAAGAAACTCAACAGGAAGAAGTTCAGATACAACCAGACATGGAAGAAATAGTTCAGCAACAACAGCTAGAAGAGCCTGAAGGAAACGAACAAGTTCCTCCTTTGGAAACTAACTTCACAGAACTAGATGAAGATTTGGAACAGCCGAAAAATCTTGACCCTCAACAAGACTATGAGGTGAATATGGAATCTTTCCAAGAGTCTAAGAAAAATTCGGCTGACAGAGTAGAAGAATATCGAAAAATGTTCACCGACATACAAAAGACTCCAACATCAGATGAAAATATTCAGCATAGAATGGAAGTACTGAAAGAAAATGTACGCAAATACAATATCCTTTTTACTTACGACCATATAACGTTCAATCTTTGGCTGAACTCGGTGAAAATAAAAGGTTAAATTTCAACAAAACATATAGAAATGAAACATTGTTTAAAGTTCATTCAGAACCTAGCCAATATGGAAACAAACCTACTTTTGTTTCTGCAGACTATGGAACTACAATGAGATGGGGTCATAAAGCTAATCCGGATAGGTGGTTCATAAACTTACAACCTCAATTCCAAGAAGTTGTAGACGCAATGGAAGTGAATGGTGAACCAGATATAGCTGGTATTTTCAGCGCGGCTTTAATGCCATTGAAAGATATGAAACATGCAGATATTTTGGACCAGTATGAAATGAACATGGCTGATGGAAATATAACACCTGACGTTCTAGAACATTTATCTCAAAGAACTACACAGAACCATAAAGATGGTATATTTGGTGAAGAGTTTAGAAAGAAAGTTAGGGATAGAGAAGGAAGAGAACCTATTGTACATGACCTTGCAAACGAAAGTTTACAAAATGTCATAAAAACTTACTTTGCAGACAATGAACCGAGAAGGATGAATATTTAAGTAAACTCAAATGGACAGTACCAAATGAAATGTTAGTATTGAAAAACATGTTCCTTGACAAAATAAAACCAACTACAGAAATAAATGACGCAAGACTGAAACATTGGGTAAAAGCTTTCCCATTCACAAAAGATATTATTGGTAACATGGAAAGAAAACCAGAATGGCTACAAAAACATATATTTGGAAACGAGCTTATTCCATATGGACAAGCTCTGTTTGAAGAGCTTGAACCGGAAACTCAGGAAAGAGTCATGCAAACAATACGCGAAGACTCAAATACAAACTATGACAAAATCTTTCTAGGATATAGGTTACCTGAGATGGGCGACCAGAGCCCAAAGGCAAAAAGGACATGGGAAATTTACAACATACTAGGTGAACATGAGGCAAAGATGCAACAACTTGAAGCAGAGGGCAAGTTACCAAAAGCGACACCAAAGAAGAAGAGAAGAGTAGAACAAAGTGAAAGTAGTGAAGAAGTAACTTCATCTAGTGAAAGTAGTGGCAATGAAGGAAAAAGAAGAGTTAAAAACTCAGTCAGGAAGAAAGTAAAGCTTGGTCCGATTGGGTTCTATTATGACATATAAATCCAACTATTCTATATTTTTACCCATATGAAATGTACGCCGCTCAGAATATAACGCCAACAGTTTTGGATGCCATGAACGGAAATGTTTCCGAATGGTATAACGAATGCGACAATGCCATTAGAAGGTCAGAAATAGTTCCTGGAACTTACGAATATACAACTGCTGTTTCTTATGGAAACGTAGGTGAGTTTGGAGAAGGTTCTTCAACAACAGTAGATATTGCTTGCGACAGGTTTCATATTATTTCTATTGACAACTCATTCTTATACGTGGAACAAGACATTGAAATAAAACCTTCTGCCAAGTTGTCTGACAAGAAAGGTTGCAATGGAATTTTCTATGTCGGATACCAATATGCTCCAGAAGTTTTCATGGGATATAAGATATATTCTAACTCTGACTTAGTTCAAACAGTAACATGGGCAAACTATGAATGGTTCGCTTTGAGAAACTCAGTACAACCACAAGCTAGAGAACAAACAGACCAGTATGCAAATATTGAGAAAATAAGAAGACTTGACCCTAACGTTCCAGGAGTTTATGTTAACCTTTCTGGTTCAGATGGAAATGCTGCCACTAAAGTAAAACTGAAACTTAGAGTTCCTTTGTCATCTTTCCTCATCTTCAGGTTTTTAAGATACTTGCCAAACTGGGCAGGAAAAATTTCTATCGAACTTACTCCAAGCAAAAATAACTTAGTCATTGCACCAACACAAGACCCATTCACTATTACAGACGTAAAGGGAACAAATAAAACATCATTCGCCGAATTTTGCAAAGACAAAGTTGACTTAGACTTTGGTTTCTCAAACTTCAACAATGAAGTAAACTATTATTTCAATGCTGCTGGAGATGCTTGGGACCCAGTTAAGTTCACATGCGAAAAGTTTGAATGCAAGAGAATAGAAAGCAGACTTGCCGTTTATATGTTGGACCCAGATATTTCAAATGCTTTAGCTGCCAAATATATTGCAGTTCCACTTATGTTCCCTATACACCAAATATCTGTCAAAGACTTTGCAGGTGAAGTTGGAAACCAAAGTGCTGACCCAGGTGCAAGAACAGATATTGCTTTAACAACTGCAATGAAACATGCAGATACTATGTTTGTACTGTTCAGACGAACTATAAATGACTATTCTTGTTTCTACAACCCTGGTATTAAATATCATATAAACATAGATGGCAAATATTATCCAAGAGAAGAATATTCTACAGTTGAGGATATGAGGTCATACAACTTGACATTAGATGCTATGAACTTTAACAACAACTTCACAACAACCATTAACCCTGAAATGCAAAGTTCTATTATGCCATATGTGAAAGTATGGACTCATACAGGAGGTCAAAAAACTCAATATACAAATGGAGACCGTTCAAACTTTTGGCTTGGCATTCCATTTGCTGACTCAGAAGACTTTATGGGTGGTATTTCAACTGTTGGTACTGTACAAATACAATATACTGGTGACAGAGACGGTCCAGATGAATTGAAAGCAAAGAAGTTTACAAAACCAATAGCACTTTTCACAGAAGATGCGCTTTTGAAGATTCGTTCGATGAAACCTGCTGGGGCTCCTCAGATTGGCATAACGACAGCTTCCATCGAGCAGATTTTGGCAGCAGGTCAGTAAGTTGTTCTTGAACTGACTTCTCTCCGTCAAATATTGACAGTACGCCAGTTTTGACATAATATTGTATTATAAACTTTCCTTTAGTAATATCTGTAAGTTTTGAAGTTATATTTTTGTCTGCTTCAAGAACTTTCACCATTTCAGTTATACCAACTTTCTTTGCTTTATGAAAATATTTAGGTTCAGCAAAGACTGCTATTCTATAACATTTTCCATTGTTTGTGTAAAGAACTATTCTGTCAATGTATTTGTATTGTTTGTGAGTATAAACTTTGTTCTGCTTCAATTCAAAGAGATACTCAAATACGTCCATCTTTTTATTCTAAGTAAAATGTCATTTCCGAAAAATAGAAGCGTAAGTGTTTCAAAAGGTTTAATGGCGGTGGCAGATGTGAAGTTAAATTCACCAACTCAAACAAACAGTCAAAGTGTTGTTGTCAATGTCAAAGACAGAGATGTTGAAGTGGGGAAACCATACGAAGACGAAGATGGTATAACAATTGTTCCTGTAAAAGAACCAACATATCCTGAAGTTAACAGAGACTTAAGTTCTGTTGCAGATATTCGAAATGACTACCAACAACTGAAAGACAAACTTCAAACTCAGGAGAAGATTTGTCAAGCTTTAAGTATAATGTTAAACTTGGTCGAACACAACCCTGTAAAAGTGAACTCATATGTCATTGCACCTCATGAAGTCTTGAAAGAACTATTGAAACTTTTGACAGAGGCAGACGATATAAACATCAAAGAAATAGAACCCGACATTAGTTGCTGTGGTGTTTCATATAATGTCATTGACAAGATATACGTTATGAAAGGAGGTGAAACGTTGAACTTAAAGTATAGTTTCCCAGACGTTATAAAAATATTTGACGACCACAACATTTCATTAAAGTTTATTTGCTAAGTAAAAAATGTCAAAACTTCTTGAAAGATGTTTGAAGAAAAATAATATAGACTTTATTTCATGTAAAGGACTTTACACACTTTTGAACGATATGAAAGACCCTGTTTTGTTTGTTCGTGTAGACAAAGGAAAGTTCTATGTCTTTACAAAATATTTGAACTTCTTAGACAGAGAACTTCAAGAAACGCCATGTGAAAGTTTAGATCAAGTTCTTCTCCACTTTCAGAAAAACTTTTAAATATATATAAATGGCAGAAGACATAATGGTTTATACTATTACGACTAAAAACCCTGAGTCATATAATTCTATAACAACAAACTTACAAAGTCCTCAAGGACGATATTGTAAACTAACCTTAAACACAATGACGACTAAAGCCTGTTTTGCTCTTTTGACACCAGAAGACTTTATTGTTGTGAATGGTAAAAAATACTCCTTTGAAGATACTTACTCAGATATACCACCAACAGGTTTTGTTGACTTATTTAATACTTTAAGTACGGGTGTAACATGTGCTGCAACTAGAGCAGGTTTCATTATGTTTGGATGTCCGACTGAGTTTACTATAAACGATATGAGCTATAATACAAAACTTATTTCTGGTTTTTACTACCAACAGTTTCCTATAACAGGAAAAGGTGTCATACAAGGAATGTCTATTCCATTGACATTAAGCACACCAATCTTATATATTGTTTCAAACTTAGGTTCAAAGTGTTATTCGAATGTCGACAGAAACTATTATGACCAAAAGATACTTATGCGTATAAACAATACTTTCTCTGCTGGTTTGCCTATTGTTCATTCGAATGCAGAATTTTCAACCTTAGTGAACTCAAACACTTTGGCAAGTATAACGTTGACATTAGTTGACGCAAACTTTGTTCCTGTAAAACTTTTATGTCCTATGTATTTGTCAATGACGGCAGAAAGTTTCGAATTGGAAGATGCAACTGGTGAAAGTATTGTATTACAAGAACAACTTCAACAACAAATAGCTCAAGAACAACAAATGCAACAAATGGAACAACAAAGTCAAGAATAAAAAAAATATTTTTTTTATTTTTATAAAAATGTACAGAATAGATGTTTCAGATTTTTATGACTTCCAAGCATTCAGAAATATGTGTCTATTTCGAGACTATAACAAAGCAGTCGAGAATTTGAAACGTTTAGTCATTTATGTCGACTCTGCCCCAGAATGTTATGTTATGAAAGAATGGGATGTAGTCTTTAACAAACCTAAAGCGACAATAGTTTCAGAACAAGAATGTAGACAGAAACTTAAGAAAATAAAAGTCGTACAAGTTGGCATGAAGATGTTAGATGCTTGGGATATCTTATTGTCAAAACTTGAAGATTTTTCAGTTCGTGGTATAAAGTTTTATACACCTTCTCCAAACTTCTATTCTATCTTCACTGGATATAAATACGAACAAGTAGAATGGAAAGAAAATATTATAGAAGCTTGGTTAGACCATGTCAAAGAAATTATATGCAATGGAAACGAAAAGGTTTATGAGTATATCTTATGTTGGTTTGCAAATATCTTACAACATCCAAGTGCTAAAAATGAAACTGCTCTCATTATAATTGGAAAACAAGGAACTGGTAAGAATACTTTCTTTACAGATATCTTATGCAAACTGTTAGAAGGTTATTCGAACCCTAATATGACAAACTTAGAAAACATCTGCGGTAAATTTAACTCTTCTATTGAGAATATGAAACTTATAGTTTGCAATGAACTTCAAAGTATAGATACAACAAAAGTTTTGAACTCAGATGCTTTGAAGAGTCTTATAACAGACAAAGTTGGAGTTGTTGAAAGAAAGTATAAAGACCAAAGAGTTTGTGAAAATGTTGCAAACTTCATTATGGTTTCAAACAATGCTGTTCCGATGAAGTTAGAAAGTTCTGACAGAATATATGTAGTTGTCAGAACGTCAGATTCTCATATGCAAGATACAGAATATTTTGACGACTTAGCAGAAACTTTGACATCTGACTTTTACAACCACTTGTTCTCATATTTCATGACATTAGATATTTCTAAGTTCAATCCAAGACAAATTCCACATACCGAAGAGAGACAAACATTGTTAGAAGCAAACAAGAGTGTATATGAACTGTTCATAGATGAAACTGACTTTGTGTCATTAGATGAAAGGTCATTGTACGATTCGTATAAACAATATTGTCAAGAATATGGTTATATGGCAGCGTCTAAACGTACATTCTTGGCAAATGTCAAAAGTCTTTTAGACGTACAGAATGGTGTATATACAAAGAAAAATTTTTCTGAGTAAATTTAAAAAAAAATATTTTTTTATCCGATAGAAAAGATGACGAAATTCATCTCAGTAAACAAGTACATGTCAGGACTTAAAGAAGAACTAGACCCATTCACATATTTGAATGTTTACTTCTACCATTTTGAAAAGTCTTCATTCAGCAAAGTTTGGAACATCGAACCAGTTAAGTTTGCTATTGTGACTAAAAATGGTGCGAAATTTGAAGACTTAGACATAGAAGGTTTGTTAACAGTCAAAGAAAGTTTTGACAGAAGGTTCTCAAACCTTAAAGAAGGCAAAGCATACAAACTTGTTATACCTTATGAACCAAAGAAAGCAGACGACTATGAATATTATGAGTCTAAAGTTGTAGAAGTTCAAGGTAAATTGGGTAAAAAGATTTTAGAGTCTAAGCCAGTGTTTACTCCTAAAGAGGAAGAGAACATTGACATTGACCCAGAAATGTTCTAAAAATAAAATTTTATTTTTACATGTCAAATTTTTTTTCTCTGGAACTGGTTCAGGTTCTTTCTTCTCTTCTTCTACTTTCTTTTCTTTCTTTTCTCTCTTCTTCTTTTCTGGTGGAGTTATGTCAAATTTGGCGCAACCATATTTATGTAAAAGTTCTTTGTCCTTTAATAGCTCATCTATTCTGTTTTCTATTTCATCTTCAAGAACAGCGCATGTGTCTTCTTTGCATTCTAAGAACTTTTGTTGGACTTCATCTTTCCAATCGGTGTCATCTCTGTCAACAAGTCTGTCATTGACAAATTTTAAGACTGCTCTGCTTAATGTTTTATGGTTCTTGTCATATTCCCAAAAACAGAACTTTAGAACAAATTCCCCTTTCTTGTTTACACTATGTAAGATTTTATGGTCGACAGATGTTTTGCTGTCAAAAAGTTTGTCTCGAATATAGATAGTGAAATCGCTAGACATTTTCTAAAAGATAAAAATTTTAATTTTTCTAAAAATATGTTAGAAAAAAAGTTTGCTGACATTGACAAGAAATTTGAGAATGTTTTAAACAAGAACAAGGTGAAGTTAGAAAATGCTCAGATAAAACCTATACATGACAAGTTCTTATTTGCTCAGAATGGTATAACAGGTCTAATTGCACCACCTGGGTCGGGTAAGACTTTCACTTATCTTAAAATGGCTGCACAACAACAAGAACTAGATGAGAAGAACCCATTCTATGAGTTAGTTGTTATTTGTAGTACTTCTGGTCAATTTGACCAAACCGTCAATTCGTTCAAAGATATTATAAAGAAGTCTAAGTTAGTATGTATAAAGGATACTGAGTTGTTAGATTGGATAAAGAAGTACCAAAGAAGAGTTTTGAAGTATAATGCTATAAATGAGTATATAAATTCGAAGTTTAAAGACCCAAATGAGGAAATGCAGAGAATATTAGAGAAGAAACACTTCAGAAACAAACAGAAAGAGATAGAATACATTTCGAAGAAATTGCAATCTTACGATTGGAAGACTTACCCTCATAGATGTCTTCTTATTTTAGATGATTTCGCCTCTCATCCTTTGTTAAAGAACAGAGAACAAGATATGTGTCGAATTCTTAAGAAGCTCAGACACTTTAACATCTCAGTTGTCATTTGTGTACAGACAGCAAAGAGTTTAAGTAAGGATGTTAAAAGAATACTTACTGACATAATACTTTTCCCCGGATTGTCCGAAGACGATTTCATGGAACTTATGAAAGAGTCCATGGCAGGTAAGTTTGACAGACATGAACTATGGGAGAAGTACAAAGTCATACAAGACCCTCATACTTCTTTCAGAATTCATATCTACGCAAACAAAGTTCAAATTGTAAAAAGTCAAGCTTGAAAAATAAATGGTTCATCTACCCTACTTGTTTGAAGTTGTCAAAATACTCTGTTATTTTTCACTGTTTTCATAGAGTTTTGGCGACTGCGGTTTTTTACTTACTCGCTGTTCTTCACTGTTTTCATAGAGTTTTGGCGACTAAGGTTTCTTACCTACTCGCTGTTCTTCACTGTTTTCATACGGAATCTCTTCTCTCGGTTTTCCGAGGGAAGAGATTCCATGTTTTGTCAAGACTTCATTGTAAATGACCAAAAATAAAGTTTAGGTGAAGAGGTGAGATCTCACCTGTTTTCTCACCTCTTTTCTAACATGGTCTAAAACACACAAAACTCATGAATTTTCGTGAATTTCCTTAAGATAGCAAAAATAAAGTTTATGTTAGCATGTTAGATCTAACACGTTTTCTAACCTGTTTTCTAACATGGTCTAAAACACACAAAACTCATGAATTTTCGTGAATTTCCTTAAGATAGCAAAAATAAAGTTTATGTTAGCATGTTAGATCTAACACGTTTTCTAACCTGTTTTCTAACATGGTCTAAAACACACAAAACTCATGAAATTTGTGCTGAATTCAGTAAAAATAATGTTTAGGTGAAGAGGTGAGATCTCACCCGTTTTTTCACCCGTTTTCTCACCTGTTTTTTCACAAGCGTTTTACATGAATTGTACGATGTATATTTGAAATCCTAAACAGTTTTGTAGCTTCTATTTCTTCTTTTAGTACATCGAATGTTTTAACGATACCGAAAGTTTCTTTATACTTCTTCTTGACGTCAGATAATAGGAAATCGTCAGCAGTTGGATAGTTTTTGTTCAGAAATTCTAACATGTTCATTTTATCTTCTGCTGGCTTTTCTGCTTCTTTCTTTAAGTCTGCATAGTCGTTTCTCATACGTTCTATCTCTTTGACGGAGTAGTTATATTTCCTCATTGCTGCCTTACATTTTGAACATTGCGGGTTCATTTTTGCGTTATACATTGAAATAAAACCAGCTAAAACAACTAAAGCGTCAATTGCTCTCTTCATCTCAAACATAGCGGGTCTTATTTGTTTGTTCCATACTTTGCCTCTTCTATCTTTATCTCTTATTTCCCAAACACATTCAGCAACTAACGAAACAAAGTTGTCGTAGGTCTTAAATTCTTCAGATTTATATATGTCAGAAATATTTTTATAAACCATGTCGCAATCTTTGTCCATAACCTTATGGTTGCAATGAAAACCAAGGAATTCATAATTTACCTTTCGTATGAACTTCTTTATTTCTACTGAGTCAGTTGGTTTCACTTCAATTTCGTCAAATTCAGGAATAGTGAGTTTTTGTTGTTGGATTTCAGGTAGTTTAGGCAAATGGTCAATAATGTCCTGCATTTCATAAAGATATTCTTCATTTTCTTCATCCTGTGCGGTACAGTCTAAATTACTTGTTAAAAGTTCTTGCTTTATCTTCTGGATTTCTGTTTCAAAAGTATATGAAGAAGGAATGAAGCTTTTCATCTCTACTAACATTGACGTAGGATTCATAACTAACGAGTTTGGTGCTGTTGTTTGAATTGTTGTTGTGCCGATTGTTGAAATCATATCTTTTATACAAAATAAAAAAAATAAATAAAATAAAACTAACTTTATTTTTTCTATCTTAAGGAAATTCATGAAAATTCAAGAGGTTAGAAAACGTGTTAGAAAACGTGTTAGATCTAACCATCTACCCGACATTCTCGTCAAATACAAAAAAATGAAGAATAACTTTCACTTTTTCATTATATAACTGTTATTTTTGACGAAGTGAAGGTTTGCACTTCGTCAAAAAAATCCCTGAAATCATATCTAACATACAAAAAAATGAAGAATAACTTTCACTTTTTCATTATATAACTGTTATTTTTGACGAAGTGAAGGTTAACACTTCGTCAAAAAAATCCCTGAAATCATATCTTTTATACAAAATAAAAAAATAAATAAAATAAAACTAACTTTATTTTTTCTATCTTAAGGAAATTCATGAAAATTCATGAGGGTGAGAAAAGAGGTGAAAAAACGGGTGAGATCTCACCTCTTCACCTAAATTATATTTTTGTCTGATTTACGCTCATTACGATGAAGTTTCGACAAAACATTTACGTTCATGTTTGACAAAACATTTACGTTCATGTTTGACAAAGCATATACGAAGAAGTCTTGACAAAACATTTACGAAGAAGTCTTGACAAAGCATATACGTTCATGTTTGACAAAACATTTACGTTCATGTTTGACAAAGCATATACGAAGAAGTCTTGACAAAGCATATACGAAGAAGTCTTGACAAAACATTTACGAAGAAGTCTTGACAAAACATGTACGTTCATGTTTGACAAAACATGAACGTATATGCTTGACAAAGCATATACGAAGAAGTCTTGACAAAACATTTACGAAGAAGTCTTGACAAAACATGTACGATGAAATCATGAAAATTCATGAGGTGAGAAAAGAGGTGAGAAAAGAGGTGAGATCTCACCACTTCACCTAAAATATATTTTTGTCTGATTTACGCTCATTACGATGAAGAAGTCTTGACAAAACATGTACGAAGAAGTCTTGACAAAACATGTACGAAGAAGTCTTGACAAAACATGTACGAAGAAGTCTTGACAAAACATGTACGAAGAAGTCTTGACAAAACATGTACGAAGAAGTCTTGACAAAACATGTACGAAGAAGTCTTGACAAAACATGTACGAAGAAGTCTTGACAAAACATTTACGAAGAAGTCTTGACAAAGCATGTACGATGAAATCATGAAAATTCAAGAGGGTGAGAAAACAGGTGAAAAAAACGGGTGAGATCTAACCTCTTCACCTAAACATTATTTTTGGTGTAAATTTCCTAAACTGACTGACTGACTGACTGACTGACGGCACAAAGTGGCATAACGAAAACATTAATATATAAAATTCAAGAGGGTGAGAAAACAGGTGAAAAAACGGGTGAGATCTCACCTCTTCACCTAAACATTATTTTTGCTGAATTCAGCAACAAAATGAACGAGGTCAGGATGTATGTAAATACATTTGAATTCATTCATAACACCCTTTGTAAGCTCATAAAATGCTTGTTTTGAGGTCGAGCCACTTTTGGCTCCACCGTATTCTTTCAACCAAAACTCAAGAATTTCCTGCATGAATTTTGTATAAAAAGCAACCGCCGGAATTCCGGCGGTTGCTATATTCTTCACAAAATGCCTTATAATACTCTTCCCAGGACTTATTTTCCAACAACTTTCTAAAGTCTTTCCTAAACTGACTGACTGACGGCACAAAGTGGCTTAACGAAAACATTAATATATAAAATTCATGAAAATTCATGAGGGTGAGAAAACAGGTGAAAAAAGAGGTTAGATCTAACCTCTTCACCTAAATTATATTTTTTGGTCCGGGAACAACTTTCTCTCAATTGGAGCTGTAGCATACTCTTTGCGTAAGCGGTTCAGACCTTCTTCGAACTCTTGGTCTCTCTTCGATTTGGATTGAGATTGGAATTGCTGGGGTGGAGCTTGCTGGAACAACCAAGGGTTGGGGCAGTAAGGCATAGGCTGAGGAGGGTAGTTCGGGAAGCCTTGTGGTGGGTAGTAACCTTGAGGTGGAAATTGGTAGTAATTCGGAGGTACTTGCTGGAACTGAGGGGACTGTTATGGTTCTTTAGGTTCCTCTGGCTTTGGAAGGCGTTCAGGAAGAGGGACGTCGGACATTCGTTTGTGTCCTGTCGGAAGGAAGAACTTTTCCTGTCGGAAGGAAGAACTTTTTCTGTTGGAAGGAAAAACTTTTTCTGTTGGAAGGAAAAACTTTTCCTGTCGGAAGGAAGAACTTTTTCTGAAGTTCGACCAAAAAGTTCTCAATTTTCGAAAATTTGAATGGTTTACGGACGGACAACTGGAAGAGTTCTTCCTGTCGGAAGGAAAAATTTTTTCTGTCGGAAGGAAAATTTTTTCCAGTTGTCGGGAAAATATTTTCCTGTCGGATGGAAGGACTCGGAATGCCAGAAGGATTTGACGAGGCAGTTTACCTAATTGAAATTAACGACTGCGTAAAAGACTACTTGCGCAAGGTCATGAAGCCCAAGGTCAAGTTCACCACTATTTCTGGAAGGGCTGCCTTGAATCTCGAGACTTCGACCGGAATTCCAATTCAAATACCAGAAAACACTCCTTTCGACGACATAAAGGACGCCAAAAGAGAAGCTCTTGTTAAGTTCCTAAACAAACGTCCTTGGATAAAAATACCAAACAAGGAGAACCCACTACCCCATATGAAATTGGCAATTCAGTCTCTCCTTCACTTCTCGGGTCAGCCGTTCTACATAACCTGTGAAGGCGACATCCGACCAGTTCAGTAAACCTTAACGTTTAACTTCACTTTTTTATGCTTTTTGTGAAAGTGTCAAAAATAAATTGTTTTCATGAGTTTTCTACGATGTTAGAAAAGTGGTTAGAAAACGTGTTAGATCTAACATGCTACCCTAAAAGTATTTTTCAATACTTTTTCAGCACTTTTCCGTAGTTATATATGAAAGACAATTCGAGATAAAAGTCATAGTACAATGGAATAATATATTGCACACCATTTGTTGTGAACCAAACTTGAAAGTCAGAGAAACTGTTACTAGGTGGTTCGTAGAATTTAGAAGCAAAGTCATAAAGTCCTTACCAATACATAGAAAACTATTGTTGCTTGAACTGAAACTTGCATGACACATAACATTTTGAGGGTCAAACACGTTTCTATAAACTGTCAAATCTGCTGGTGGAAGTATAAATTTAAATGGACCATCTGGTGGTAATGGTTCGTTCTGGTTTAGTAACCGAAGAAATTGTGCCCAAGAACGTTTGTCTACTTTCCAAAATAAAAACTCTGTATCTCTTGGAGGGTTAATTTCAATCTTTTGAAATGAAACGGTGGAGTTCATCTTGTCATATTCTAGTTTCAGATAGTATGTTCCATTTAGTAAAGAGTCGTATTTTTCTTGAAATTCCCAATAATATTTGTTCATTTGAGTTTGAAAGTCATTTAGAGTTTTCTCAAGACTTTCGTCTGAACGAACTGTAAAGATTCTCATTTCGTCAAATTTGTCTATTAGACCATCAGAACCTTTATACTGCCCATGAAAATATACTGCGAACATAAATGCGTTAGTTCTATTTGAAAACAAAACTCTTCTAAATCCTATTGCCTTTGCATCTGAAGGACTTTGAAGCCAACGAATTGGATAGTCAAACCTGTATGCTCGGGATGAAATTTCTTCATCTGAAATAGTCCTACCAGCATTTGTAAAGATATAGTCTAACGGTTTTGTATCTGCTACTTTTGTTCTTTGTTTTTCAACCTGAAGCATTTAATATATGTAAAAATATATTGTTTTAAAATGGTATGCCATTTCATATTTCTCATCTAACAAACAAGTTTCCCAACGGTCTTCTCCAACAAACTCAGCGTACATTTCAAATAAAATAAAAAAATGTCACTTTTTTAAAATAAATTTTTTATTTCATGCAATGTTTTATTTCTGTGCCGTCTTCAAGTATGCCCCAATATTTCCTTTTCGATATTACATGAACTTCTGAAAAAACCTTATCTAGCTTAAAACAGCCCATCTTTTCACCGACTAAACCCATTTCAATGAGTTTGTTGTATCCTTCTTCGTTCGTCATGAGTGCGTCAATGTTCTCATAGTAAACCACACTTTCGATTTGACTTCGGAGAAGAATTTGTTGTATTGTCAAGGACTGCCTTTGCGAACTGAGGGTAAGACCAATGTTCGACAATAGGTTTTAATGTGGTTACTAAGCCACTTTGACCTTGAGTGAATTCGTACTTCAAAACAAAAGGAGAAAACCTTTCAACAAAGTTGTCGACCTTCTCATAATGTTTACTCTTCATCTCTTGAGGTTTCTTAATGGAATATCCCCATGTCGAATTCATAAGCAATTTGAGTGTCATTGCAAGTTTGGGGTTTGAAGCTTTCCTAATATCATACAGTTGTTGTATGACTTTTCCAACTGTATAGTTCCTTCCCGGGAACTCACCATCTGTTTGGAATTCCAGTCGGAATATATTGGACAAACCTCATGTATGCAGCGTTAAGGTCGACATAGTATATCTTTTGTTTGAGTCGAACTTGTCGCAACCAATTGGTCCAGTTTGTGGAAATTCAAGTGAGTCTCTTATCTTCTGAGAAACTTCTCCTGTTATCTCATAAACATCGTCGAAGCAACCTGTTTCATATAAAACCTTCTGACCTAACTCAGATGCTCTCCAATACAATTTGACGTCAATTGGATGTCTCAATGGAAGTTTGTTTATAGCATCTTGAAGTTCTTGCAACCTCATTGGAAGTTCTTCTGGTTCAGGTTGGTATCCGAACAATCCAACTCCTTGTGGAACTGTGTACTTCTTTTGTACTAGAACTTTGTCTGGAACAACTTTTGGTCTTGCTAACAATGAAAAGTTTGTTTCGTCTTTTGGTACAAAACTTTCTGTAAGCTTGTCATCTGGAATTGGTTCCAACAAACCTTTCTCGAAAAGAATGTTTACAGCTCTGACAATGTTGCACTTGCCTTTTCCGAACAATGGGTTTGTAAGACTTTCGTTCAACATGAAGTGGTTGTGGACAATTACAATCTTCAACCATGGTAAATTGAACTCAACAACATAGTCGTCATGTGAAGAACCTTTAGCTGTAGGTATGTTGACTCGGATATTGACATTTGCCAACGGTGCAATTTTTGCCAATTGACCTCTGAGAATGTACCTTGTCTTCACACATGACTCAAGATACTTCATCTTCTCATCTGTAACAAGACCAGAGTTCCTGAGACATGTAAGAATGCAAGGTTCATTGACAATTGTTTCAATTGAATTGTAAATTCCATACCTTGTCAAGTCAATGTCAGACTTATTTATGAAGGGAAGTATCCAGCATGTTGTCTGACTGCTTGAGGGTTAGGTTGGTACCATTCGAACTTGACACTTGCAATTCCTTCAATTGCATTCAAAATGTCTGAGTCGGAGTCAACCATTTGTTCTCTCTTTGTAGTCTTGAAAGCGTCAAGAAGTTTTGCGGCTGTTTGTTCATTGCCATGTGCATAGTAAATGTGACCATCCAAATCTGTTATGGTCAATCTGAGATTGTGTCCTTTCTTATTTCCGTCTTGAATTGCAGCAAGTACTCCCATGAAGCCTTCTTTGTTCTTTCCTTCGTCAAAGTTTACTGTAAAGGTTCGACCAGATGTAATTTGACTTCTAACTTCACGATACTTTTCATATGCATATCTTGTTCTTTCCATGGGAGCATGTGTCTTCACCTTTTCCTTTTTTCCTTCTCAAAGGATGCAATTGTTCGTCATGTTTCCAGTAGAATCTGGCAAAGCCGTCGTGTCCTTCAACTTGAGGTTCACTAACATCGAAAGGCATGTCCATAAGACGTTCTTCTTCTAACCTCTCTAGTCTGTTTGGATAATTGGCACGTGCTGTTTCCAAATCCATTTCGTAGCGAAGACCAGACAATTTGTCATAGACTTTTATGGGTCTTCCCTTCCTATATTTAAACTTCTTCGAAACTCTCCAACCATATCTTTGTAACTCTGCTTTTATTCTAGCAGACTTTCTATCCATTCTATATGGGGGCATTTTTATAAAAATAAAAAAATATTTTTTTCTTTACTTTACATAACCGCCTGCTGCCATAAGTCTTTGACGCCAACCCATACCAGCTAATGAAGGTTGACTTGGTTTAGTTTGGAAACTAAACTTTGGTTTTGGTTTATCTTCAGTTTTTGGTTTTTCTTCTTCTATCGGTTTTTCGTCACTTTTTGGTTCCTCTGACTTTACTTCACTTGCAGGAACAGTTGTGTCGTCAACATCTTCATAAATATCATATGCCATTTGTTTTTGTTTTCCTTTCAACTTTTTGTGTTTGTTGTAAAGTTTAGAATATTTCGACTCTAAGTCAATGAGATGTTCTATAATGAACTGTTGGTCAGTGAAGTAAACTTTTCCATCTGTTGTCTCGAAAGCTCCTTCAGACTTCAATATTTTATTTGTGAGAGTCTGTTTCTTTTTTGAGATACTAGCCGTTCCATTTTTATGAAAAGTGACTTTGTAGTTAGGGTTTGTATTTCCAGATCTGGCACTTTCTATTATTGAATTTTTCTCTTCATCTGTAAGTTCTTTGACAGGTTTTGACAATGGTTCTGAACTTTTTGTTTGTGGTGTCAAATCTACCGTTTCAACTTCTTCGGTCATTTCATCTCAGTAAAAAATTTTAGTTTGGTTTGTTTTCAACTGGTTGTTGTTGTTTTTTAAGTCGGTCTAAAACTTCCTGAGGTATAGGAAGAACTTGACAAACACGTGGTGTAACTGCTGGAAGCCGACAAATCCATCTTGAACTTATTTGTCTCAATGCTGCATTGTTCATTTCATCTCAATAAAAAACTTTACATTCCCCACGTTTGAGGCGGTTGAGGTTGGTTATTGTTTACCCACTGTTGTGCATGGTTATATCCTCTGTTAAAGAATCTTTCACCTTGGTCCATATAGTGTCCTGCTTGGTTATAGTAGTCATTTGCTTTGTTATAATAGTTTCCTGCTTGTCTTCCTACATTGTCCATCCATCCTTGAACTTTTCCTCTTGTTTCAGGATTTGGAATAAGATTTGTTGCATCTCGTGCTACATCCCAACCTTTCTGTACAGTTTGTATAATAGGTTGTGCTTTCTCTTTAAGTATACCTAATGTACTCAAAATCTTCCTTCCAACTCCAAATACACCTCTGGCTATTGTTCCCACTGCGGGCAAAAATCTGGATGCAACTCCTGCTAATGCGCCAAATAAACCCATTTCTTATGGGTTAAAAAATGACGAATCCAAACAAGGACCCCTATGTTTCTAAAGCGACAAAGAAAGCACTCATGATAAAAATCTTTAGTTCAACACCAAATGCTTGGTTTATGGATATCTTGGAAAACATTCCGAGAGTTAGAACAGATGGACCACCATACTGGTTAATATTTGTTGGTCAAAACACAAGATACTGTGAAGCCATACCATTATGGTCCAAAAATATTTTAGATGTGAAAACTGCTTTGACAATATTCGTTGACAAATACCATCCAACAAAACTGACATCTGACTGTGAAAGTTCTTTCAAATCAGATGATGTAAAAAACTATCTGCGTTCAAAAAATGTAAACCAATATTTCATTGTCGACCAAAACCATTCTGCTCTTGGTGTCATTGACGGATGTATAAAAATGTTAAGAGACTTAAACCAACCACAAGGTGGTGAAGCAAATGAAATGTCATATGACGACAAATATAGACACTTCTCCATGGCAAAGATGAGACAAGTTTTAAATATTTACAATAACCGTAAACAAAAAGGTTTGGGAAACCACTCCCCCGAAGAAATGAAAAACAACCCTGACTTAGAGAAAGACTATATATTTAATAATTTAGTCAAAAGAGACAAACAAGAAAGAATGCCGGGCTTCAAACTTCAGAAAGGTGACAAAGTAAAAATAGAAATACCTAAACGCGACCCATATGAAAATACTATTGACTATGACAACAATGGGAACCCGACAGGTACTCACATTCGTGTTCGTAAAAATAGAAGAAAGTATACAAGAGAATATTATGAAGTTTTAGGCAAACATGGCAAAATGTACAGACTGCAAGCAGAAGATAAAACTACTATTGTCAGACCTCGTTTCAAACTTGTCAAAGTTCAAGGTGGTATACTTTCAAAGACAGTTCCTAACAAATATAAGACAACTCCTGACGAATATGCTAAAGAAGTTGAAAATGACGACTAAGCAATTCTATACCATGCGTAAACTGTCATGTAAGGTGGCATGTATTCTTTACTTTGTCCCGTTGTTTGTGTATATCCTGAAACGAAATGTGTATGGTTTCCTTCTCCCTGAGTGTCACTCCAGTAACAATTTATAGCAAACTTAACGTCGTCTTTAACATCATATCCTTTACCTTTTGTCATTCCTGACCAATCCCAATATCTATGCTTATGCCAACCTGCTTGAGATGTACTTAAATCTATGTAGTGACTGTGTGCAGGTAAATTTTCACCTGAAATCGTTTTACTTCCACCTGTTTCCTTTGAAGAGTTTGCACAATACAAAAACCTGTCGACTATTTGTTCCCATGCACCAACACCAAACATTACTTGAGGACCTCTTGCTTCCATAGATGTATAAATAGAACCTACTGGGTTCATTAAATCAAACATATGAGATATTATAGGATTGTCTCTTTTGAACTTAAAATATAGTGCAACTATTTCAGGTTTCTTCTGGTTTGTGTCAGAATATTTTTTATAATATAATCTTATGTTTTCAGGGTAGGTAAAGTCTTGACTATAATATTTATTTCTGTCATCTGTATAATAATATACTATTCTCGTTTTTTCTATTGCATTATATCTTTTATATCTATAATAATCTAAATATAATGTTAGCTTTTGTTCATCTACATGTGGTGTTCTGTCGTCATCTCCATAGTCATAATAATGTGGTGCTGGAGCTGGGTCAGGCAATGTCATATCTGCCATTTCATAAACTCTTAAATATTTCTTTTGTTCGTCTCCATATAAGTTTAAGTAGCAGTTGTTGTCTAATGGAACTTTAACTTGTGTACCATCATTCTTTTTATAGCTTACATACATTTCATTGTTATTTTTCGGAATGAGTTTATACCGTGTACCATTTTCTAAGGACTGTACCAACTGCCATCTAAAATATTTATTTTCTTCATTGACAGAAAAGTCACCAACAATAGTTTCAATATTTTTTGTTCCTATCAAACTTTGGTATATTTCATTGACATATGTTTTATCTGCTTTCTTTTCAAGGCTAACGTTTAAGTCTGTTATTTCAGAAGATGTATGTGTATGTCCAACGTCACTTTTCCTGTTTAAGGTTTCTTGTAAGTTTGTAATATTTGCAATGGTATGTGTATGTCCAACGTCACTTTTCCTGTTTAAGGTTTCTTGTAAGTTTGTAATATTTGCAATGGTATGTGTATGTCCAACGTCACTTTTCCTGTTTAAGGTTTCTTGTAAGTTTGTAATATTTGCAATGGTATGTGTATGTCCAACGTCACTTTTCCTGTTTAAGGTTTCTTGTAAGTTTGTAATATCAGATATAGAATGTGTATGAGTCTTATTTGCTTTTGTCTCTAATGTTTCCTTAAGACTTGGTATTTGGTTAATATAATGTATATGAGTCTTTTTAGAATATTCGTTTTCAGCTCTTGCACTTCACTTGACATTTTATTGTCAACATATGTTTTGTCTGCTAGTTCAGGATGAGTATGTTCTTTTGTTGCATAAGCATTGTTAGCTCTTTCTTCTTCTTTGCTATTGCATCGTCTACATATTCTTTGTCAGCTTTGTTGTCAACATCTGCTTTCAAAAGAAGTTCATTTATAGGTTTCTCGTTTAAAGTTCCTTTTGTTGGATTTATACAGACAGTATGGTTCTTATTGTCTTGAAACAGAAACTCATCTGTCATTGGGTTTATTGTCAGTTTTAAGTCACCCCCTTTCAATGACTCAGATATCTTAGAATAGTTTGAAAAGTTTGTGTGTTCTTATTTAGAGCTTGCATAATGAGGTGTCGTTGTGTTGTATTTCTCTCATAGACGCTGTTTCATTTGACATTTTTTATTATAGATAAAATATGCTTCCAATAGAAAAAGAAAATCTAGAGTTGCTACAACTAAACCATTAGATGAACTTTTTACTAATGTCGGTCAAAAGTTTGAGACAGATACCGTAAAGCATGAAGGCTATCGTTTTGACTACCCATTAAGATGGTTAAGAGACCCATCTGTCACAAAAGCTATTGGCTTTCGTAGAATGAAGTTCATTTCAGAAGCCATACATGGTTTCCCATTTACGGCGGTTTTGAAGTTCGATACTATAACAAAGAAAAACGTATGTATGAGAAATTTGAACAAGGAAAACTTTTACAAGTTAATTTGCTTATAAACTTAGAAACAACTCTTCAAGCTTTTCAAGAAAAAATAAACGATATCTATATTGAATATGCAAACCAGTATAACATTTGACGAAGGAGAATACCATCTCGATATTATTTATGACAGGAAAATGCACTGTTAAAATCAAATAAAATAGAAGACCTTGGAGAAAACGTTTATATTTCTACAAAATATAACAACTTGGCATGGTATAGATTTATGAGGATGTTAAATCAGCCTGCAGCATATCCAGTACACCCGGACTATTATGAAGTCGAAAACCCTAATGAACATATGAAAATATTTTCGACCAAAGATGCTATTATTGTTCATGCTTCATTTTCTGGCGCCCAAAACTCTTTTTCTATGCTTGGCAAATGACTTTTACGAAAAACCTACAAAGTTATACGAACCACCAAGTGGAAGTAATTTCAGACTTTCAAGTATGGTTTACTACAGATGGAAGAAAAAAGAATAATTCCATTATACCATGTGTTTTACTTAGAACTTAGTTTCATATACAACTACTATCGAACGGTAAAATATAATTTTTTAATACGGTTGAGGTGTTGGATTTGGTTGCCAACTAGACTGTGGTGCAGGTTCAGGCTGTTGTATAAACAGGAGCTTGCTCTTCTGGTTCAGGGTCTTTAGGTATAATACCAACAAACTGACTACTCTTTTATTTACCAATATTTTTGACATCCGTTCCAAATTCCTTTTCCGACAGATTTTATTCCATTCCATATACCTCTTTCCAACTCTTCTGAAGAAGTTTCCAATACTACTGAAGAAACCCATTTTACTATATGTAAAAATCTAATGTCCGCCTAGTCTCTTACGTTTCCTGTTGAGTTCCATAGCATTCTTTACTGAAAGCTCATACATTCTGTTTCTCCTCTGGTAGAAAACATATTCTGGGTCAACTCCTGTGTTCGCGTCATCTGCATAAAGTTGTTTATATCCCACTTCAGGGTTTGTATAAAAACTCTTTCCATCTCATATTTGCATACCATGGTGGCAAACCTAACGCAGCGTCATTTGACATGGCAGTTTGCATTTGTACATCTGTTGGCACTTGACCATAGTTTGCCATTGCAGTTTGTATTCTAACTTCATTTGGAATATTCTCTGGGTTTGGTTGTCCAGGTTGCTGTGCATCGTCGCTAAGTTTCTGTGCGTCCATTTAATATTAGATAAAAATATCTCTTACGAGTACATATACTGAACATTTGCAGGCATTGGTTTCATCTTTCATATTCTCTATATCTTTCTGCCACGTCAAATAAATAAATGACACAATGGAAAAAACCTAAAACTAACAATCCGATTTCAAACCACATTTACTTACTAATAAATTTCTTTGTTATGACACTTTCTCCAGTTTATAGGACCTCTCTCATATTCTATCTTGTCATATCTAAACTCATAGTCGTTTATATCTTCTAGCCATCTCATAACGGTTTCCAAACCACTTTTATCGGATGTAAAGTAAAAGCATGGATGGTTATGTAAAACGTCTAAAGTTTTCTAAAGAGTCTCTCAAAGTCCAGTCTACTTGGTATTGAAAATCCCATGTGTTATAGAACGGCGGGTCCACTATAAAGAAAACATTTTCCTTGTCTTTATATTTTTCATACAACTCTGTCCAATGACATCTCACAACTCTATACCCTCAATATATTTTTCTATGTTCTCTTTGAAAACATTTGTATAGTTAAGATATAAAACTTTTGACATAAGTGTTTCAATGTCATGAACTCTTATAGCACCACTATATAATAGTCTAGCAGATATACTATTCCAGTCTATATATTCTGCTTTTTTCAAAACCTCTCTCACAATATTTTTCTTATCTAATGGTATACGTTCCATCTTACCTATAGGTATCTTTTCTTTTAACTCTTTCAATATATTGTTTGTGTCTGGAATATGTTTGAGACGGTCCATATAGTTGTCGAAGTCATTGCATATAATCTTTGAGTCTGGGAATATTGTATGACATAAATGGGATATATAGAAACTTCCACCGAACAAATCTACAAATGTTAGACCATTCGGTAGTTTCTTAAGTTCTCTCAATATAATATCTTTACATCTACTCTTATTTCCAAAGAACGGTAACGGTGGTTTTGTAAAATTCATTTATATATAATAATAAAAATGTTTTTACCCGAAAAGTAACAGAAAAGTGACAAAACATGAAAACATATATAATTTGTGAAAAGCGACACAAAAAGTGACATTTTTAAAAGTGACATCATTAATATGATGTAAATAACAACGGTTTTGGTTTTGTCACCGGCTGGTCGGCTGGGGTTCGGTCCTCCTCTTGGGTCTTGGGCAAAATTTCTTAGGGCTAGAAGGGGCGCAGCCCCTGGAAGCCCCACACACCTGACCTTAATGAAATAAAAAATAAAATTTTTTAAAAAAATAAACTTTAAAATAATTTATTTTATCTTTTATAAAAGAAGCTATATATAGA
This sequence comes from Trichomonas vaginalis G3, assembly GCF_026262505.1. Classification (NCBI taxonomy): domain Eukaryota; phylum Parabasalia; order Trichomonadida; family Trichomonadidae; genus Trichomonas; species Trichomonas vaginalis. Next base: position 123,652 of record NC_067203.1, read on the forward strand.
TGATGTCAGATATTCCGCGATTAATTAAACATTGTTTAAATCCTGAATGGAATCAATGGAGTCATAATCAAAGACCTCATAAACGAGTAAAAGAAATTGAAAATAATTATTTTCATGAATAAAAGATTCACTACCATAATGAAATAAAAAAATAAAAAAATAAACTTTAAAAATTCATGTCTCAGACTCAACATAGAACTTTAAGAAACTAATGATTATTTGAATTTATGAAATCAATTATTTGATTCATTCTTTCTTCAATCTCTTCTATTCTTTTTGTTAAATCATCTATTTTCATTAATGAGGTGATTCTTGATTGAGGAATAGATTTCAAACTAACCACTCCTTTTATTTTTGAAATTTTGAATCCATCAACTTTAAACATTTTATTCAATTTACATGTTGTCAATTCTTCAAATAATTTTTTATTATTAGCATAATAGTCATTAAATTCTTCAACAGATGAAAAAATTTTTATTTCAGTAATTGGTTTAACAACGTTTATTTTTTGTTGAACATTTTCACTTTCATTTATTTCTTCCTCCTCTGTTTCATTTATTTTTAAAATCGGTTTCATTTATCATTAAATAAAAATTAGAATATAAGTGATGAAATATATTTTTTAATTAATATTAAATCAGAAATGGCGCAGGATTCTTTAAAAAATTATGGGATGGAATTAAGAAAGCTGCGGGTTGGGTTCATAAAAAGATTATTAAACCCATTGCAAACTTTTTGGCACCAGTAGCGAAAACGGCAGGAACTATCATAGGTGGAGTATTAGGTACTAAAGCAGGTAATCCGGCGATGGGAGCACAAGCAGGTAACGCAATTGGTGGAATAGCTGAAGGAATACTTAATAAAATAGGAGGTAGATAGTGGAAAAATAAATATTATTTTTATCTTAGTATCGGTTGTAGTCTTTGATAAACTTTTTCTCCTTTATTTAAAACTTCTCTTATTGGGGCAGCTTTTGGCGTTATTGATTCAGCAATGTCACTAATTGCTTCTTTATTCTTAAATATCCAATTTGCTCCCTTCTTCAATGTTTCCCAAACTTTACTCGCCCTCTTTTTACTCTATCCCACATTTTCTTAAATATACCCGCAGCCATAGTTGATTATTTCATTAAAATTAAAAATTCATTTTCATCTTTTAATTTTGATTTTTTATTTATTAATAAATGACGACTAACTATTTAGTGCCAAACACTAAACCGATTAATGGAAATGTGTTTCATTCATTCGAAAAGATAAATGAAATATTCGCAAAGAATGATGGTAGAAGATATTATAGAGAACTTGAAAGTTCATGCTATGACTCTGATGCTCCATATTTTGATGATAAACAAACTCATTTAAGAATTACAAATCCAGCTCATGATGTGAACCAATTAGGTGACACATATATTAAACGCAAAGTTAAAGCAACTCTAGTTTCAAATAAAGCTTTCACATGTGATGCCGCTTTTAAATGTATGCGTTTATTCGTTGGTTACAAATCATCAAATCAAAGCTTTAAACAATTAGAAGTAGAAACCGAAAGAGGTGATGCCGGTTATCTTCAGATGGATTGCGCCCGTGAATCTTTCGCATTTGCAACATATAAACCAAAATCAGAAAGGAAAGTTAAAAAGTTTGTTCATTCGTTATATAATAATGTTCAAAAATATGATAACTCAGTATGTGGTAAATATATTGACCCTTCAGAAGTTTTCAAGAAAGCAAATGAAGAAGTTGATGTCACTTTTGATATGATTATTCCGGTAAATGATTTGTTAGCATTTCAGGCGTTCGATGATTATCCTAAATCATTTGGTGATATCATTCTTAAATATTATGTTTTCAGGGATACTTTAGTATTTTGTCAGGTTGACCCGTTAAGAGTTGCTGATTTACAAAATTACGTTTATGAAAAGATAACTGATGAAAATTATGAAAAGATTATGAATCATGTTTATAAATATGATCGCAAATTCCAACAAATCGGACTTCCTGCCAAATTAATTACAAGCTTAGCCGCCACATCTGCTGACGCAATAGTTGATGGCGTTATTATTTCATGCACAAAGATGGAAGTTTTAGAGGATAAATGCATTACACCAGGATACGGTTTAATTGAAGAATCAGTTAAAGCAATACCACGTTTATTCAGTAAGGAAGATCCATTCATGATTCCAGCTCAACATATTGACGTTCGTTCACTAAATGGAGGTTGCATCACTCCTGAAGGTATTAGCTCAGATTTCTCATACGCTCTTCATAATGTTACAGATGTTGTGTTAGCATTTCCGAAGAATGCAATGCAAAGAACGGTTTTAGAAAATCCAATGCTTCGAGGTCTTCAGGTCACTATAGATTCCAGAAACTTCCCCGATCAAGCGATGACCACAGTGGGCGACATATTCTTTACACGTATGCTTCAAGCTTCTGATTTAGATGGAGTGAATGAATGCACAGAAGAATACGAGGACTCATTAACTAGACACTGAATGATGATGATGGCATGCCATTAGCTAGAACATGGAAAGACCAAACTTCATTCTTATGCACTATTCCAGTTCAACGTGATGGAGCGGGTATATTCTTTGATGGATTAGAAACTTTCAACTCACAAGTTACAGTACAAGTGAAAGCTTATCCAATCATTCAGGGTGAAAATGACACTTACTGTTCAAAGGTGACAAATCCTCCTCAGGTTTGGTTTACTAGGACTACATATTGGACATGGACACCGGATGAAGGTTTGAAATATCATCCAACAGGTACACCACCGCAGTATAGAAGTTCATATGATGAAATTGATGAATAGAAATGTTTAAAATTATAAATTTATTTTTGATTAAATGGATTTAAATTCATCCACCCCTTATGAAGAATTAGCGGGAGTATATAATACATACGTAGATGATATGATTAATGAAGCATTGAGTGATAATAGAAATGCTCTATCTAAGGAAAAATTAATGAAAATTCCATATTCTGAATGTTACTTAAATTCAATCACTGCAGCAATTGGTAAACAAAATAAAGGTAAAACATTAACGATATTAAAACAAATTATCATTATTGCTAACACTTCACCCTATTCACATGTGTTAATTTATATCAACCGTTCAGGTTCACCTTCAGATGATACATTTGAATCTTTAAAGCATTTAATCAAAATTCCAATTATTTATTTATCACAAGAAGAAGCAGAAGATTATTTAAAAAACTTTTAATGTATAAAGAATTATATAATACAATCAAGAAGCAAGGATTAGAGGATAAAATTATTGATAAACAACGGGATGAATTATTTGAAACACTTTCTATTTCAAATTTTGATAGAGAATTTTTGCATTCACTCATTTTTCTAGATGATGCAGTGAAATCAAAACTAATAACAAATGAGAAATCATATTTTAATCAGTTATTAACTCAATGTCGACACATTCAGTGTTCATTCTTCATGGCTGTTTCAATATTAAAGCATTAAGCACAAACATTAAATCAAATCTATCAACACTTTTCATTTTCAGTGGGTTTAGTCGTCAACAGTTGAACGTTATGCTTTATCAAGTGAATTTACCAATGAGCATTAATGAACTTTACACACAATATCAGCAATTAGGTGAACATGGAAAAATAATAGTTGATTTAAATAAAGGAAGTGTTAATTTGATTAACTTTTTATAATTAATTTTTATTTTTTATTTATAATTAAACATGACAGAAATGGTAAATCTTCTACAAGTTCCATTAAAACAAGGGACAAACAAAAGGGGTGCATATAATAGAACTATGAAAGTTCCTGATGGAATGAAAGAATTAGTTCATATTGTTGCTGGTCTTCAAAAAGATGTTAAACAAATGAGAAACGTTTTAACATTACCAGAAGCTCAAGCATATGCCAAACGTCATGGTCCAAATTGGGAAGCACACGAAGCAGACATTACGGGTCCAAATGGAAAACCCGATGGTATAAATGAAGTTTTCGTTACTGATGGTCAAGGTAATATTAAAGTCATAAATGGTTATAAATTAACTATATCTGATTATCCTAAACGTAAAGCATTTAATGAACGTTATCCTATGCAATTTGATGAAAATGGAAAAGCTGTTAAACAATACATTGGAGAAGGTGAAAATGGTCCAATTAATTCATACCGTTATAATCCATATTCTTATTTCAATGAAGAATTAAATGCTATTGAAGAGGGACCGGATGGATTACCACGATATTCTAACCAGTTTGATGGTCAATATGCAAATATTAGACCTGAAATTTCAGCTAAGAAATTCTTTAAAGTTGCTTTATTCGATCCAGTTTTCTCAAATGTTAAAGATGAACTTAAACAGCAATTCCAACCAATTATAGTAGCAAGAATTGCATCAGGTGCTTTATCTCAAGCATTCAAAGATTTAATTAAGAAACCATTATATCAGCAACGAGGTTTAACTTATGATTTAGTTAAGGAATCAGATAAAAGAAAATTTGAGAAATCAGATGATTATAAGAATGCAATTAATGAATATATTCGGTCTATTAATTACGATGAAACAGCTAAAAATCAACTTCATGAACAAATACAGGGAATAATAGATTCAAAAGTTCCAGCAAAATAAAAGTTTAAATATATTTTTTTATTCGAATATAAATGAGAAGACGTTTCACTAGTCAAAAGAACACTAACGCAAAAGCAGAGATTACGGTTGGTTATAACGTAAATGATGATAAATCACGAATTATTCAAAATGTTAAAGTTAATGTTAGCCCCGAATTAACAAGGTCAGCAACTCAACCAAATTTATTAACTCGTGACTTACCGAAAAAGGAGGAGGAGCAAAATAAAGAAGATGGAGACCCAATCATTTTATCTGAACCCGGTAAAGAACCTGTTGAAATTTCCACTTATCCAACATACCCCCACCTCTTTCATCAAACATCGAGAACCCATATAAAATAGACATTAATTCTGAATTAATGAAAATTTACCGTGATATAATAATTAATAATTATGATTCAATAATAAATTTAATTGACCAATCCGGTTTAATTATTTACCTTATGAATCATTAATTCACATTATCGCCATTCTTTGTGATGTTCAAGATTCAGACGTTAAGATTCAATTTTTCATAGATGATGAGGTTTCATGCTGCGGAACAGTTGCAAAAATAAATCCTATAAAGGATATTAGCACAATTAAGATATCAAAGAACGGAACAACAACTGAACTTCATTTAACATATAATGATATTTATAATAAAATAGTTGATGAATATAAAATATCACTTGAAAAATTCTTTGTTAAGGCTATTTAATATTCAAGCATTAACATTATCGAATAATAATCCTTTGAATCATAATCGATAATAATTGACCTTTCACCAGTTTCTATCGTTTGTTTTATTTCTTTTTGTTCCCCACTATCTGGATCGGTCATTGTAATTGTTTTTGTTATAGTATCAGCTTTATCTTTAACTTCAATCTTTTTTCCATCGGGATATTTAAACCAAAATTCCAAAAATTCGATATTGTCAATCTGTTCATATTTTAATCTATCAATTACATTTTTAATACCATCTGAAAATCTTATGAAATGGTCATTATATGGGTTTGATTGAACTAAATTTGAATGAAGTGAAATATAACCTGTTGATGAATATGACACTGACTCATATTTTCTGAAAACACTAAAATTTATAACATGAATGAATTTCTTATTCGTTGAATTTATGAATTCTTGAGGTAATCTTATTCTAGTTTTATTTATCACTGGAAAAAACGCTTACCATATTTTTAATCGTAATAAAAAATGTCAATTATCAATATTATTTCGAATAATAACTGTGAATTAAATTTAACAGTTAGCGGAATTTATAATGTTACTCTCGTTTCTGTGAGTGGTAAATTTAATCCCATTCTTTTAGACCCTTCAGATTATATATCATTTATTAAAGATGACCATGAAAAAACGTATGATATGTATATAAATAATGTGATAGCGAAATGGGATATTAACACGATTTTAAGTTATTTAAATGAATCATTTATCGTATGGTATGAAGAAATTTTTAAATCAAAACCTGATAAACTTTTTGAACTTGATGAAATAAATAACCTTATTAAATTTCCGCTGAAAATTAAATTTTGTACTCCTCATCTTCGTTCATTGTTGGGGATATTAAATTTTGAAAAAGATGTTGGGGATGTTTTGTATTCTGACACTGGTTCCAATTTCATTTTAATCAAATGTGATAAAGTTAATACCCCAATGAGATTTTCACATCAAACATTAGACCCTAACTCTTACCCATCAATACAAAACATTTTATCCATCAACTTAAACACATTTTCTTTATCATATCCGTTTCAATTATCCGGGAATTCATTTATTCTTCATTCAAAAGATTTATCAAATATTAAATTTAGAATAACTGACCTATTTGATTGTGATTTAGAATTTATGAATGAAATATTATGGCAATTTCAAATAGAGAAAATAGCTGATGAGATAACGGATTAAATATTTATTTTTAAATCATAATAAATGATTAAACAACAGCAACCACAACAACTTAAGGCGCAAAGCGCCCAGGTCCTTCAGACCATTACATACGCCATATATGCATATAATTCAAAGACGGCAGAACAAACGCAAAGGTTGAAATATGGAGATTTGGAGATAGTATTGAAAAATGACCGTTTCGAATTCGTTTGCAAAGGTGGTGCAGTGATATCAAATATAAAAGAAATTTTATTTATGAATTCAAAAATTAAAGGAATAACGGATGATATAACATCAATTCCACCAGAAGAACAGAGATATTACGCATTAAATGCATTTCCTAAAGTTTTGAAGATTGGAAATTTAATTTAAATGAGGAATTCATAGAAGGTTTCCTAAACGACATAATGAAGAAAGCAGATAAGGAATATGTGGATAGTGAGTTAAATAAGAAGGCAAATTTGGTTTATGTTGATGAAAAAGATAATGAAATTAAAGAAAAGGTTGAATGGTATCATGAATGGACATTTGAGACTTTTAAAGTTAAAGCTGATACAGAATGGGTTTCAGGATGTTTAGACCTTAAAGCAGATAAAACTTATGTTGATGAAAATTATGCAAAGAAGTCGGAAGTAAATGATGTGATTACAAGCATGAAAAATGAAATACTTCAAACATTATATCCCGTTGGTTCTTTATATACATCAATGAATTCAACAAATCCAGAAACAGTTTTAGGTTTTGGTACGTGGCAGCAGATTGTAGATAAATTCTTATACTGTGCTAGATATTCAAAGCAAACAGGAGGTTCGAAGAAAATTAAAGAAGCAAACCTTCCACCGCACACTCATACGGGAACTACAAACTTTTCTGGCGACCATAGCCACTCATTAAGAGACCACCCATTATACAACTCAGACTATGAAGCTGGTCATGACGTTTTATCTCCATCTTATAACGATTCAACAAAAAAGACTTTTCGACAAACTGAACCGGGAGGAAATCATGTCCATACTTTCACAACAAATCCAACAGGCTCGGGTGAAGATTATATGCCACCATTTATGACTGTATTTGCATGGTTTCGCGTTCAATGAACGCTCAATGTTTGTGAAACAAACTTTAGAACGGACTGAAAGTCTTGAGCTCCAAAAGAGCGAACGGCATAATTTAAATTTTTATTTTAGTATAAATGAAGATTCTACCATATGGTGTTATTGGAAGAGATAAAGATGGAAACCCAATATTTGATCCAAAGTTAAAATTAAAGTTACTGACAAGACAACAACTTGAAAAGTTGCTGAAACCAAAACAGGATGAAAAATGAGAAAATGAGAAAATGAGAAAGAAAAAAATTTAAATTATGCAATTTTATTTTTATCATAAATGACAAAATTAATTAAGCCAACTATTTCTAAATTAATGATACCAATGAAATCATTTCATGGAGTACTTATCCCAGGTTCTTCACAATTAGCCGGGGTAAGTGTTGTGACTCAAGGTGGAACATTAGCGAATCCATTCAAATTATTAACTAAAGATGAACTTAATAAAATGATGATAAAATAACTGATAACAAAATTTTATTTCACTGCTATCATGTTACCATGTGCTACCAGGTTAATTAACTTCTCTTAAAAATGATGACAACATGACATTTTGACAACAGTTCAGGAGGAAGGTATTTATGAATTATTTTTATTTTTTTTATTTTGTATGTAAGAACAGAAATGTCAGTCGAAGCACAGACGTTCACGAACAAATCTAATGGCGAAACATTCACAAAAGGCACTTATAATGGTATTGAAGTCTTACGTAGAGACAAGGATGGTTACATTAATGCAACAAAGATGTGTCAGCAGTTTAGGAAAGACTTTAGAAAGTTGTTGGAAAATAAGTCCTGGGAAGAGTATTATAAGGCGTTTTGTGAAGAATATAGCAACCGCCGGAATTCGGACTGTTGCTTTTTATACAAAATTCATGCCGGAATTCCTGATGAAATCAAACAGGTTAGAGGAACGTATGTAGACCCAAGACTTATAAACTATATAGCAATGTGGGCTTCTCCAAAATATTGCATAGCAGTTGGAAAAATTATGGACTCCATAGACAAGAAAGTTCATGAGAAGTTAGATGAAGAAGAACTCGAAGATACAGTAGAAAATGCTAAACATTTGTTTGAAGAAGAAGTTAGAAAAATGTGCGAAAAACAATTAGAACATGAACGTGAGATATGTTATGGTTATAGAGATTCTCCATACGAACTAGACCAATGGGAACAAGAAGATTTAAAGAGAGAATTTAGAGAATATGAACTCGCTAAGATAGCCTCAGAAACTGCAGAAAAGAAGTTAAAAGTTTGGGGTCGTTTTGTACAAAAATATTGTGAGTAAATGAACCATTTATTTTTGCATTAATCCTGCTGTGTTGTCAAAATGTCATGTTGTCATCATTTTTAAGAGAAGTTAATTAACCTGGTAGCACATGGTGACGTAGTGACACCTTCAGTTATTCAAAAATAATTAATTATTGAATAACCTAAAATCATTAATGAAAACATAAACGATAACATTTATTTCCTGTGTTGTTGTCAAAATGTCATGTTGTCATCATTTTTAAGAGAAGTTAATTGACATGGTAGCACATGGTAACATGGTAGCACTGAAAAAATTAAATTTGGATTGAGTTTAAAAATTCATCTTTATTAAATTCATCTCTTCCAATCAATTTATTTATTCTATTAAATTCTTTTATTTTTGCTTCACTCAGTTTGAGGATTGAACGGTAAGTTTCTAATTTTTCGATATTTCTTTCCTCTCTTTATCGTTTTCAGCCCCACCGCATTGCGGCTTCTTTTTGTAATAGCATATTTTTGATTTAATTCTGTTTAGTTTCTTTTTATATTCATCGTCTGGACTCTGAATCTTAATTGAATCAGGACTCTTGGATGCTTTGTTGTCACTCATTTCTTACGAAATAAAAAAATTAAATATTATTTAAATATAATGGAGTAATAAAATAAATCGGAATTTCTATTAATTTATTGTCAACTTCAACTAATACATTACCGTTAATATATCTAACAAATTCAGCTATTGTGTCAAATCTTCGTCTTCTTTTTGTCATTGATTTATCAGTTTTTCCATAATCGAGATGAATCAAAACTTTATCCCCTTGTTTAAAATTCATGAGCCCCGAATTAATTTGTTCACGTTTCACATCATTCAACCTTTCCATTTGCTTTCTAATATATTCCCATTCTTTTGAAATATCATTTTTCATTTCCACTGGTTTCATGTTTATAGTTCTATGCCATGTATTATTGTAATAATATATACTAACTGCTGTATGATGGAGTCATGATTTCCATCCCAGTATATCTGACCGTTAACTCCTAACGCATCTCTAAGAGTTCTCATTACCGCATCAACTATTTTATTATGAAACGTATATGGAGAGGATGAAAAGTAAAAATTAATTTGTGGGAAATAATGAGCCATAGCTGCCTGAAATCCTTTATCACCATCACCCCTTATATTATCTACTCTTTCATGATCTAGTAAGTATTGTATAGCTCTTCTTGTTTCCTGTTCTGTTTTCCCTTTCACCGGAATGCAATATAAATATCTGGTGTTAATGTTAATGGCAAATAAATAAGTAACGTTTCCTTTTGAATATTCCAGATGATCGATTTCGTATGAATATGGATATGGTGCAAATGAAGGGCGACTAAATTTTTCCTTTAACGGTTGAATTTTTGGGTCAGTTGGTTTATTTAATATTTTGAAATCCTTTTTAAAATCTTTTAGCTTCTTTAATGTTTGAAATGGATATAATAAAGTGAATGATGAAGGATTAACTGAAGGAGGAGGTACTACCGTTGGAGGTTTTGGTATTGCAAGTGATTTAATTTTATCTGCTTTGATTTTGGATGATGAAGTTTTGGATTTCATTCCTCCTTTCATTAATTCTGGATGTATTCTATTCATTTGTTTTAAATATGCTGTATATAAAGGTTTGATATACTTTCCCGCTTCGAGTTTATGTTGAAGGATGAATTCCAAAAGTTGATCTTCATTTAAAAGTCAGGCTGAATATGGTTTAACTAATGAATCATAAATTAAAGCTTGTGCATCATTTATGGTCTGAAGGACCTGGGCGTTTTTCTTCTTTGGCTGTTGAACATTTGCTACTTTCTCTTTTGGTGTTGTTTTCGGCTTTTTCTTCTTTGGCTTTTGTTCCTTTGGCTTTTGCGGCTCAGGATTATATAATTTATATAATTCATCAATATCTTCTTCTGTTAATACTTTATTTTTGAAATCTTTCAATTGTTTAAGTTGTGATTTAGTTTTTCCCTTTGTATATTCATTATTTTTAATTTTGTCTTTAATTTTAGAAATTATTTTATCATGATATTTCAAAATTTCATTTTTATAATACCGATAATAATAACCCATATCATCACCCGTTATATTGTTATTATGTTTTTGGAGATATGATTTTAATTCATAATAATCAAGAAAATTTTGATAATGTACTAAATCATCAATTAAAATTTCTAAATCTACGTTATCCATTTATATAAAAATAAAATAAATGTTTTAAGGGTGCCCACCTCTTTGAATCATAGTATCAAAACCATTATTTACATATTGAATCACATCATTAACGGTTCCTTTTGTCTCTTCTGTGGCATTTTATTAAAAATAAAATTTTAAATTCATGACTCAACCCCTACGTTTTTAAATTGTATTAAATAAATGGCATACAACATCCATTTTCACAACATACAGCCTTAGTGTGTGCTCCTGTTAATGCAGTCTTACCGATTGTTAAGCGAGTCATTGACCCGTTTTTAAGTTGTAAATTAATATTCTGACCATCAAATATCACTTTATCATTTATTATATCCAAATAATTTTTAGGTGTTAATTGTTTATTTTGTCGTAAACTAACACCTTTCATTTTTTGTGCAATCTTTTTAAAATCACTTCCATCAATTGAACCGTTGAATGATGTATAACACTTGGGGCATAAAGCAACCATGTTATCACCTTGTTTCTCAATTGCTAAACCCAATAACTTCTTCTCATGTGCTTTTTCTTCAGCTTTATTCTTTAATTTAGGTTTAAATTTCTCATCAAAACAGAAGAAATCAAATGGTGCGAATTTGAAAATGTTTTTATCATAAAATTGTTTATCGGTAACAATTGCTTGAAATGCTTGAGTGTTAGGAAGATTTGGATCGCCAGCGATTGCCCAATAAGATGAATCAGTATCACCTTCAATGAAATGAAAACGATTAACATTCATGCATTTATACATAAAATCATAAATGAAAACTAAATACCAGTATTTTGCGTTATCTAAAGTGAAGAATGCCTCTTGTAAACATGTATCACATCTATAAAATCTATCTTTGAGCATCACTTGATACGTATCCTCTCCTATTTCTCTTATGTTTTTAAACTTATTTGACATACATGCAACGCGTGCCTTCTGTGCATTCATTATTTTAGTCTTTGCGTAATTTTGTGTATTCATTGCATCGTAACCATATGATCCATTAAGCGAAATCTTGCAAAATAAACTTTTTCCTTTATTTCCTTCTAATTCAGCCTTTTGTCTTTCGTTCATAAATTCGTTCGCAAATTCATTAAAACAAGTGTTTTTAGTAAATGTTAAAATTGATTGAATATCATCGATGATAAAATGAAATCTGTCTATTAGATACCAAAGATAATAAGAAGAAAATGGTTGATATTGGTTGTGTGTTGATGCTAACTGAGTTAATTTCCTCTGTTTCTGGTCAACTGGTAGATTGTTTGATTTCATGTAATTATACATAAAACTGCCAATTGTTTTTTCATCTGTGATAATATCTAAGTTTCTTATTATCGGTAAAAAGTTTATGTAATCATTAATGTATTTTTCATCAATGTGACCCTTTACTTCAGCCACGAATAAAGTATTTTTCTTTCTAATAATTCCCAGTGCTTTTGCTTTCTTTGTTGCTGTATCACAAATGATAACACCATTCAATCTTCCCGGCATATACATTTTATGGTCAGTATATTGAATGAAATCATGAGGATTAGATGAAAATGATGAAGGATATAATGAATTAAAATCAACACCAAAGAAATGAGTCATAATGTTGGTGGTGTCCTCATTTGATACAGTTTTAGTTTCTGGACTATATGAAAGTTTATTAATGTGCGTGATTCCTTTAAGATTTACTCTATGTTGAACATTTGATAGACCACCAGTAATTCCATTACGGAGAATGTGATAAGCTTCAACTGAATCTAAAGTCATTGGTAAATTATTTTTTAATGCATAATTTCTTAAATTGATTCTTAAACGTTGAACATCTTCATCTTTATTTGATTTTACGACATTGCAATAACAACACATTAACTGACAATTTTCTTTGGTATGTGGTTTTTCATTATCGATTCTATCCAATGTTGGTTTATTTGCATATGTAAACGCTTTACCACACATTTTGCATTTAGATGAAAGGATTAAATCGTGATAGTATTGAAAATCATCCCTTGAAACATTATTTTTAGTATCTCTTTCTGCTTTTTCATCTTGTTTCTTATATGATTCAATTTTATATTTCCAATACTTTTTCGTTAATTCAAAACTTGATTCTATCTCTTCCTCAGGATATTTTTCATTAGGATTAAAGTCTTTATATGCTAAAGCGTAACGAATCATTGAAGCATTCGATGATAAAGAAAGATTATGAAGCGTGTCAATTTTATAAACAAATGTTTCTTCAATAATTTTATCAATTGGGTCAATCATAATTTCAACATCTTTATTGCAATAATGAATAAAATATTCTAATCTATTCTTAAAATTTTTAGCATCATTGAGATATATTTGATAATCACTATCTGATATAGTTTCTTGAGTTAATGCTGAATAAAATGAATCTTGAGTGAATGGTTCCATTTTATATAATTCTTCTTCGTAATTTTCCCACGTGATGAATTGATAAGGGAAAAAGGATTTAACACGTGATTTATTGTTTCCGAAATCTTGAGTGAATTGGTCTAATGTCCCACCCGCTATATAATTTCTGATGTCAATAAATCTCAATTCATATGGAACGTTTGTTTTCTTTACAATGATTTGCTTAAATTGTGAAGATGAACCCAGCATTGATTTTATTTTCCATTTTGCAGTGTTTAAATCACGAAGAATTAAATTTAAATCAAACTTTCCCGAATTAAAACCTATGATATTCACTTTATTGAATTCCTCATCTAGAAGTTCTTTAAATGCTTCCTTCTGTTTTTCATTTAATGTATGAGACAAAGTCCCCACCGTTTGCGGCTTCAATAATTCTTCATATTGTTCAATATTTGATTTAGCAACTAATGAACAGGTTGAAAATAAAAACTCAATCCAATCAGAAATAAAAGAATCACTCGAAGTTAAGCAAAATTCCTCGTATATGTTTATCATTTAATTTAACCGTTGATGATACCATGAATGGTTTTAAGTAAGCATTCAAAGTTGCACACTCAGAAAGTTGTAATTCTTCTTTAGTCTCTAATGTTTCAAAGTCAAAAGTAATATAATATCTTGTCGGTTTATAATATTTCTGCAAATTGTGAGCTAATAACCACTGATATATCTTCTGTTTCATAATGTGTGGTGCATATGGTTGCTGTGTCTTTTGCAACTGAACGTCTTGAATTAATCTCCCATTATTTTCTTTACATTTCTCACAATGCTTTAAAAATCTTCTTGGTTTTTCCTTTGGATCATCGCGGATAGAATAAACTTCTTCTTTACAATATGGACAAACTTTATAGCCGGTGAGTGCTTCAACGTCTGTTATTCTGTCAGCGTGAAGTTTTCCACATGGACTCTGTGTTAATAAAATATTTACTGTTTCAAATTCTGGATCTATCATTATTGATTCCACTAATGGAAAGTCTACCTTATTTATGTCCACGTCTTCTGGTTGAGGATCACAATAATAGAAATCAATATTAACATTTAACATTCTCGCTAATCTCTCACTTTCTGATGAAATGTTAAACCCTTCATAGGCATCTATTGCTTCATTTAAATAGCTTCTACGAGTTTTAGGATTAACACCATCAGGAATGTTATAGAAGCGTTTAAATAACCTTCTACCTTCTGCTCTAATTTGATTATCATTCATTTTAGCTGTTCCGTTTTTGTTCATTTATGTAAGAATAAAAAATTAAAAAATAAATAAAATAAACTTTATTTTTTAAAGCCCATAAAATGAATTAAGAACACATAAATTTTTATCATCCGCGACGTGACGAATACATTTTAATTTACTCAAGAATGCGTACCGATACATTAAATCTAATTCCTGTCTTATTTAATTTCACAACTTTGAAAAGGAATTGTATGAATAGCTATAAAATGATGAGAAGATGTTTTATGGGTTGCTTCCATTTTTTCTGAAATAAATGAATAAATATAATGCTTATACGTTTTCATATCTTTTATGTTCTTAATAACGAATGGTATAGACCTTTCAACTTCGTCTTCCTTCGGTGCTGTTCTTTCATATGAAACATTATTAGTATCTTCAATAATGAAACCACAATCACACAAAATTTTATAGGTTCCAATGGTTTTTTTGATATTTTATCTAATAAATCAAAAATTTTATCAACACCCGTGCATTTATTTAAATAATAATTGTGTAAATATCATGATCTTCTTTCTTAATCGTATTAGTTGCATATGTCACGTTTTTAAGAGCTTTTTTGAATTTTTCGGAATCTAAAGGTGGTGAAAGTAGGATACAGGGGTATTCTTCATTATCAATAAATTGTAACTTATGTTTACGAATAAATTTAGTACCTTCTTCTGAAAGTGTTTCGTCTATTTCACCATCTAATAAATTTTGTGTTGATTCTGAGACATAATTTTTATATCTTTCTTCATGAGATTTCTGAACTTCTGATTCTGAAGCTGGGATATTCATTAAACCCTCTACTTCATTTTCATTATATTTTTCAACTTCTCTTAATTCCTTAATTTTTTCATCTATTTCATCTCTTATTTTTTTCAGTCTTTCAATTTCATTGTATTCATCATCTTTAATCCGTTCTTCATAATATTCGGGGAAAACATCAGGTTCTTTAGGTTTTTCTTCTTCAGATGTGGGATATAAGAAATTTATAACATCATCTTTATTCATTTTTCCATCATAATCTAAATCATTTAATAACCCGGCAAATTTTTGACAATTTCTTAAATAATATTTATCAACTTCATAACCCACCTCCTCTAATATATCCTTTATTTCCTCGTTTGTGAATCCTAATTTTTTAACGTTGTTAGTTTTGACGCTCATTTCATACAAAATAAAAAAATAAAATAATAAACATAACTAAGTTTTAATTTTTCGTAAGACATGAATTTTTAAAGTTTATTTTTTAAAAAAATTTTATTTTTTATTTCATTATGTATGGGCTGAGTGTAAATGTCTTACAATTTTGAAAATTTTTTAAATCTTGATTTATTCAAAAATGTAAGAATAAAAACCGTAAGAATCATACATTTTTTACTTCATATGTTAAAAAAATGATACAAAATCGCTCGATATTGTATGAATTCTTACGTTTACAAAAAAAGTCACAAAACCCATCAACATATACTACTTTACTTGCTGCTTAGATTTCTTTATGAACAAAGGAGTATGTTAAAATTGAGATGAATCAAGGCGAATATTGTTCAAAATTAGTTACTTTTTTCACGAAATAATTAATGGGTTCGGGTTTAAAAATTGTAAATTCAGAAATATGAGTCATGGGGTACATATTATTTTGCGTGTATGATGCATTTGTATAATTAAAACACCATTAATATTCTTATTCAAATTGAGTTCATTTTGAACTGAAGATTAGTTCATTAAAATGATGGAATTCATCTAACAATTCCATAAAACGTTAGTTTTAATTGTTGATTTGGCAATAACTCTTAAATAATTCAAAAAACAATTTTGAAATCATGTCAGAGTAAGGAATTAACGCGTGGAAATCAATGAAAAACTTGTTTTACAACCCTGTGAGTTTATTCCGCTTTGTTCCTCATTTGGGAATTAAAGAGATTCAATTTCAGACGTTTTCTTTGGTTAAAAATTTTTTTGAATTGAAATTTTTCATTTAATTTTTTTAATGAATGAAGACAAGTCATGGATTACCTGGTTTCTTACAAAGCATCCTATAGGGAAGTATTTCATACGGGTTGAAATGGAGTATATAAAAGATCAGTTCAATTTGTTTGGTTTCCCTAAAAAAGTTCCGAATTATAAAAAAGTTTTAGAATATATTAAAGGAGATTACATACCTCCTGAAAATCGCATACGCTACGATCTTGATGAAAATATAGATGATTTAGGCATTAGATTATACGGATTAATACATTCACGATTCATAATGGAAAAAGCGGGTTTAGAAAAGCTAAAAAAGAAATACGAAAACAATGATTACGATAGATGTCCGAATGTGAACTGTAATAGACAATGTTTGCCAATAGGATTATCAGAATCACTCGGAGAAGGGTGTTTGTATATGTACTGTCCTTTTTGTGGCGATGTTTATCATGCAGAAAATCAAATATGCTCTCAAATTGATGGTTCGGCGTTCGGATCTTCTTATATAATGAAATTTTTAAAGCAATATCCTGAAGTTCAGCAATCATATGAGCCAGATAGACTTCCACCGAAACCACAATTACGATTATTCGGATTTAAGATAGAAGATCCAAAACCATCAGATCCAAAATGGAATAAATAAAATTGTTTATTGTTTTTTGTATGAAATAGCTTGTATTTTATATGTTATAAAGTTTCCTCAGTCAAAATTTCTGGAAAAATCACTCAATCAGAATCAAAACAAAGGTGACCAAACTATTTTTTGAAAGTCCGCCATAACTTTAATGGTACTATTTCAGCGTGTACAATGAATACAAAAATTCTAAGAGTGCCACATAAAATAGTACTTTAGACTTGAGTTAATGCTACCAAGCAAATGTTAAAAAGATGACTTTAGTGTTTTGATAATCAAAGATTAAAATCATTATTGTCTAAATCAATAATCATAACGACAGAAGTTAATGTTTTTTCATCAGTGCTTTAAATCCACTTTTAAAAGTATACCTCAAAAATCAAAATATCAAAAAAAAATTGGCCGATAGGTTTGGCTTTAATTTTTGTCTGCTTTTATGATTTGATATGGATGTTATAATTTTAAAAGTTGAGCCAAATTCACCAATAGATTTTTGAGATTTGCAAATACTCAATAATTTTCAGCGTGTTATCTTTTATTAAAAGAACTATTTGGTTTCAGTATCATATAAATTGATATTTACTTTCTATTTGAACCTTCATTTAGCTAATGATTTAATAATACAGATTTCATCTAGTCCTTATAAGAGAATTTTGAATTTGTTATAATAAAAAAACAAACAGATATAGCTTACACTTCTATAATAAAGATACCTTTTATAGAAATCAGTATGAAATGTGTTTTGGCTTATTGGAAGCATATCAGACATAATCGCCATAATCAAAAATTCTATATACCCAATAAGTAATAAATTTGTCGATATAGATTTTCCATAAAATTAGTTTTTAGTCTGATCTTAAAATAAATTTAATTTTTTATAAAAAAAATCACATTTAAAAGTACCTTTTTAGTAGCTCGAAATCCTGTTGGTGGATTTCGGGCGTACTTCAAAATTAGCTTTTCTTCTACATATGCAAGCTATATTTTAAATATGGAGCAAATCGGATCGGCGAAAGGAGTTTAGTTACCTTTATCAAAACGCAAATAATGGAATTTATCTTGCCTGATGGTTTGTTCCATATGTATTCCTGTAATATGAAAATTTCGAATGTTTTTAATTTTAATAAAATGATATCAAAAAAAATCATCTCATAAAAAGATTCCAATAAGCTATTCAAATTGATATTTTGCATTCGAAAAGTTGTATGTAGTAACAAATCATATGATTTTAGCTTTATAAGAACAAACAAAACAAAAAATATTATTTATGAAAAGATTGGTTCTACTTCAGGAATAGTTGAAGGGTCAACGCTTTGTGGCAGCATAGAAGGATCAGCTGGTTGTGTTGGAGGAGGATTGTTTCCGAATAAAGTCCCAGAAACGTTGACTGGAGTTGCTGAAGGCAAATTTGTCGGAGGAGGAGAGAAACTTTGGCCCCACCCAGAACTTGGGCCTTGGTTCTGATTTGGTTGATTCCAGCCAGAATTCGAACTTTGACCAGAATTCCAGTTTTGGCTCTGATTTGATCCCCAGCCTTGATTCTGGCTCTGGTTCGGATTGGAATTCCAGCCTTGGTTCTGATTTTGGTCGGCTCCCCAACCTGAATTTGGATTTGAATTCCAGTTTTGGTTCTGATTGGACCCCCAGCCTTGGTTTTGATTCTGGTTTGATCCCCATCTTTGATTTTGGGATTGGTTGTTGTCCCAGCCCTGATTCTGATTTTGATTTGGTCCCCAGCCTTGGCTTTGGTTGGAATTCCAGCCTTGATTTTGTGTCTGGCCCCAATTTTGGTTCTGGCTTGGATTCGGTCCCCAGCCTTGGGTTTGATTTGGATTTGAGTTAAAACTTTGGTTCGAAGGCCAATTTTGGTTCATGTTTTGGTTTTGATTGGGCCATCCCTGGTTAGTATTTTGATTTGGAGCATTCCATCCTTGATACTGATTTGTATTCCAGCCTTGGTTTTGATTTTGGTTCTGAAATGAATTCTGGTTACCCCAACCTTGGTTTGAGCCCCATCCCGTGTTTTGGTTTTGGAATTGGTTCTGGTTTGAGTTCCAATTTTGAATCTGGTTCTGATTTTGCCCCCAATTTTGGTTTGAATTTTGGTTCCAGCCTTGGCTTTGATTCTGGTTTTGTCCCCAACCAGAGTTTTGGTTCTGATTCTGTCCCCAGCCGGAATTTTGGTTTGGATCTTGTCCCCACCCTTGATCTTGACCTGGCTGTGACCAGTTTGAATTCTGTCCCCAATTCTGATTCTGGTTTTGACCCCATCCCTGGCTAATTCCTGGCCATCCCTGTTTGTTCGAATCAAAAGTCTTATTTTGCTTATTTGGCTTGTTTCCATTGAATCCCCATGAGTCATTGTCATCTCCCCAATTGTTTTCTTGCACATTTACATTATCTGGAGCATTCCAATCATCTTTAATATTCTTTTGTGGTTTTTTATTAAAAGTATTATGCGAATCCCACTTCTTTACTGGCTTTGAGCCAGATGACGGTGCGTAATTAACAGCTGTTGATGTACTTGGAAGATTTGTGATAAAATTGATGTTTAAACCGGTATTATCGGGTTGTTCTGTAAATATATTGTTGTTGAAGTATATTTCTGATAGATCTGGTAAGAATTTATAATAAGGATTCCATGTTTTCACGTTATTAATTTTATTTGAACTTAAATTTAAAGAAACTATTTTTGTTTTACGCTCTTCGGCTTCGACTGCGATTCTGTAAAACATATATTCGACAAACCAGCGGGAAGAGAAGTCAATATTTTCGGAATTTGCTTGAACACTTAAAAACTTGGCCGCAAGATTACTAAAATCAAGTGAAGTTCCAGAAATTGACTTTTCAAAGATTTGTCTAAATGTTGTAGCTAATAATGTCATTTCGCAAGGTAATTTTAGAATCCAAATTGGAATATCATGCATTGTAGATCCATTCATCAATAATATCATTTCAAATTGAAATTGATCGTCAACTGTGAATGTTATTCCGTCGCCTAGATATATTTTGTTTGAAATATTAATTTCTTTACTATATCGACGAGAAACTATATCTTTTACCCACCGTATTACACCATCTGGTGGAGCCTCTTTTGGAAGGTGTGTAATAAATACTGCGTATTTCTCTTTGGTTGAAAAAATATTATCATTTGAATTTTTCATAATTATAAAAAGTGACTTTTTTCTAAATTTGCCTTCTGCATAAAAAAACTCATCAGTATAGCGACTATGTTTGCTACACAAGTTATGTATACATTGAGGGCAATCGTCCATTAGAATATCACGTGAAGAAAATCAAAATTGATTCTGATAATTTTTGGTATTTATTTAATTTCATCCCAAATGACTTATTGAATCCTCTAAATTGTTGTTTGGAATTATATCCTTCATGCTTAAAGAATTGAATTGCAATTTTTGATTTTTCCCTGATTCACAAATCATGACAAATTGAATTTTTACATACCACTTTTCATATACATTATTATTCTGTAATAAACAGAAATTCATCAAAAGTGACAGCTCTCAATTTTTTGACATTTGTAAATTCTAAATTGAATGAGAAAAATGAAATAATACTAAGCATAATACAATATTCTAGATTTAATTATAATTAGGAAAAGTTAGTTTTGAGAGTACTTTTCATAGGCATATAGAATGAAATCTTCTGAAAAATAATATCACATAAACTCATATTATTTTCTAATATATAACTATTTTATATAAAAATCAAATTCAATGATCTTAAAAGCGAAGGATAAACCTCAAAATTTACGAATATAATGAGTGAGAATATAATGCTTATCTATCATAAAACCATATGAAATATCAATTTTTGCTTTACGCCTAATTTTTGACGACAATTAGCAAAAAATGTTAAATGTTAACACTCAGTCCATTTGAATATGAAAAATAAAATTGACTTTGATTAAATGTTTTTATTTATCATGCAATTCTTCTTGCGACCAAAGATTTGAATAAAATTTCAAAAAATAAGATAGCTTAAAAAAATATACGGTAGTGTTTACTAATAGATGAATAGTATATAAATTCTATTAAAATGGATTTGATCCAAAAAAATATATAAAATTTGATCATAAATAAAATCGTTTTAAATTACTTCTTCATTTAAATTATAACAATTATTTTTGGTTTTATATTTTTTTGGATCAAATCCATTTTAATAGAATTTATATACTATTCATCTATTAGTAAACACTACCGTATATTATTTTTTAAGCTATCTTATTTTTTGAAATTTTATTCAAATCTTTGGTCGCAAGAAGAATTGCATGATAAATAAAAACATTTAATCAAAGTCAATTTTATTTTTCATATTCAAATGGACTGAGTGTTAACATTTAACATTTTTTGCTAATTGTCGTCAAAAATTAGGCGTAAAGCAAAAATTGATATTTCATATGGTTTTATGATAGATAAGCATTATATTCTCACTCATTATATTCGTAAATTTTGAGGTTTATCCTTCGCTTTTAAGATCATTGAATTTGATTTTTATATAAAATAGTTATATATTAGAAAATAATATGAGTTTATGTGATATTATTTTTCAGAAGATTTTGTGTTCTTCTTCAAAATTTTATTTTTTATTAAAAAGAATCTTTACAACATATACATTTACTTTAATTAATATTTAAAAACGTGCTCTATCAAAAGTTCCAAAAATTCAATATTTTAGCTTTTCTGAGGTGTCACTTTTGATGAATTTCTGTTTACAACAATTCTAATAAATTTATTGATTTATGTCCAATGTGGCTAATTGAAGAAAAAGTGACTCCTAACGTTCGTGTATTTGTGCGGCCTTTTTTGAATGTCCAAGGTCACCCTTCACATTCGCAAGTACATCGTCAACAAACTCCTCGACCGCAAGCAATTTGTTGTTGATATGCAGCACCTCGGCGCTAAGGCCCCAACCCGTGACGAAATCAAGGATGAAGTCGCATCTCGCCTCAAGGCCAACAAGGACCTCGTTGTCATTTTCGGCCTCGAAACAAAGTTCGGTGGTGGCCATACAACTGGTTTCGGCTTCATTTACGATTCCATCGATGCTCTTAAGAAGACAGAGCCAAAGCACCGCTTAATCAAGGCTGGTCTTGCCGAAAAGGGCAAAGTTACACGCCGTATGCGTAAGAACGCCCGCCGCCAAAAAGTTAAGGTTTGGGGCTCAGGCAAACGTGCTGAAGCACACAAGATCCGCCGCCAGCAGCGTAAGGAGGAACTTGGATCCCACTAAACTCATTCATTAATGAATATTCGTCTTACTATCTTTTAATTTTACATTGAAATGAAATAGAAAATCAAAAGTCAGCTTTACTCTTTGAGCATTCAAAAATACACAATGATTGTGAATAGATATCATTCAATAGGTTTTTTCTTTTTCTTGTCTAATTTCCCATTTATTTTTTTAATTTTTGTATATTGATGAGATTTTTGATTAATAATACATAAACAATAAACATTTATTCGTAAAGAAATACAAATTAATCTGAATCTGAGAATAGAGATGTGGAATTTGGAATATCTTGGCTGACATTTTCTTGCTTCTGGTATAACGATCTTAACTTTTTCTGGTTCTTGAATTCTTGCAGTCCTCCATCGATAACAAATGAATTATCTATTGGAGAATGGATAATTGTCAGCAAAATAGCAATTACAAGAAAGTTTGTCAGATAAAATGGTTCGCTTAAATCTCGAAACGATGAATGGAGTTCTATTTGTTTCAAGAAATGGTTAAAAAGTATAGATAAGTTGTTAATTATGAGAATTGATGAATATATAGCTACATAGTACTCATGATCAGGGTCTACGAAGTTATGAGCTAAGAAAATTAAAATAAATGATGCAAAAGTTACAATTATAAACAAATATATCGAAAAGTTGGTCTGTTCATCGAAACCAGCAATAGATGAGTTATATATAGATTCGCATACCGAGAAAATCGTAAAAGAAAATGTTGATATTGAATTAATCAAAACCATAACGCTTTTTATCTGAGAATTATAGTTAACCTGCTCGCATAGAAACATCATCATTACAATTGAGCTAATAAACTCGGAAATTGTACTAAAAATGCCTTTTGTAATACGTATTAGAATATGATTTAAAAATTTTCGAGTTATATCAATTGGGAAGAGTAGAAATAGCATAATCTGTATGTAAAACCTTGTGCTCAACTGCTCTTTACACTTGTATCCTTTCTTTTTCATTTCTTTTCTTAAATATTTGTATAAACAATATAAAATCAGTTGATATGACATGCGAATTAGAATGTGAAACATCTCAACTGCCGATGTAGTGAATTCTATCCAGCAATAAATTGTTTTAATTTCAATAAAATCTGGAAAAAACAATGTACAACTCATTGATTTAGTATTTTGGAAGTACCCTGAATGTAAAAGCAATGATGATTGATTTGCTCTCCAATTCATTCTTTTTGTAAGATCATTCTTTTTTTTCATCGAATTTTCGGAGTGAAAAATTGCTGTAAAGTTGATGCTCGATATGTTTGATGAATTTAATACTAAATTATATGATAATATATAACTATCATGCATCGAATTTAAGTTATTAATGAAGAATGAAAATTGTTTAACGGCTTCAGTTGTGTATAATGGCTGGTTTATGTGTATTCTCTGCAATTTAATTCTTTTCGGAAAAAATTTTGTCATTATTAAAGGAATTAATAGTAAAATAATGTGGAGAAGAATTAGACGAACAATTGATAACTTGGTAAGCAGATCAATATGCATATCATATCGCAAGAAATCACGCTCGTCATTAGAAATGGAAATTTGATTCATGGCTTCAGTCATTTTCCCATTTTTATAATCAATCAATTTTGACAAATTCTCCAGATTTTACAATAAAACTTATGCACAAAAACGAATTAATAGAAATCAACTTGGAAAGAGTCATCTATGAAATCTATCCTGATCATATTTGTTGATTCGAATTGATTTCTTGAGATTTTAATCAAAACAAAATATTTTCTTATTTCTATTAATTGTGGAGATGTCTTTAATTACTCAATAGTATGACTATTTGAATCATTGATTCTTTTTATGAATTAAGGCTCAAATAAAAATATCAAATTTAATTTGCAATATTACAGTCCCAAAACTAGATGAAATTCAGTGTATTCAAAATTCAAATGAATTGTTCAAATAAAATCAGAAAGGATAGCAAATCAGATGTCAGCCCGCCAAAAATTGTTTATCCATAAAAATTAATTTTATGAAACATCTATAAATGACAAATCAAACATAAATGACTATCGGCCGCTGGTAGGAATAGCATTTTTTTTAAACTTAGGGTTCTCAAAATTAACATAATAGTTGTCTTTCTTTCTAAATAGTGCCCAAATACTTTTAACATTAATAGGCGTATAAGCTGCTGTAAATGTTGCACTTGAACTATCTGTATTCTTTGAGAATGAACCGTCCATAGGAATCCAATCCATAACTTTAACAGGAAAACATAAAGCCTCGTTTGTATAATGTTCTACAAGTTCTGTATAAATGTTAGGGTCTAAAGAGAATGACTTTGGATGAATGAAACATTCATTAAAATCCATCTTTGTTCGAAATAGTTGCTGGTTTACAGTTGTAATAGTAACTGTTCCACTAGCTTCTACTGCCTTCGTTATCATAGTGAATGGTTCATTCCATGGAACAAATTTATTTGTCGGTGGATTTGAATCTGAAGCAAATGCAACTTTAAGAGTTGGATTGAAAGCAATGATAACATTTACAGATATAGATGTGCATTGTAAGGCGTCGCTACTGAACTTTACTTTAAGCTGAATGTTTCCTGCAAAAGCTGGAATAAATCGAATAGCTTCTAATGGAAGGAATCTTCTAACAGGAATTCTTAAACGAAGCTTAAAATCAAATGATTTTCCTGCTGTAATTGGACCACTAACAATTTGTCCTGTTCTGCATGTTCCCGAATGACTCCATACATCTTCATGTCGAGTCTTTGAGAAAACATCTACTTTCTTTATTTGTTCGGTAGTTTGTGAGTTTGAAGTTATATATGCTTCTTCTCTTGCGTTGTCTTGAGAATATACGATACGACCATTTGCAAGGATTTGATATCCAGCAACTGCATAGAAAGCGTCATCGAAACCAATCCAAAATCCTGGTGGGTTTGTTTTATTGGAACCTGAACCAATTTCTTTATCTACAATAAATTGACCTTCCATTTTATACGTAATGAATGTATTGTAAAGGTCCAACATATTTTCACCAGGAGGTGAGAGATTGAATGTTACCCATGTGTTATCTTTAGCAGTTCCAGGTTGTGATGGAATCTTTGCGTCAGAATATTTTCTATTAGTGTCACCAATTTGAACTGCATTGTCTATGATATCGAAATATGAGCGAATCTGATGAATATGCTCTGCTGGAGTAAATTCGTTTAACTGTTCGTTCTGCATGTATTTACTTCGGATAAAAATATCTATTTACTTCATTATTCTCACTCTTCTTCTTGGCATTCGTGGTGGAAGTTGTTTCTTGACATTTTCAATGAACTGTACATTCTCTTTTGTCTCAACTTCTTTCACTGGTGGGTCAGGGTTCTTTGACTCGGTTTGTTTTTCAATGAAATTCACGAACTTTGCAATAAGCTCTTGGTTCGTTATTGAAAGTACATCTGGCTTCTTTTCTTCTGGTTCTATTGGTGGCTCAGTTTGAACAGAAGGTTTTATATGGGCTTCGTGGACTTCACCCTTGCCATACACCTTAATGTTGTCGCTTTCTGCATTCGCTAATGGAACCTTTCTTTTTCTTACGTATATTTTACCATCTTTACTCTGACTTACGTAATAGAAAGGATGTTGTATTCCTCTTGCGTCATTTAATATAATAGACTCTCGCTCTGATTTTGACAAGCTCATTTTACATCGGTTAAAGTTTTAATTTTGTTTTTTATCTGCAGTCAAATGACTCAGACAAGCCCTACGGACAAGACCCAAGGGGTCATAGATGTTGAAGCATTGAAGAAAGAAATTCGTGAGCAAATTTTATCCGAACTGAAGGAACAAAAACAAGAACAAAAGCCAGAGAGACCAAAGAGAAAACTTAGTGAAAAAAACTTGCTGCATTAGCTGCTGGAAGACAAAAGAACCCACGTTTGCTGGCGAAGAAAGCTAGAGAAGAAGCTGAAGCAAAAGCTAAAGAAGCTGAAGCAAAGAAAGAGTAAATGGTTTATTTTTATCCGAATTAAATGTATAGACAAATACCTTTATCTGTTGCGTTCAGTAGTGAAAACCCTGACGTCAAAATAAAGGGGAACAGAGTAACGTTTAAGTTTCCAACAGACTGGATTGTGAACATAAATGAAGAGAAGTACATTGGCATAACAAATATGTATATAACACGTGCTTTCAGAAAGGTTGACTTTATACTTCAAGTCGAGATAGAAAATGACGAACAGTCTTTAAGCGCCCAAAACATTCACATATACAAATACTTTAAAGACGATACAACGTTAGAAGACTGTATAATTACATTTTACGAAAATTTTCAAAAGAAGTTTAACATTGAAGTACAAACTTTACAGCCTTTACGTGAGTTTCTTGCACAACTGAAAGAAGAAGGAATTGTAGAAAGATTAATAGCTTTTCATTACGAGTTTGTACCAAATGAAGATGGAACACATGACTGTCAATTCATTGTATTCTCACCATTCAATGAAGTCGCTAAAAAGAAAGAAAATCCATTACGTATAAGATTTCAAATCTCTGAACCAAGTGATGATTTCAAGAATGTTTTCAATTATGATGCAATGCTTCCGAGGAAAAATGATTTTTCCGAAATTAGATTTCCAGGCATTTGGGATAGAAAGCAAGCTATATTATATTCAAACTTAAGTAAGGGAGTTGAAAATGAGTTCATTGGTCATACAAGAACTTCACCACTTCCTAACCCTAAATACTATAAATTAACTGGCTTCAATCGTGAGTTTTGGATAGACATGTTCTCCACTCATGACCATAACTGCCCAGTGTTCTTACCTCCAGACCATAAGGACTGTCTCTACATTGAAGCACAACTCTTAAACTCTACCATCGCAGTATTGTAAATGACCACATGGGCTTCGCCCTTGCCGCTAGCGGCTTATTTTTATCACGAATGACCTCATTGCTGACAAAAATAAATGACCTCAGAACTTCAACTTACGAATAAAGCTTGTTTTAGTCGTTATTGAGAAGTTAAACTTCTCTTCAAAGCAAGGACTAGAAGACTTACATAAGTCAAATCCAATCTCTTGACCGTCATAAAGTGCTTTGTAAAGTTTCATTAAACTGAACTCAGAGTCTTTGTCAAATTTTCCTTGCGGAACCATTAAACCTTTATCTTCATCATAGAAACACTGAACAGAGTCAGGAAACATTTCATTAGCGGTTAAAGCAATAACATCTTGCTTCACGCCTTTCATTCTGCAGTGAAATGCAACTTCATTTAAATCATTCGTGAGTAAGTCTATGTAAGTCTTCTTTCCACAAAATATTGACTTGTATGCTAAACTTTGTTTATCTTTTGTGATTTCTGCAAAGTCGCTATGAAATTGACCAAGGTTTTTACCAATGAGAACTCTTCCATAACGTTTCTCAAACTCTTCAGCTAAACGAGGGATATCTTCATTGTAGAGATGCATACTGTCCGTATCGCTATAAAAGATGTCCATTCCTAAGTCCTCAGCAGTACAGAATACTTCACACATTATTCTCTTCGACATAGACAGAATGTTAACACCAAGTGGACAGAAGTTAAAGTGTCTGCAAATGCTTTTCGTTAGCTTGAAAATAGTTTTATCTGAACCATCCAAACCTTCGAACTTCACTATATGGTTGTAGTTTCTGATGGCATATCTTATAGCATCTTTGTCATTTACTATGGTTATTTTTGACTCAATAGGAGATAGAATAGTTTTGCCATAAATACTGTTCAGAATGAGCTTTATATTTTCTTGCAAAGGATTTCCTTCTTTCTTATACTTTAACCTTAACTCAAACAACTTCTTTACTTCATCTCTTATTCTAATATCTCTGTTTCCATCGTAATAGTATCCTTGCAACACTTCACATTTGACACCTTGATATTTTATGAGGTCTTGTAATGTTATATGGTCAACATACATTAAACAGCAAGTGTTTGAACTTCTGGGAACGTTAAGTTCTGGATTTAGTTCAGGGTCACAAACTATTAAAGAAAGTGTCTATGTATACCAATCTCTGTTATCTTAATGAGAACAAAGAAGCCAGACATAAACTTTTCACCAATGGGTTCCTTTTGGTCATCGAATAAATGTCTCATGAGATACTCTGTGCTTAGCATTCTCTTCAATACTTTGGAATTCCTTCTAAAGTATAAATCTTGCTATAGCTGAAGGATATAATGAAACAGCGTCGAAGTCAGCAATGAGTTTCTTTTTGCTCTTTTGTTTCATGTTATCTGACAACATACATCTTCCACCTTGAATGCATCTCGAAATAAATTCTCTTGGTTTATTTGAGAGGTCATAAAGATTTCCATTCGGGAAGTATACTCTGTTCTCAAACAATTTGTTAGCAATAGAACAAATACTAACGTAGTCATAAACGTTTAAATCAAACTCTTTCAATAAGTCATTGCGGAACTTAACAAAACCTTCTCTTAAAATTCTTACATCTTGTTTGCAGTAAAACGTGCTATATTTTTCTAAGTCGAAGTGGTTTTCATCTATTCTGCAACCTTTGATGGAATCTATGTTTTCATGAATGTATCTGCATCATGGATAAACTTACATGCTTCAGAAATGACACCAGTTCTGTTGTCATTTGCTAACAAAACACTGCTGTAGTAGTTATATGGAAATACTTCTTTCGGTCCTGTTTGTAAGTTAAACATAGCAGGAAATAGTTTAAGCTTCTTATTTATAACACTGTAAGAGTCTTTTATAATAATTGCCCTTCCTTTATATAAGCCAGTTATTTGCATTGTTCGTGAACCTTTAATGATGGGAGTTCCTTTCACTTCTGTCATGTGTCTTAAGATGAAGTTTATGTCATAACTGAGGTTGTGAAAATATATTAAACTCTTGTCAGGAAGTCTTTCCAAAAATTCTGTTGCACAGTTTTGACCCCAAATGCTTTCACTAACTGAACCATCTTCACTGTCATAACAGATGTTAAAAGCTTTATGAAAGCCATCGGTACTGCACTCAAAGTCAGCAAAGAAAACGTGCTCAGGAATGAACTTACATTTAGCTTTATTTACTTCTTTTGACTCGGCTTTCTTCTTCAGTTGTACACAATACTTTGGAGCATATGACAAGTCTTTAAATGGTGCAAGGTTCTGTTTATATAAGTCAGTCGTATATGTGAAAAGTTCTCCATAAGAAATAGGTTCGAAATATTTGCACTCCCACAATGTTTTCATAACATCCCATAACGGTGTTGTTCTATCATAACGAACTACATATTTGTTCTCTCTCTTTGTATAAATCTTCATCTGTTTCTCAATGTTCATTCCACCACAAGCTTTGAGAATTTCTATATAGTTGCGAATGAAATATGTTGTCATTGGTAATCTTTCATTTAGCATGTAGTGGTCTTCAACAAGAAGTAAGTCAATAGTTCGAACAGTTTCACATTCTTTTGGTATATATCTCTTTATTTCATTATGTCTTGAGTCATTGAAATAACCAATGGTAACATTAAATGCTATACCTGTTGCGTCAGAAATTTCTTGTACTTTACTTTGAGGAAAGTCTCTAACACGAATGACTTCTCTCATGTGGTCAATAGTCTCTCCATCTACTCCAGCCTGAATGCAAGCATAAACGAAACAATTGTCTTCTGTCATAAGTGCTGCAGTTCTTTTGTTCAGTTCATTGAAGATTTTGTAGCGTTCAAGATTTATAGGTAATGTGCAAAGATACTTCCAGAACTGCCCGCTTCTCTTCTTATAAAACTTCTTTTCACCATTATCTTTCCAAAAGCTTTCTATAAGTGCTGGGTTTCCTGTTTGCTTAAGAGCTTCCAAAATGGCTTTCTGGTCATTTGTCAGTGTGCTTTCATCTCTATATGGTCTCTTTTTTGGTTTGCCTTTCTTTACATCTGACATCGTTAAGCCTTCATATTCTGTTAAATCATACATCTTTATTTCGGTAAGATTCTTTATGTTTGTCAAGAAGAAGTCATAGTGCATTTCAACAATACCTGCAGCATTTGCTTCTATCTCTGATATAAAGTTCTCCTTCAAGAGCTGATGTAGTAATGTTCCAATATTATTGAGGTTTAACGTAGAACATTCATACTTTCCACCAAGTTTATAACATACCATCCATCTCTGTTGTGAGTTTATTTTAATTTTCTCTAAGAGTCTCATGAAAACCTTACCGAAATGTTTGTGTAAGTAGTCTCTGTTTGGTTCATCTAAAGCTTCGATGTTAAAGTCAATGAGTCTATTGCCTGTCTTCACATTTCTCTTCCTATTCTCTTCATCTTTCTTTAACCATCTCTCACCTTCTTTTGGTTTGTCGTCAATGGAACGAATGACATCGTTAGCTTTGCGAACTTGTTCTATAGCGCTCTTAAACATCTCTCTTCTCTGTTGGTTCAGTGTGTCGTCTCTTCTTCTTGTTTCACCAACGTTCGCATTTGTTATGTCAAACATTTCTCTTCTTACTTCATGAGGTACTGAACGTCTATGATATAAGTCAATAGCAACGTCATTTAAAGGAAATACTCTTGCATGGACTTCGTCCTCGCCGCGTTGCGGCTTTATGAACTCATGAATTCTATCGTAACTTATTGTACCATTATAGTCATTGAGGATGTCAGCGAGTGCTTTTTTGTTTGTCGCGTAATGTTTTGCAACATCTATATTAGCTTCTGTAAGAAGTTGTTTTATTTCCGAGTGTTCTAACTTAGACAACTTCCGATACATCTTTAGTAGGAAATAAAAAATATTTTTTGAAAAAATTAGATTAGATTTTTTTAAGTTATTTTTCAAAATAATTTAATATTTTTATTTTAATGAAACACATGCAAGATTGCAAGTTCTTTTCATACAATGCTCTCGCTACTGCCATCAAGAATGAGTTCAATAATGCTTCAAATGTTAATGTTATCTTTAACAAGAAGTTTGTGAAAGAATCTAAGTTTGGTCAGTATGTCAGACCATTAGCTATCGTCATTGACCGCAAACGTTATACTTCACAAGAGTTAGCAGTAGTTTTGAAACAAAAGAGTTTCTTCGTGAATGTCAAAGATACTCATTATACTGTTATAAAGAACTCTAATATTGACTTCTTCAGTATTGCTTTAAATCTTTCCGAACAGAAAGAATATAAGAAGGGTGAAACATCTGTGAAATATTATCCTTCATCTCTGAAGACAATAACGAACAAAGATGTTATACAGAAATTCTTACCAAAGGTTGAAGAAGCTTCTATTGACATTGACGAAGGAAGTGAAATGGTTGAAGAAATAGACCCTGAAGCTATTTAAGCAAAAATATATTTTTGGTTAGTCTTCATATCGATATTTTACAACAATTCCCCAATGTATAAACTTTTCATACGCTTTTTCATAAGCTTTATATACCTTCAGAAATTTTGCATAATCTTTAGAAGCATTTAGATATTGTTTAAATGCTTTGTATGTCTTCAGAAATTTTGCATAATCTTTTACATGTTGTTCGTTCTCTTCTTCTGTCATGAGTTCCGAATATTCTAAATTCATGTTCTTTCATATGAGATAAAATTTTATAAAAAAATAAAATTAGCTTAGATTTTTTTATTCTTCCTCTTTGAAGTTATCGAAATATTCTGTTATTTTTTCCTTCAGTAATGGTAAGTCTTCTTTGAATGTAAGTATTGTGCAACCTTTGATGTCATAGTGTGTTTGAGGAAGAGTATTTTTGACAATTTCCTTTATTTGCTCATTCGGTGTCATTGAAATCGGTAAGTTTTCACGATAGAACCAGTTTCTGTCAGATTTATATATTTTAGCTAAGTCATAAAAGCTCTTGTTGTTTCTTCTGACTAAATGCAACATAACCATATCTTTATCTTCTTCTTTCTCCAACTCTTCAGTATATATCATATACTTATAACTCTTTTCCTTTCCTTTTGGTACTGAACGTGGTATTCTTTTCTGAATGCTTTTGTCTTTTGCTTCAATGACTTCATCTTTTGCTTGAAGTTTCTTTTCCATCTCTCCATGTTCTGCTTTATATAGTTCATCTAACATCATGAAAATATAACAAGCATAACGAGGTGAAGCCCACATTGCTACAGCGTTTACTAAAAGTCTATGAACATAATAACCTTTCAAACCAGGAGCCAAATTCTTGCGATTTTCATACGGAATCTCTTCCCCCGGTTTTCCGAGGGAAGCAATCATATGAGGAAATTCTTCTAAAAGTTCTTTTGTCTGTTGGTTTTCAAACCAATGATATGCTTGCTTTGTAGAACGAAGAGCATTCATTATACTTTGCATTTGGTACATGTCATCTTTGACTGAACGAATGAGACGTAACTGTTTGTTATATTGTATGTACTCGTATTCTTCATTTATAGCTTCATGGACTATAACTGTTGTTGTTTTCTCTGATGTTGTCATTACTGTCTTTACATACAAAATAAAAAAATAAATAAAAATAAAACTAACTTTATTTTTTCTGAGATAAACACTATTTCTTCACAACATTAAATTTTATCCTGTATGAAATGCCCTTAAAAAGATTATTGACTGACTTCGAATACTATCACATTGACGCACTGACAGACCCTCAAAACTGTGTTGAAAGTTCTTTAAGCTTTAAGATTGAAGGTACGACGCATTTTGTCTTCACTTACGTATTGAAAGAATATGACCGTTATCATAATGAAGTGAATCAAACACTAATAAAATTTGTAGATAAAAAATTGGTTAACAATGATGAAGAATACAGACAAGTTATTGAAAAAAATAACGCAAGATTAGATGCAATAGAAAAGAAGTTTAATGAATGTCTTACAAACACGTATGAATATCTTATGCGGTGGGAAGCCAGATGGAAATAAATTTACGTCAAATATGCAATTTATAAAATCTTATGTCGACAGGCTACGTAGCACAGTGGTCTCAGGTGGTGTTATGGAGGGGTCAGGGTCTGTGGTTCGAACCGCGACAGCGCCGTATTTTCTTATTTTCTTTGTTTGTCTTGTTTGTCGTGAATAAAAAGTGTCATAAAAGTGCTCTATCTTCCACGGGAATAAATAAAAAATTTACTTTATTTCTTCTTTATTTCTTTGTTCCCGTGGAAGAAGGGTTTTGCTGTTTTTTCTCAGCCGAAATCAATGATTTTTTCATTTTTGGAATCCTTAGCGAATGAGGAATCTTTTCTAGGAATCTTTTCTCTCGTGGAAGCTTTGACCAAAAAGAAAATTGAGGTGAAGAGGTGAGATCTCACCCGTTTTTTCACCTGTTTTTTCACCTAATTTTTCACAAGCGTTTTACATGAATTGTACGATGTATATTTGAAATCCGAAACAATTTCGTAGCTTCTATTTCTTCTTTTAGTACATCAAAAGTTTTAACAATGCCGAAAGTTTCTTTATACTTCTTCTTGACGTCAGACAGAAGGAAATCTTCTGCTGTTGGATAGTTTTTATTAAGAAATGTCAACATATCCATTTTATCTTCTGCTGGCTTTTCTGCTTCTTTCTTTAAGTCTGCATAGTCGTTTCGCATTCTTTCTATCTCTTTGACTGAGTAGTTATATTTTCTTATTGCTGCTTTACATTTTGAACATTGCGGCATCGTTTTTGCGTTATACATTGAAACATTACCAGCTAAAATAACTAAAGCGTCAATTGCTCTCTTCATCTCAAACATAGCGGGTCTTATTTGTTCATTCCATACTTTACCTCTTCTATCTTTATCTCTTATCTGCCATACACATTTTGCAACTAATGAAACAAAGTTATCGTATGTCTTAAATTCTTCGGATTTGTAAAGGTCAGAAATATTTTTATAAACCATGTCGCAATCTTTGTCCATAACTTTATGGTTGCAATGAAAACCAAGGAATTCATAATTTACTTTACGTATGAATTTCTTAATTTCTACTGAGTCAGTTGCTTTGACTTCAATTTCGTCGAATTCAGGAATAGTTAGTTTTTGCTGCTGAATTTCAGGTAGTTTAGGCAAATGGTCGATGAGGTCCTCCATTTCATAAAGATACTGTTCATTTGTTTCATCTTTCGCACTACAGTCTAAATTACTTGTTAAAAGTTCTTGCTTTATCTTCTGGATTTCTGTTTTGAAAGTAAATGAAGAAGGAATGAAGCTTTTCATTTCTACTAACATTGACGTAGGATTCATGACTAACGAGTTTGGTGCTGTAGTTGTGAACAGAGTCCCGCCGTTCGTGGCTTGAATTGTTGTTGTGCCGATTGTTGAAATTTAACATTTTTTGCTAATTGTCGTCAAAAATTAGGCGTAAAGCAAAAATTGATATTTCATATGGTTTTATGATAGATAAGCATTATATTCGTAAATTTTGAGGTTTATCCTTCGCTTTTAAGATCATTGAATTTGATTTTTATATAAAATAGTTATATATTAGAAAATAATATGAGTTTATGTGATATTATTTTTCAGAAGATTTCATTCTATATGCCTATGAAAAGTACTCTCAAAACTAACTTTTTCCTAATTATAATTAAATCTAGAATATTGTATTATGCTTAGTATTATTTCATTTTTCTCATTCAATTTAGAATTTACAAATGTCAAAAAATTGAGAGCTGTCACTTTTGATGAATTTCTGTTTATTACAATTTAAAGTAAAAAGTGAGACAAACAATAGTTGTCAAATTTTTGATAAAACTTAGGCGGTTTTTTCATCTCATCGCATATGAGCGGGTCATCCGCGGGCTTTGTGAGCATTCTTTCGAAGAATTCTGATAGCGATATGTGTTCTGATCACTCTGGCTACCAATCTTCTCCTTCAGTCGAGTTTGCAGTTCCATGCAGTAGCTCAGGTTCTCGTGCAATTTCACCGTTTCGACCTGCCAGAGTTGCAACTCCTGAGTGGATTGAAGAGTCACCCCATAGGACACCATCGCCCTGTGTAAAACTAACAGATGACCTCACAGCATTATCAGACCTACATTTTGAACTTGAAGTTATTGAAAGAAGAATAGAATTACAGATAGACAAGCGTCACGGACATCCAGCTCTCGCAGTTCTTGTTAGAAAAGAGGAAGGTCTTAGTGAAATAACGAGAAAGGAAAGGAAATTGCGTGCTAACTACAACTTTATTGAGCCTATTCAGATAATACCGAAGTTTTGGAAGCCAAGGGCCTATGATCACTACTCTGATAAGCTCACTGCGGAACAAACAGAACAACTTGAAGAAAAGATTCGACAAGCAGAGTCTCGGAATCACTCTTCCTCAAAAATGTCTACTAGATTTCATTGCCCTGCTGAGCCAAGCTCTCCCAACAATATGTTTGTGTCATTTGACGAAGATTTCGAGTTTTCTGAAGATGATTATTATTATGCCACCGTTACACAGAAACCAAAGGTCAAAAAGGCGCCAACACCTGCACCACCTCCACTCCAAGATGAATTCGGAAATATCATAAAGAGAAAGAGAGGAAGACCGCGGAAATATCCAAGACCAGATGATATGAAGAATTTAGGTCCTGGTGAAGTGGTGATATCAATGCGGCAGTATTGCACAGATGATTCTGATGATATGACCGAGTGGGATGATATTTAATAATTTTTTTTTGTTTTTTATTTTTTGTTAAATCTTTGCATATTCTATTCTCAATAATTCCTCGTTTTTAGAAATAATTCACTCCTTCCTATTGTATATATTGTATTAATCATTCAATTGATTATTGAATATAAAAGAAAATAATGAATTACTCTGATTTTTGACCAACAAAGGGGAATTATATATGAGAAAATATGAATAATGATTAAATTCTTCACAGCATTTGAACTTCGAATAGAATTAATCTGTCACTCGTGTAAATTAATGTAATTTTTCAATATTCTTAATGTATTTCTGCATGTAATATCTATAAGCAAGGAGAAATTTGATTGGATAAAAAGGATATTGAAATTAAAAATAAAAATGTAGCGAAATTAAATTTATAAAAGGAAAATATTTACAATAATCTAACCTCTAATTTGTTTTTGTCAATGGCTTAAACAATATCTCATGTTTATATTTTTCGGGTTTATCTGGGCAATAAACTGAAGGAGATGTATGGTGAAATTGATAATTCAGTCCATTTAATATTGCCATGTATTCTTTATCTTCTTTGAAAACGAATGTAACGCATGCTTGAACACCAATTTTCAAACCGATCAATTCAACGGCTTGAATCAAGAATTTCGACAATCCAGAGTTTCTCACTGATTGTTCTGTTTGAACATCGTAAATATAAATGACAAAATCGCCGTCTAATTGTTCGAAACGGAAATGGATGTAACCTACAGGATCGTCGTCTCCTTTATATGCAACAAGGTACCTAGCATTTCTGTTTAATATTTCCTCTTGTTTTGTTTCTTCGTCCCATTGCCATGACTTCTGATAAATTTCGCTCATATTTTTAATTGTTAAATTAATGGCCCATTCAGATATATCTTCTGGCAATTTGTTGTGTGATGTTAATGTTAAATTAAGTCCTTCTGGGTCGAAGGTGAGAAGTTTTGGAATGGAAGGCATGAAATCAATAATTGCTTGTGCATCATTGACTTTCTGTTGATTTTCTGAAATCTTTTTTGCTTTTTCACGAAGTTCCTTCCTTAGTTTATCAGACGACATTGGAATGCGAACTAAGAAATTTACATATCGTTCGTTTAAAATTGAAAAAAGAATGAGCTTTTTATTTTTATAAAACAGTCAGTAATCCTTGTAACCCTGGAAAATTCGCTTTTTCACATAAAAAACATATAAAATATGTTGAAATTTTAGTAGAATTTGTCAAAAAACTATAGAAATGAATGTATGAATTTGAATATTGGTTGGAAATAAATATACTCTTCCTCCGAAGCAGGCATCACATTAATCAAATTCAATAATAATCTGCTCATTCTAATGAAAACTTAATAACATTCATGCGTTGCTGTATTAAGTAGCATGCTGTAATATATATTCAGAAAATTCAACATATTAATAAAAAAACATCTTTGATTTTGATTTTTCCCATCAATGATTGTAATTTTTCTTTAAATCAGATGAATAGAAAAACAGCATGCATTTAACATAAAAAAACAAAGTACATTTTATAAAAATTATAAAAAACATAACAATATATAATTATAATTCATGAGGATCATCGTGAGTTGCCATATTGTAGGCTTCGTTATTTGTAGTTAAAACAAAATCAGCCTCTCCATCGTTATAAGCCATTGGTTCTGCTTCGTTTTTTGGCTTATTATGAATAATCTTTCTGAATCTTCTTTTTGGTGCCTTTAGACGTTCAATTCTTAGCAATTCACGCATTTTCTTTTTCTTGTAATAAGAAACAATTCTATAAATGATGCAGCCAACGCCACATCCGGCAAATATAACAATTAGTGTAATTGAGATGATGTTACTGTACTTATCATCAACTTCTGGAGGTGGAAAGTCGTTAAGAAATTGTCCTTTTAAAAACGCGTAATCAGATCCATTTAGATATGTAGTTATATTTGTATCTGGGATGATATCTTCGCCCAGCAATGATATAGTCAATTCTGATGATAAAGCGTCGTTTGTTGTGTCTAATGTAATAACTATTGGATCATCCTTTACCGAATTGCCTGAAAAGCGATTAAGACCGCCATAATTTCTAGGAACATTGTCTTTTCGAATGATATGAAGCTTATCATCATCAGAAACGTTATATGAAACTTTGTAAGCATATGTTCCATAGGTTGCAGCGAAAAAGCAAAAATACACATATTTGTCTAAATCACTCCTAGAAATATTGATAGTGTAATTCCTTGTGTTTGTGATTAGCATTTTATCACATAAAGTAGGCAATATTGCATATGTGAATTTGATCGTAAGGACATGTTGTGTTGTAACTTCAATTAATCCTTTATTGCGTCCAAACCAAATTCCAGTAATATTGGTGTTATTTCCAAAAAGACCGAGTTTTCCTACTTCTGTACATTCTCCATCGTTGTTATTGATGCAAACTGTAGCAGTAGCATTGCCAATGAAATCAAAAATTAGAACTGTATTATCTTCAGTTGCTTGCATGCAAACAACAGAGCCTTCAACCATAGCGAACATATGCTGACCTGTAGTAGTTAGTTTGAGTGGATCTGATGGACATTCGCAAAGCGATGTTTGAAATAAGAGAGAAAAAAACATTCTAAAATTTTTATGACACAAAAATTAAGGAAAAAATTATTAGTAAAAACAATTAAAAATCCGTTCTAGATTATTCCTTATTTTAGTACGGTTATTGGTTCAGATATTCAAATGAATTTCAAAAATCGCCTTATTTTAAAATCCGCAATTTTGATATCTCAATTATATATCAATGAAATAATCATTCAATAGATAGGAATATTTTCAATTATGAAACGTGCATGAATTTGAAAAGAAAAAGATAAATCATCTGATTATAAAAAAGATCGATGTTGTGTTTTATGGTATGAAAAAATTGAATTCTATATCAAAATTTAAACTTCTTTTAGTTTTTAATTTTTATCTGTTGGCCGTATTTAGAAATTACAAAAAAGGTAAAAATAAATTGAAAATGCTTAAGGATTTCTGTTCATTTCAATTGTACTCCTCTCAAAAGTGAAAAATTGATTCAAGAAGCTAGAAATCACCTTATCGCTAGCCTTGATGATTCATATATACTATACTTTTTGTGTCATCTGTTTGTTTCAACGATAAATATTCTCCTAAATCCTTGAAAATCTTATATTCCCTTTTGATTTGATATGTTGTTACCAACCATTATTATGAATTGTTGTTAAAATCAATTACAAATCAATTTTTACTATCAGCCGCACATTTTTCATTATCAATTATTTCTGATTAAAAATACTATCAATTCCTTAAATAAGTTTTCTCTGTTTTATATAAATATCACAATTTTTCTTTCAACAGATTCAACTTTTCAGAGCTTATTGATTGGATGATTTCTAAATGCGGAATACCTTATTGATAATAATATTTCGAAATTCAAATAATCAGTAATGCATAAATTCAAAATATCACTTCACTAATATTCAAGGAATGTCTTGGAACGATCAACTTGTCGGACTTAAGACTCAATCCACAGGATGTGCTATCATTACCCAACAGGGAGCCCTTTGTGCTTCTGAGGGCCAGTGGTCAGCTACAGCAGACGAACTTGTTAAGTACACAACTTATTTTACTGACCCATCACCAGCTCTCAGTGGATTCATGTATGGCAACCAAAAATTTATTTGCAATAGTGCAAACTCCGAAATGGTTTTTGCAATGAAAGGCAAGCAAGCTGTTGTCCTCCAGAAGACTAAGACCCTCATCATTGCTGGCTATTCCAATGGTGATTTCCATCCAGCTTCCCTTTCTGGTGCTGTTGCTAAGGTTTCGAATTATCTCATTGGATCGAACCTTTAAAAAGAGAACCACATCTACACCAACCATTAGCTATTGGTTTGGGATATATTAAACTAAATACTTCACCCCATATCATATATATCCTTTATTTTTTTTATTACCAACCTGATTATTCCATTTTAATCAAAAATGATCATATCCCATTGAATTATTGTAAATATTAAGAACTTCGTTTTAGATAAAAATATCAAAAACTTGATCAATAAATGATGTAGAACAGAATTCAAAATTTAAATCACATCATTAGGTGTTTGTTAAATTCAAAGTCATATCTTTGAGTTTTCGAGCAATAAAAAAATCTCAAATTTTGTTTGTAATGAATTAATTCCTTAACATGATACATATTAGTCAAAAACATCTAATGTGTATATCTAATATATTGTAATAGAAGATAGATATGTTTATTCATAATCAGAACCCTTAAGTTCTTCGCATTCAGCATTAACTTGTTCAACAAGTTCTGGGATATTACCTATTGACTGGCAAATGTAGTTTGGACGCTCTTCGACTGGAACAGACATTGCATCTTCGCGTGTTGTGATACCGGTAAGGACAAGACAACCGCGAGAGCCGATGTTCTTAGAGAATAAGATATCTGTGTTAAGTCTATCGCCAACCATAAGGGTTTCTCCTACGTCTAAGCCACGAACTGTGTGTAATGGTTCGAACATAAGAGGAGAAGGCTTGCCAAGAACAATAGCCTTTCTGCCAGAAGAGTTTTCGAGAGCAAGAATGTTTGGAAATGCATCTGGGACGAAAACACCGTTACCAAGTGGCAATGCGTTATCACAATTTGTGCCAATTAACATTGCATCGTTCTCTACAACGACACGGTTACCAATAGCAAGTTTACGATAGGTAAGTGTCATATCTAAGGCGACAACGCAAGCCAATATGCTTGGATCTAATTTTAAGTTTTCTATTGGATCATCTGGAAGATCATCAACACCGATTGCATTGATTCCATTATCTCTCATCTCTTGGATCAATCCTTTTTCACCAACAACGAATACTTTACGTTTTTGATTTGTGAATCCCTTTGAAACTAAGAATTGAGCAGTAACATAACCAGCAGAAACAATCATATCTTTAGTGATATTCTTGAAGCCTCTTCCCA
Source organism: Trichomonas vaginalis G3 (assembly GCF_026262505.1). Lineage (NCBI taxonomy): Eukaryota > Parabasalia > Trichomonadida > Trichomonadidae > Trichomonas > Trichomonas vaginalis. The sequence continues at coordinate 164,700 of NC_067203.1, forward strand.
TCATTTTGTCAGCAATTGCTTGTCTGGTATGTGTGGGATTATTTGTAACTACGAAAACATTTAAGCCCATTTCTCTAAGCTTTTGGATTGCATCGGGTGCGGCTGGGATTGTCTTTCCACCAACCCATAAGACTCCATCGGCATCAAACAAGACGTTCTTGATAGGACGCATTTTGATTAAAATTTATGATTCAATGTCGTCCTTCAATTTATTAAGAGCTGAATGACCGCCCATCATTTTGACCTCAAATCTGCTAGATATAGTATTTACTATTAGAAAATAGATTTTGTTTAGAAATATCGTGAATGCATAAAAATTGAGTTGTGATCGACCATGTAATTTATTAAAAATTACTCGTTGATTGATATTGAGTATTTTTAAATACATTTGCTATTAACAAAACGATAAAATATTTTTGTTGAAATTAATTCAAAAATAAATTATGCTGTGTTTGATAAGATTAATAAAATCATAAAGAATTTGTTGATGTTATTTTGTCTCAATCCATTGAAAATAAAAATATTCGTCCTTGGCTCAATAGCAATTTCGAATAAGGTTGTATTTCTGCTTTTAATTTGGTTTTTTTGACATTTATTTCATAAAAAATTGGTTTTATAAATTTAATTGTTCGTCGTTAAATACTTGTCTGTCATGACTGAAGCTAATTGGTATTTCTCCATAGAAAAATTTGAAGGTTTGAATGTTTGACGAACAAATCAACAATCAAATCAAAAGATATGCCAGAAATATGACAATGCACGAGCTGATATAGTGTTCTAATAATACATGATTTTTAATGTTCGATAATTATAATCATATTCGTTATAAATCACGCTCCCAACATTACCATTAACTCAAACTTCACTAATAATATATTAGAAAACTGAGAACTAACAAAGAATAATCATATTACATAAGATCTTATGAAAAAATGTTTGTCATTATGAGAGAAATGCTATCAATATAGCCTCAAAATCTCTTTGTTAATATACTGGATTAATGCGAATACTCGTTTTGTCATGATTTCATATTCACAACTCTCTCACATAATGTGCAGTTATTTATCAATCAAGATTTTTAAAAGTATGAACAGGAATGTGGTGTGTATTAAGGAATTTAATTCACGAATTAAAATTTCCTATCTTATCCATATCAGAAGACAAATAAATCACAAATTAATCTCTCAAAGAAAATCATAAAATATCATTTGATTCATAGAACCCATAGATGATATAGTGTATGCAGCATAATGTAATCGAATTTAGAGAGATATAATGAGATGATGAATAAATAATGTAGCAGAAATCAAATATCGTTTCAAATTTGAATACTTTGTGTGAATGTTCCGCTAAAATATCCTAAATCTATGGATAATTTCTGAAATTATATGTCAACAACATCCAAATTCTGAAAATTTGCATGGATGACTGATATCAAAATGAAATGCATCAGCTCACCAGAGCTTCCCATGGGGTCAGTCTCCCTTCCTGGTATTAATCTGCTATGATCGGTAAAAAAGTCATCTCCCCTCTGTAAATTTACGATTGTAAATTCTGAAAAAATTTTTCTCAAAATCTTTTACTGGATTAATTTTTTAGTGAAGTTTTCGTAAGTTTCCTCATCCACAAACACAGCCAAACACCAAGAGTTACACTTGCTATTATGTCAACTATCATTTCATCGGGTATCCGACAGTCAAAACCGATTCTCAACAAGGCAAACTCAATATTATCTAGAATTGAATCATACTCCGCGCAAAAGATTACTAGCACTACTTATACAGGTCAAATACAAGACTTTACTATCGGTTTCGCTTCACACAGAGAGTCACAAGTATCCGAACCACATTGAACCCGTGCAGAGCAGTTCCTCACTTATTATCATAACTGTTTCCACGTATACAAATGTAATTCATCTGATCTACATCGCAACTTTTAGATTACATTCGGATCTGTCAATATGTCACTCGTCTGAAGGTAAAATCCAAGCCATTTCTTCAGATTTCACACTTTCTACTCCTAACAAGAGTTCCTCTATTTGAGAAACCTACACAACTCTACTTTTTTGCAGACATAAATTTCAATCAGCCAAATGTCCGGTGATTCATCGAAATCCGGAGAAATTGAAATAGATCCAAGACTCAACCAGAAAACCAATGATGATTATTAAAGTACAGAAATTTCATTGTCTTCAATATTCTCGCCCAGTTTTGTAAATTCCTCAGAAAAAATTGAGAGAATTCAAATATGACAGATTATATTTATTTACAAAACAAAAAGTAGAAAATATCTAATATACAGCTAATTAAGGTCGTCAACGTCGACAGGTGCTGAAGTGACGAGGAACTGATTACGCGATGTTGTCTCGATCCTTGCTCCAAGCTCCGAATTGGATGGGAAAATGAACTGATTTGAGCCGTATGTTTGAATCTCTTCTGGATTGACTCCTTCGTCAGCTTCCCATCCAAGTTCGTACTCGATAGTTCTAACAACATCATCGCACTCGCCAAGTAGCTCTGCAGAGAAGTCGCACTTAACAGTTTCTCTATTAATAAGGATAGAAGGAACATTCTTCATAAGTTTTGGTATTTCTGATACAGGTGCAACCCTGAGTGATGTACCAATGACTATAAGGAGGTCAGCGGCATGAGCATCCATCTCCAATTCGTAATCGTTAAGATTTACGGACTGGCCGAAGAAAACAATGCCTGGTTTGATTGCACCTCCGCAGAAATGGCATGTTGGCACCTCGCGTTTCTCGACAGCATCTCTGATGTCCTCAATATGATGAAGTGCACCGCATTTCATGCAGTATGACTCTCTCCATGAACCGTGAACTGTGCGGAGATGCTTCGGTGGAACGCCAATATCAAGAGCATCAACATTCTGTGTGTAAAGACGTAAAAGTTTTCCGCGGTTCTCTAATTCTTGAATGAAATAGTGAGCCGCTGAGTGCTTAGGCTGTCTATCAGGGAATATGGTGTGAGCGTAACGCCAGAAAATTGATGGATCCTTTTGAAAATACTCAAGATCAAAAACTTGACATGGATCGTCAAATACGCCATCTTTGGCTATTGAGTCATAGAGTCCACCAACGGAACGAAAATCTGGTCCAACGCTACCACCAGCTCCGAGAATTACGACAACTTTATTGGACTTTTCAATAAGCGAAAGGACTGAGCTGAAGTTGTCGAGAATGGGTTTCTGTGAAGCTGCCATGCCGCCATGATAGGTCAAGTCATACAACTTTTTCCACACCATGTCTTCAGACTCTGTAATTTCGCTAACATCCTTCTGTAGAAGAGAAGCTAGTAGCTCTCTTGGATCAGCTCCATACTCCAGTCCATCGAAAAGTACCGATCGAGGGGCGAAATGTGAAACAGGCCTCATCATTGCTACTTGTTCTTCCATGGGCATTCAAAACAACAAACTCAACCGTAATTTTCTCACAAATTTTGTCGATCGACCAAAAAAATTGAGAGCTTGGCCTAACCTTTTTGAGAGCAAACGGTTAGGGAAAATTTTTGTCTGTCCTATTTGGTTGAGTATTTTGTTTATGAGGTTATGTTGATATAATTTTGCTCAATTTAAAAACACAAAATTTTTGTTCTCACAATTTTGAAAATATCGGTCGTGATAATTATTGATATATTTGGAATCTGATTCTAAGTTTCATTCTAGAAATCTGTACGATCGTAATTTTTCGGTTACAAAAATCAGTTAACTATTTTTATACTTATTTCTAATTATTCTATTCTTAGTTTATTTTTAATTTATTAAATTGTTCCATTAAATTGTGAATGCTCATTCAATTATCTTGTAAACGAGATCATGAATATTTTATAGCCCAAGGTCAATTATTTAATTGATATATAAATTCCAATTTTACTAAAAATTGACATTATTCAATTTTAGAAAGGAGATTTAATTACATATTTCAAATCTGTATATTCAGATGTACTTAGTTTATTAAAACCATTTTATCTACCTCCGAAATATTTTCTGTTATAGACCGAAAATAGATTTTTTCGGTTTTCTCTTCAAATAATTGAAAGAATGATACTATTATAGGTTTATTATATTATATAGCATATAATCATGCTATAGCCGAAAATTATAAGTTTTGAGAAGATTGAATATCACACAAATAAATTTGAATGTATGTTAAATTGCTTGTTGTTTTTAATAGCTATTTACTGCGAAATCCAATATTGCAAAATTCAAATTGAATGATTGAAAGAACAGAAAAAGTCATTCTTTTCAATTTCGAATATGTTTCATTGTATTTATAATTATATGGCAAATACGATATTTAAACTTGATTTTTGAAGGAAAATTCACAAAATTGAATAAATTCAAATAATTTTTATTCAAAAATAAACTAGTTATTTGAGTTTACTACTAATTATCTATTCAAACTACAAAGTTTGTAATTTAAAATATTTTGTGAGATCAGATTGAATTAATTCAAGGTTCTTTTCAATTAATATTAATGACCATATTACGCATTTTCGAACATTCTAAACCAAATATATAAAAATGGGAGACGAATGTTAAATTTGCTAGACATGGGGGAGTTGTCTGCAAAGTTTTAGCTCTTATCTCTAACAAAAAATTAATTTTTAAAAAAATGACCGAATACGTTTCACAGCGAGAAAAAAATAAAAGGCAAGATAGAATTTTCTAGACATAAAGAAGTTGTTTACCGAGTTTTAGCTCTTATCTCTAACAAAAAATTACTTTTTAAAAAAAGACCGAATACGTTTCACAGCGAGAAAAAAATAAAAGGCAAGATAGAATTTTCTAGACATAAAGAAGTTGTTTACCGAGTTTTAGCTCTTATCTCTAACAAAAAATTACTTTTTAAAAAAAAGACCGAATACGTTTCACAGCGAGAAAAAAATAAAAGGCAAGATAGAATTTTCTAGACATAAAGAAGTTGTTTACCGAGTTTTAGCTCTTATCTCTAACAAAAAATTACTTTTTAAAAAAATGACCGAATACGTTTCACAGCGAGAAAAAAATAAAAGGCAAGATAGAATTTTCTAGACATAAAGAAGTTGTTTACCGAGTTTTAGCTCTTATCTCTAACAAAAAATTACTTTTTAAAAAAAAGACCGAATACGTTTCACAGCGAGAAAAAAATAAAAGGCAAGATAGAATTTTCTAGACATAAAGAAGTTGTTTACCGAGTTTTAGCTCTTATCTCTAACAAAAAATTACTTTTTAAAAAAATGACCGAATACGTTTCACAGCGAGAAAAAAATAAAAGGCAAGATAGAATTTTCTAGACATAAAGAAGTTGTTTACCGAGTTTTAGCTCTTATCTCTAACAAAAAATTACTTTTTAAAAAAATGACCGAATACGTTTCACAGCGAGAAAAAAATAAAACTGTTCACTGATTTTAATTTTCATTTCCAGTCACTTTACTTATTATTTTTTCTTTTTTTCATTTTAATTATAAATTATTTCATAATACGTTTATTTACGTTACCATTTTCTTTATTCTTTTGAATTCCATACTAGACACTTATAGAATATTTTAATTGTTAACGTACTTCATTAGAATGAATCCTTACAAAGGGTATGTCGATCGAATTTACCTAATTGGTATTTCCAATCAGATTGAAGAAGGTAAAATGACATGGGAAGAAGCTTGCACCCATGTTCCCATCGCCCCAACCCTTCAATCAAATGATTTCAAATATTTAGATGTTTCAAAATCTTTTTTACAAAATCAATTTAGCTTACAGAATATCCCATTGCCTAAAGGCAAGAAAGGTTGTAGGGTCAATCCCTACGACCAAATCAAAGCTCTTGCTGTGATACATGACCACTGGGCCTTTCCCTGTGGTCAAACAAAACAATGGAAACGTTTGAAATTACAACAAATTGATGTATCTTATAGAGAAGTACGCAGATACTTCAAAGAAAATCATTTCACCAAGACGCGATTAGAGCATGCCGGGCCAGAAACCGCAGTAAGATATTGGGCGCTAGTTAGTATACAAGTCTTGGGTATGGTGGCACTGCGTTCCACCTTACCCAATACTTGTGAATTTGACACTTTACAAAACCGTTAACGTATATTTTACAACACAAACGACAACACAAACGACAACACTAACTTAACCTTAAATATTTACAAAACCACCAACCACTTCACTAACGAACTCACTAATGTAAAAAATAAACGTTCTCACTATCATTCTCACTAACGACTTCACTAATGTTCTCATAAATTTTCCTCAATATCTTCATCATCAGTGTTAACCCTATTGTAGTCATACTTGAAGCCATAAACTTTCTCTAACTTCTTAACGTACAATTTACATAACTTACCTTCGTCATCGTATGGTTTAATGATATAACTATTTCTATCTTTATACACAGTCAATGAAAAGTCAACTGGTCTCGGATGTATTTGAAAGAACATGTTATGCTCAGGAAGGAAGAATAAATGTTTAAATGTATGTTTGTTATATGTGGAATTCGAATGAGTTGCTTTTGTTCTGTCATTTACATCCAAATAAAATAAAAATAATTAAAAATAAACTTAAAAATTAATGATATCACCACCTCACACGTATGAAAACATAGCACAAAAATAAATTTAGGTGAAGTGGTGAGATCTCACCTCTTTTCACCTCTTTTTTCACCCTGTTGAATTCATTGCTTTATAACTCTCTTCCTTTATCCAACTCTTCTAACTTCTTCTTAAGTTCAGCAATGTTGTCTTCATGTAATTTAATCTTTCTCAAAATTCCTTCTTTATCTAATGGTTGCTTTATCTTTCTAAACTGAACTCTACCATCCTTCATAGTATGAATGTAAAAACCTTCTGGAATAGTTCCTGATTTAATGTATTCTACCAAAAACTTTTGTTTCATTGCTTCAGTGACTTTAGTCGTCATTTCAATCAAATAAAAATTTTAATATTAAATAAAAATAACGTTATTTTTTCAGTAAGGAAACGCAGGAGTTTTACGATTTATTTGAGGAGTAGGTTCTGGTTTAAATGTTGGAGTCGGTTTAGGAGTTGACTTTTGAACAGGAGTTTGTACTTCCATAGGTTCAGGAGTCATTGAAGGTTTTGCTTGTGAAGGCGTTGGTTTTGGTTGGCGAAGGTGTTGGAGTTTGTTTAACTTCAGCTACTTCAGTATTATTTACAACATTTGCTTTATTTCTTTTCAACATCATAACTGCTCCTGCTGTAGCTAGCAAACCTAGTGGGAGACCATATTTTATATAAGGACTTGACCAAATGCTATTTTTGACAGGAGCTGGTGGAACACCTAACCTTGGTGAGACTGCTCTTTGCCATTGTGCAGCTCGTAAGAAATATTCAATAGGTGCTCCATAATCGTTTGGTAAAGTTTGTTTCATAGATGGTGAAGGTTCACGAGAGCTTGATGAAGAACTCATTTATAAGCTTTAAAAATAAACGTTCATCCTTTATTCCTCACTGTCGTCCGTAGCTAAGTTATAGTATCTAATCTTATTATTGGGATGCCATTAGCACGCACTGAATGGCAAAGCAACAATCCCTCATAAATCCAATAAGTGGCTTTGGTACGTTTTCAGTTGCTAGTTCAATAGGTCCTTTAACAGACAATTTGTATGTTATTGGAGCAGTAGATGTTTGACCTTGCTGGAAGCAAAAGTCCACTTCTGTTGGAAAACCACATAAGAAATGTGTGTTGTCATAGCTATCCCATTTATGTTCCACACTACCATCATCCACCAATGACCTCATAACATCTTCATTAAATCCTATCATATCATTGTTTGTATTGCAAGCGTTCGCAACCATTTCATAAAATACAGGTCCATATGATTTTTCAGGTTCTGCAGGCATATTTCCATAAGCTCCCATGGAAAGCTGAAGATATTTAAACTTAGGGTTCTCAAAATTAACATAATAGTTGTCTTTCTTTCTAAATAGTGCCCAAATACTTTTAACATTAATAGGCGTATAAGCTGCTGTAAATGTTGCACTTGAACTATCTGTATTCTTTGAGAATGAACCGTCCATAGGAATCCAATCCATAACTTTAACAGGAAAACATAAAGCCTCGTTTGTATAATGTTCTACAAGTTCTGTATAAATGTTAGGGTCTAAAGAGAATGACTTTGGATGAATGAAACATTCATTAAAATCCATCTTTGTTCGAAATAGTTGCTGGGTTACAGTTGTAATAGTAACTGTTCCACTAGCTTCTACTGCCTTCGTTATCATAGTGAATGGTTCATTCCATGGAACAAATTTATTTGTCGGTGGATTTGAATCTGAAGCAAATGCAACTTTAAGAGTTGGATTGAAAGCAATGATATCATTTACAGATATAGATGTGCATTGTAAGGCGTCGCTACTGAACTTTACTTTAAGCTGAATGTTTCCTGCAAAAGCTGGAATAAATCGAATAGCTTCTAATGGAAGGAATCTTCTAACAGGAATTCTTAAACGAAGCTTAAAATCAAATGATTTTCCTGCTGTAATTGGACCACTAACAATTTGTCCTGTTCTGCATGTTCCCGAATGACTCCATACATCTTCATGTCGAGTCTTTGAGAAAACATCTACTTTCTTTATTTGTTCGGTAGTTTGTGAGTTTGAAGTTATATATGCTTCTTCTCTTGCGTTGTCTTGAGAATATACGATACGACCATTTGCAAGGATTTGATATCCAGCAACTGCATAGAAAGCGTCATCGAAACCAATCCAAAATCCTGGTGGGTTTGTTTTATTGGAACCTGAACCAATTTCTTTATCTACAATAAATTGACCTTCCATTTTATACGTAATGAATGTATTGTAAAGGTCCAACATATTTTCACCAGGAGGTGAGAGATTGAATGTTACCCATGTGTTATCTTTAGCAGTTCCAGGTTGTGATGGAATCTTTGCGTCAGAATATTTTCTATTAGTGTCACCAATTTGAACTGCATTGTCTATGATATCGAAATATGAGCGAATCTGATGAATATGCTCTGCTGGAGTAAATTCGTTTAGCTGTTCGTTCTGCATGTATTTACTTCAGATAAAAATATCTATTTACTTCATTATTCTCACTCTTCTTCTTGGCATTCGTGGTGGAAGTTGTTTCTTGACATTTTCAATGAACTGTACATTCTCTTTTGTCTCAACTTCTTTCACTGGCGGGTCAGGGTTCTTTGACTCGGTTTGTTTTTCAATGAAATTCACGAACTTTGCAATAAGCTCTTGGTTCGTTATTGAAAGTACATCTGGCTTCTTTTCTTCTGTTCTTTGGTGGCTCAGTTTGAACAGAAGGTTTTATATGGGCTTCGCCCCTGCCATGCACCTTAATGTTGTCGCTCTCTGCATTCGCTAATGGAACCTTTCTTTTTCTTACGTATATTTTACCATCTTTACTCTGACTTACATAATAGAAAGGATGTTGTATTCCTCTTGCGTCATTTAATATAATAGACTCTCGCTCTGATTTTGACAAGCTCATTTTACATCGGTTAAAGTTTTAATTTTGTTTTTTATCTGCAGTCAAATGACTCAGACAAGCCCTACGGACAAGACCCAAGGGGTCATAGATGTTGAAGCATTGAAGAAAGAAATTCGTGAGCAAATTTTATCCGAACTGAAGGAACAAAAACAAGAACAAAAGCCAGAGAGACCAAAGAGAAAACTTAGTGAAAAACAACTAGCTGCATTAGCTGCTGGAAGACAAAAGAACCCACGTTTGCTGGCGAAGAAAGCTAGAGAAGAAGCTGAAGCAAAAGCTAAAGAAGCTGAAGCAAAGAAAGAGTAAATGGTTTATTTTTATCCGAATTAAATGTATAGACAAATACCTTTATCTGTTGCGTTCAGTAGTGAAAACCCTGACGTCAAAATAAAGGGGAACAGAGTAACGTTTAAGTTTCCAACAGACTGGATTGTGAACATAAATGAAGAGAAGTACATTGGCATAACATCTATGTATATAACACGTGCTTTCAGAAAGGTTGACTTTATACTTCAAGTCGAGATAGAAAATGACGAACAGTCTTTAAGCGCCCAAAACATTCACATATACAAATACTTTAAAGACGATACAACATTGTTGCAATGTATGATTTCATTTAATGAGATGTTCGAGAAAAAGTTCAACATTGAAGTACAAACTTTACAGCCTTTACGTGAGTTTCTTGCACAACTGAAAGAAGAAGGTAGTCAGCCACAACTTATAGACTTTCATTATGAATTTAATGAAAATGAAGATGGAACTCATGACTGTCAATTCATTGTATTCTCACCATTCAATGAAGTCGCTAAAGAGAAAGAAAATCCATTACGTATAAGATTTCAAATCTCTGAACCAAGTGATGATTTCAAGAATGTTTTCAATTATGATGCAATGCTTCCGAGGAAAAATGAATTTTCAAAGATTGTAACACCTGGCATTTGGGATAGAAAGCAAGCTAATACTTTACTCTAATAAGCCAAGGCGTTGAAAATGAGTTCATTGGTCATACAAGAACTTCACCACTTCCTAACCCTAAATACTATAAATTAACTGGCTTCAATCGTGAGTTTTGGATAGACATGTTCTCCACTCATGACCATAAATGCCAGTGTTCTTACCTCCAGATAAGGACTGTCTCTACATTGAAGCACAACTCTTAAACTCTACCATCGCAGTATTGTAAAATCTACGCTAGCTTTATTTTTATCACGAATGACCTCATTCTGACTATATGACCTCATTCATGACCTCATTGCTGACCTCATTGCTGACAAAAATAAATGACCTCAGAACTTCAACTTACGAATAAAGCTTGTTTTAGTCGTTATTGAGAAGTTAAACTTCTCTTCAAAGCAAGGTTGACATGACTTACATAAGTCAAATCCAATCTCTTGACCGTCATAAAGTGCTTTATAAAGTTTCATGACACTGAACTCAGAGTCTTTGTCAAATTTTCCTTGCGGAACCATTAAACCTTTATCTTCATCATAGAAACACTGAACAGAGTCAGGAAACATTTCATTAGCGGTTAAAGCAATAACATCTTGCTTCACGCCTTTCATTCTGCAGTGAAATGCAACTTCATTTAAATCGTTAGTGAGTAAGTCTATGTAAGTCTTCTTTCCACAAAATATTGACTTGTATGCTAAACTTTGTTTTCCAGGTGTTATTTCTGCGAAGTCAGAATGAAATTGACCTAATGTTTTACCAATAAGTTCTCTACCGTATCTCTTCTTAAATTCATGAGCTAAACGTGGTATGTCTTCATTGTAAATGTGCATCGAATCTGTATCCTGATAAAATGCTTTTAATCCTAAGTCTTCAATCGTGCAAAACACTTCATTCATTATTCTCTTCGACATTGATAGAATATTAACACCAAGTGGACAGAAGTTAAAGTGTCTGCAAATGCTTTCGTTAGCTTGAAAATAGTTTTATCTGAACCATCCAAACCTTCGAACTTCACTATATGGTTGTAGTTTCTGATGGCATATCTTATAGCATCTTTGTCATCTACTATGGTTATTTTGACTCAATAGGAGATAGAATAGTTTTGCCATAAATACTGTTCAGAATGAGCTTTATATTTTCTTGCAAAGGATTTCCTTCTTTCTTATACTTTAACCTTAACTCAAACAACTTCTTTACTTCATCTCTTATTCTAATATCTCTGTTTCCATCGTAATAGTATCCTTGCAACACTTCACATTTGACACCTTGATATTTTATGAGGTCTTGTAATGTTATATGGTCAACATACATTAAACAGCAAGTGTTTGAACTTCTGGGAACGTTAAGTTCTGGATTTAGTTCAGGGTCACAAACTATTAAAGGAAAGTGTCTATGTATCCAATCTCTGTTATCTTAATGAGAACAAAGAAGCCAGACATAAACTTTTCACCAATGGGTTCCTTTTGGTCGTCATCGAATAAATGTCTCATGAGATACTCTGTGCTTAGCATCTCATCCTTCATACTTTGGAATTTCTAAAGTATAAATCTTGCTATAGCGGATGGATATAATGAAACAGCGTCGAAGTCAGCAATAAGTTTCTTTTCGCTCTTTTGTTTCATGTTATCTGACAACATACATCTTCCACCTTGAATGCATCTCGAAATAAATTCTCTTGGTTTATTTGAGAGGTCATAAAGATTTCCATTCGGGAAGTATACTCTGTTCTCAAACAATTTGTTAGCAATAGAACAAAATACTAACGTAGTCATAAACGTTTAAATCAAACTCTTTCAATAAGTCATTGCGGAACTTTACAAAACCTTCTCTTAAAATTCTTACATCTTGTTTGCAATAAAATGAGCTATATTTTTCTAAGTCGAAGTGGTTCTCATCTATTCTGCAACCTTTGATGGAATCTATGTTCTTCATGAACGTATCTGCATCCTGGATAAACTTACATGCTTCAGAAATGACACCAGTTCTGTTGTCATTTGCTAACAAAGTACTGCTGTAGTAGTTATATGGAAATACTTCTTTCGGTCCTGTTTGTAAGTTAAACATAGCAGGAAATAGTTTAAGCTTCTTATTTATAACACTGTAAGAGTCTTTTATAATAATTGCCCGTCCTTTATATAAGCCAGTTATTTGCATTGTTCGTGAACCTTTAATGATGGGAGTTCCTTTCACTTCTGTCATGTGTCTTAAGATGAAGTTTATATCATCATAACTGAGGTTATGGAAATATATTAAACTCTTGTCAGGAAGTCGTTCCAAAAATTCTGTTGCACAGTTTTGACCCCATATGCTTTCACTCACTGAACCATCTTCACTGTCATAACAGATGTTAAAAGCTTTATGAAAGCCATCGTACTACACTCAAAGTCAGCAAAGAAAACGTGCTCAGGAATGAACTTGCACTTATTTTTATTTACTTCTTTTGACTCAGCTTTCTTCTTCAGTTGTACACAATACTTTGGAGCATATGTCAAATCTTTAAATGGTGCAAGGTTCTGTTTATATAAGTCAGTCGTATATGTGAAAAGTTCTCCATAAGAAATAGGTTCGAAATATTTGCACTCCCACAATGTTTTCATAACATCCCATAGAGGTGTAGTTCTATCCATGCGAACAATGTATTTATCTCTCTCATTGTATATATTTTCATCTGTTTTTCAATGTTCATTCCACCACACTCCTTCAAGATTTCTATATAGTTGCGAATGAAATATGTTGTCATTGGTAATCTTTCATTTAGCATGTAGTGGTCTTCAACAAGAAGTAAGTCAATAGTTCGAACAGTTTTACATTCTTTTGGTATGTATCCTTTATTTCATTATGTCTTTGAGTCATTGAAATAACCAATGGTAACATTGAATGCTATACCTGTTGAATCGGAATTTCTTGTTACTTTACTTTGAGGAAAGTCTCTAACACGAATGACTTCTCTCATGTGGTCAATAGTTTCTTCATTTACTCCAGCCTGAATGCAAGCATAAACGAAACAATTGTCTTCTGTCATAAGTGTTGCAGTTCTTTTGTTCAGTTCATTGAAGATTTGGTAGCGTTCAAGATTTATAGGTAATGTGCAAAGATACTTCCAGAACTGACCGCTTCTCTTCTTATAAAACTTCTTTTCACCAAGGATTTCATTCCAGAAGTCATCTATATCTTGTTTATCTCCTGTTTGTTTAAGTCTGTTCAATATCTTTTCTGTCTTTCTGTCAGTGTGCTTTCATCTCTATATGGTCTCTTTTTTGGTTTGCCTTTCTTTACATCTGACATCGTTAAGCCTTCATATTCTGTTAAATCATACATCTTTATTTCGGTAAGATTCTTTATGTTTGTCAAGAAGAAGTCATAGTGCATTTCAAACAATACCTGCAGCATTTGCTTCTATCTCTGATATAAAGTTCTCCTTCAGGAGCTGATGTAGTAATGTTCCAATATTATTGAGGTTTAACGTAGAACATTCATACTTTCCACCAAGTTTATAACATACCATCCATCTTTGTTGGGAGTTTATTTTTAATCTTCTCTAAGAGTCTCATGAAAACCTTACCGAAATGTTTGTGTAAATAGTCTCTGTTTTGGTTCATCTAAAGCTTCGATGTTAAAGTCAATGAGTCTATTGCCTGACTTCACATTTTCTCTTCCTATTCTCTTCATCTTTTCTTTAACCATCTCTCACCTTCTTTTGGTTTGTCGTCAATGGAACGAATGACATCGTTAGCTTTGCGAACTTGTTCTATAGCACTTTTAAACATCTCTCTTCTCTGTTGTTTCAGTGTGTCGTCTCTCTTTCGTGTTTCACCAACGTTTGCATTTGTTATGTCAAACATCTCTTGACGAACGTCATGCGAAAGAGCTTTACGAGTATGACCAACGTTTGCATTTGTTATGTCAAACATTTCTCTTCTTACTTCATGAGGTATTGAACGTCTATGATATAAGTCAATAGCAACGTCATTTAAAGGAAATGCTCTTGCATTTATGAACTCATGAATTCTATCATAAGTTATTTCACCATTGTAGTCATTGAGGATGTCAGCGAGTGCTTTTTGTTTGTCGCGTAATGTTTTGCAACATCTATGTTAGCTTCTGTAAGAAGTTGTTTTATTCCGAGTGTTCTAACTTAGACAACTTCCGATACATCTTTAGTAGGAAATAAAAAAATTTCTTAGAAAAAATTAGATTAGATTTTTTTAAGTTATTTTCAAAATAATTTAATATTTTTATTTTAATGAAACACATGCAAGATTGCAAGTTCTTTTCATACAATGCTCTCGCTACTGCCATCAAGAATGAGTTCAATGGTGCTTCAAACGTTAATGTTATCTTTAACAAGAAGTTTGTGAAAGAATCTAAGTTTGGTCAGTATGTCAGACCATTAGCTATCGTCATTGACCGCAAACGTTATACTTCACAAGAATTAGCAGTAGTTTTGAAACAAAAGAGTTTCTTCGTGAATGTCAAAGATACTCATTATACTATTATAAAGAACTCCAACATTGACTTCTTCAGTATTACTATGAATCTTTCCGAACAGAAAGAATATAAGAAGGGTGAAACAAATGTGAAATATTATCCTTCATCTCTGAAGACAATAACGAACAAAGATGTTATACAGAAATTCTTACCAAAGGTTGAAGAAGCTTCAATTGACATTGACGAAGGAAGTGAAATGGTTGAAGAAATTGACCCTGAAGCTATTTAAGCAAAAATATATTTTTGGTTAGTCTTCATATCGATATTTTACAACAATTCCCCAATGTATAAACTTTTCATACGCTTTTTCATAAGCTTTATATACCTTCAGAAATTTTGCATAATCTTTAGAAGCATTTAGATATTGTTTAAATGCTTTGTATGTCTTCAAAAATTTTGCATAATCTTTTACATGTTGTTCGTTCTCTTCTTCTGTCATGAGTTCCGAATATTCTAAATTCATGTTCTTTCATATGAGATAAAATTTTATAAAAAAAATAAAATTAGCTTAGATTTTTTTATTCTTCCTCTTTGAAGTTATCGAAATATTCTGTTATCTTTTCTTTCAGTAATGGTAAGTCTTCTTTGAATGTAAGTATTGTGCAACCTTTGATGTCATAGTGTGTTTGAGGAAGAGTATTTTTGACAATTTCCTTTATTTGCTCATTCGGTGTCATTGAAATCGGTAAGTTTTCACGATAGAACCAGTTTCTGTCAGATTTATATATTTGAGCGAGGTCATAAAAGCTCTTGTTGTTTCTTCTGACTAAATGCAACATAACCATATCTTTATCTTCTTCTTTCTCCATCTCTTCAGTATATATCATATACTTATAGCTTTTTTCCTTTCCTTTTGGTACTGAACGTGGTATTCTTTTCTGTATGCTTTTGTCTTTGGATTCAATGACTTCATCTTTTGCTTGAAGTTTCTTTTCCATCTCTTCACGTTCTGCTTTATATAGTTCATCTAACATCATGAAAATATACAAGCATAACGAGGTGAAGCCCACATTGCTACAGCATTTACTAAAAGTCTATGAACATAATAACCTTTTCAAACCAGGTGCAAATTCTTGCGATTTTCGTACGGAATCTCTTCCCTCGGTTTTCCGAGGGTAGCAAACATATGAGGAAATTCTTCTAAAAGTTCTTTTGTCTGTTGGTTTTCAAACCAATGATATGCTTGCTTTGTAGACTGAAGAGCGTTCATTATACTTTGCATTTGGTACATGTCATCTTTGACTGAACGAATGAGACGTAACTGTTTGTTATACTGTATGTACTCGTATTCTTCATTTATGGTTTCATGAACGATAGCAGTTGTTGTGTTCTCTGTTGTTGTCATTACTGTCTTTATATTCCGGATAAAAAAATAAATAAAAATAAAACTAACTTTATTTTCTGTGTTAAAGAAATGTTAAAAATTCATGGTTACATATGTGAAAAGAAGTCACGAACAAATGAAGGTCATAAGATTCAGCACATAATTCTGAATTGAATGGTGTGTCATACATGTCAAACCGTCAAGAATTGAAGGAGATACGAGGCTATAAAGATTTTGGATATTTTCTGACACACACCCTGAGGGAAAAGTGACAAAACACGACGATAGAAAAGTGACAAAATGAGAGAAAGTTGTTCCCCGACCAAAATGTAATCATGTTGAAAAAGTGACATTTGTAAAGTTGGACGATAGGATTTTCTGAAAAAGTGCAAGACTTGTTCTGAATCAGGACAAGATTTGTCTTGAAAAAATACAAGACTTGTTCTGAATCAGGACAATTGTTCTCAAATTTGAGAACTTTACAAGAAAAACTGACTAAAAAGTGCAAGACTTGTTCTGAATCAGGACAAGATTTGTCTTGAAAAAATACAAGACTTGTTCTGAAAAAATACAAGACTTGTCTTGAATCAGGACAAAACTTTACAAAATGTAAACTTTACATAACCGTTTCTATCGTACATGATATTTAGTTGACATTGTAAACTATCTTCATGTAAAGTATGGCGGTTTGAAACCGTCGGGAACCTTCACTTTTTTGACGAACTTTCCGCAGCAATTTTTAAAATTTGAGAAAACTCAACGGTTTGACACATGCCATATGTCATTTTACTCAGAATTTTGTGCTGAATTCAGCAAAAATAATGTTTAGGTGAAGAGGTGAGATCTCACCCGTTTTTTCACCTGTTTTTTCACCTCTTTTTCACAAGCGTTTTACATGAATTGTACGATGTATATTTGAAATCCTAAACAATTTCGTAGCTTCTATTTCTTCTTTTAGTACATCGAAATGTTTTAATCATGCCGAAAGTCTTTATATTTCTTCTTGACGTCAGACAGAAGGAAATCTTCTGCTGTTGGATAGTTTTTGTTCAGAAATGCTAACATGTCCATTTTATCTTCTACTGGCTTTTCTGCTTCTTTCTTTAAGTCTGCATAGTCGTTTCGCATACGTTCTATCTCTTTGACTGAGTAGTTATATTTTCTTATTCCTGCTTTACATTTTGAACATTGCGGATTCATTTTTGCGTTATACATTGAAATTTGACCTGCTAGAACAACTAAGGCGTCAATGGTTTTCTTTAACTCAAAAGCTGCGGGTTTTATTTGTCCGTTCCATACTTTACCTCTTCTATCTTTATCTCTTATCTGCCATACACATTCAGCAACTAATGAAACAAAGTTGTCGTATGTCTTAAACTCCTCCGATTTATATATATCAGAAACATTCTTATATACCATATCGCAATCTTTGTCCATAACTTTATGGTTGCAATGATATCCTAGAAACTCATAGTTAACCTTACGTATGAACTTCTTTATTTCTACTGAATCAGTAACTTTAACTTCAATTTCATCGAATTCAGGAATAGTTAGTTTTTGTTGTTGGATTTCAGGCAATTTGGGTAAATGGTCAATAATGTCCTGCATGTCATAAAGATATTCTTCATTTTCTTCATCCTGTGCGGTACAGTCTAAATTACTTGTTAAAAGTTCTTGCTTTATTCTTTGTATTTCTGTTTCGAAAGTAAATGAAGAAGGAATGAAGCTTTTCATCTCTACTAACATTGACGTAGGATTCATGACTAACGAGTTTGGTGCTGTTGTTGTTTGAATTGTTGTTGTGCCGATTGTTGAAATCATATCTTTTATACAAAATAAAAAAATAAATAAAAATAAAATTAGCGTTATTTTTCTTTCATAAGGAAATACATGAAAAATTCACGGGGGTGAAAAAACAGGTGAAAAAACGGGTGAGATCTCACCTCTTCACCTAAACATTATTTTTGGTGAAAAATGACCAAATTTCATGAATTTTCACAAAAGACAAAAAATAAACGCTTTACATGTATTTTTCAGCAACTTCGTCAAATAATTTTATAGCTTTATCTATCTCATCTACTTCAAACGTTTCTTTACCTTTCGTGGAGCACCATACATTTTCTCAAACTTTTCAAGTAGTTCTGTTTCTGCAGCTCTCATATCATTAACGAACACAACCTTGACTCTATTGACTGTACTGTCATATCTTTGAGTTATATTATATGTCCTTCCTATCTTATATCTCTTTGTATTGAAGTCCTTCGGTTTCTGAACGATGTAAAGTAAGCCTTCACTGCAACGTTCCGTATCGAATGAACCATATGTTATGAAGTTATATCCAACAACTGGATCAATCCATAGAAGAATTATTGGTATAAGACTTTTGTCAATGAGATATACTCTTGTTCCATGAAATGCTACTGATATCATAAGCTCAGGATTTCTTGTCAAAATTTTCTGAGTAGAAGCAATTCTAACCCAGTCCTTTGCTTTCTTTCCAGATGGAGATATAATGTCTGACAAAGAATATTTGTTGTATTTCTTTGAGTATCTTACGTTTAAATCACCTATTCTAACCATTTTGGTGTCATTGTCTATCTTTCTAACTGTTTCAAACTCAATGTTTGTCATTTCTGTCTTTACATACAAAATAAAAAAATAAATAAAAATAAAATTAGCGTTATTTTTCTTTCATAAGGAAATTCATGAAAATTCACGGGGGTGAAAAAACAGGTGAAAAAACGGGTGAGATCTCACCTCTTCACCTAAACATTATTTTTGGTGTAAATTTATGAAAACATTAATGATATCATGACTGTTCTCATTCATGTCTGATTTACATCTAATGAAAAAGTTTAGATGAATTTTCTTATTCTTTCTGGCATATTTTTGTCTTTCCAATACTCCCGCTCTAATGGTCCTAGATGAGTTGGCTTTGACTCTCTCAAGTTCTTAGATGGTATAACATCTTCAACGCCTCCTTCATATCTTACTTTATAAGTGTCATCGTTTGTGTTGTAGCCAAGTATTTCAATAACCACTCCTCGCTTTGCTTCGTC
Organism: Trichomonas vaginalis G3; assembly: GCF_026262505.1. NCBI lineage: Eukaryota > Parabasalia > Trichomonadida > Trichomonadidae > Trichomonas > Trichomonas vaginalis. The sequence goes on from NC_067203.1 coordinate 184,002, forward strand.
AATGGTTTCAGCAAGTTTGCCATTACTACTTTCAACTAATTTATGACGAGGGTAAAATGCTATGGAGTCGTCAGCAGCTTTTATAAGATATCCATTACCTTGCGTAGAGTCTACGATATAATAATTTCGACTTAACCTTAAACGTTTCTTTGTCAACGGTTTGTCGTCAAGAACTACACGAACTTTTGTACCAGGAATGAGGGTAAATTGTTTTGAATTTCTGATATTTTGTGTTTGACTTAGTTTCTTTTGTATATACTTTTCTTCTTGTTGTTGTGTCATTGAATTTGGTGTATGTCCTGTTGTAGAATGTGTTGAGGAATTATATACTTCGAGAAAATGTTTCATTGTTTCTTCGGTAAAGTCTCGCTCTTGATTTAAATCTCTGAGAGTCCTTATGAAGCGGTTTATGATGCCGAGTATGTTATGGTTATGGTCTTCAGTAGTGTAGTGAGTTATGTTATGCTTAATGAGAAAATCTGTGATTTCATTGCTGAGGTATGCACTGTCTTGGTCTGATGTTAAAGTACTTGGGCTATGTTCTGCTACAAACTTTTGTAAAACTCTTAACACTTCACGAGTTCCTTTATTCCTCATTGGATATGCATATGCTTTACGAGTGTTAACATTTATGAAGATGAGGAATGGTTTATGTCCTCCTTTTCTGCTTTGAATGAGAGTGTCAAATTGGTATGCGTCAGGAGTGTTGGAGTAAATTGGTAAAAAGTAGTCGTAAGGATTTATTTTTGTTTGATGTACAACATTTTTGTCAAAGAACCTTTTCACTTCAGCTCTGTTAGTAAATCCCGAACTCTTTGCAGCTTCATTGAATTTCTTAAAAGACCTCCATGGATGTTGTTCGAATACTTCTTTCAAGCTCATTTATGTAAAGTTAAAGATTTTAACCAACTCGTATCCAAGCGTGCATTGTTATATAAGGAGGCATATAATCTTTTCCATTACCTGCTGGGTCTGTAATACCAGCTACAACATGTGTATGATTTCCTGCAGTTCCACAGAAAATACCTGTGCTAACATCTTTGGGGTCAGTTGTGATATCATATCTGTTCATTCCCTGTCTATTCGAACCCGCTGCAAGATTTATATAACCTCTTTTTGTTATTGAATGTGAATGGTTTCCTTCCACAGATGTTCTTCCACTGAACCTATGCATATGTGAAGGAAGGTTTTCAATACCTATTTTCTTTGAACCGCCCATCTTCATTGACTGTGTATTAGTGTAGAATGGAAAACTGTCAACTATTTCATACCATCTACCACCAAATAAAGTGTTTGGATTTATTGGATTCATAGACGTATAAACAGCTCCTATAGGATATATTAAATCATATATGCTCATAACTCTATAAACATATTCTAAAGAACTTATGTCATTAAATACCATTTGGAATGTATCTCCCGGATGAAATGTTGCATTTGTTCCACTTTTATAATGTAATGTTAGTTCAATAGAATTATCCAAGAAAAATTCAAAAGTATCTGGTTGAAGACCTCTAACAAATTCAAATGGAGTTGCTGGTTCACCATTTATAATTTCTGTTGTAAATGTCATTGTATCTGGTTTCGAAAATTTCTTTGTTAGTTCTGCATCCACATAAGTTTTGTCAGCTTTATTATCTAACATTGTTGGTAGTTCATGTGCTTCAAAGTTTCTGGCATGACCTTCAATGTTCATACATTTGTTATTTAAGGAGTTTAGTGTATCTTTTACGCTTGTACTTGGATTCTCTAAAGGTGCACTTGAACCAAGGGTATAGTTCAATATTACATCGTCTGCTCTAATAGTAGTGAAGGATTCGTTTGTATGGTTCTTGTCGGCTTTACTGTCTAATGTAGCTTGAAGTTCATTTATATCGGAGATATTGTGTTTATGAGATTTCAAAACTTTGTTCGTTGCTTCGAGTTCAACTTTGTCAGCTTTACTTTTAATAGCATCTTCAAACGTTATTTTTGCCTTAACTCTCAATGTAAATCTTGGTTCAACTAATACACCGTTAACATTGAAAGTAGAGGCATAAATTTCACCGGTATAACCAAATGCTTCTGGTGCTTTAGCTACATCATACTGTACAGTACAGCTTATGTCATAACCTTTAGCACGAATGTATTTATATCTTCTTTCATTAACATTTTTTGTCTTCGCTTCATCACTTCGTGTTAAATATCCATGGTAGTCCGTTATAATCTGTTCGTCTGAAGTTATATAATGAACGTGGTTCTTGACTTTATCACTCAGAGCTAAAAGCTCATTTTTGTCTGCTTTTTCGGCTAATTTCTCATTAACATCATTCACTTCTAATTCAACTCTTCCGCCAGAACTCTTATTATCATTAATCTTTTTCATTAATTCGGTAATTACGTCATAAAGACTATATTCTGTTTTCGGTTTTGTAAATAATGAGTCAAAATTTCTTTTCATCATTACATCGCTGACATTAATGATATCACCAATTCCTTTTTCATTTATTCTCTTCATTAGTTCTGCAATAATGACGAATATATAATCTGTTAATTTATTCTCTTCATCGAGGGTTATAGAATTTTGAAATTGAATCATTAACTCCTCTAAATAAATCAATAACTTCAGGATACACGTTTTTAATGTCTCGAATAACCCGACCAGTATCCTCTGGTTTCTTCTCTTCTTCGTTCCCGTCGTTACGTGGTTTTATATCTCTAACCATCATCAACGCAGCCATAACCGGAGGGTTTGTTGCTATCTGTTCGAAAATCCGTCCGTTATGTACAGTATATCTAAATAATTTCTTTGTGTTTGTTAAAACATTTGAAACAAGTCTTTTAAAACCATCTACAAAATTTCCTGTTTCACCTAATGTTCTTGCAGCATTTACAAGCTCACCCATTCCCGCTTTTGACCCCAAAAACGTCCATATTGCATTTATTTCACTCTGTATAGTTGTCCATTCAGCACAAATTATTCCTGCATTCGCTAAGCTGAAAATGAAATTCAGTGGATCGAACTTAATTCCACCTTCTTTTTCAATTTCAACGAACTCACTAACATGAGATTTTAAGTATTCTTTCGTTAAAATTGTTTTCCCCGATGTTATGTCATTAACGAAACTATCACCGTCAAAAGTTAACGAATTCAATTTCGTCGTTGATGCTTTTATTTTATACACCGCTTTATCGATAGTTTTTGGCTCACCTTCTTTAGAAGCATATGAACATTAATGAATGAATTATATGTATTCGTGAATGAGTTAAAATCAATGATTTTCATTAATGACGCCTTTAATGATTCATTAACTGTTGAATCCCTTAAAACAATTACTGAACTGTCATTTATGAAAGGTACACTGCAAACCGTCGAGTTTGGATCAAATGCTGTAGTTGGTGCAGGAATATTAATGATATAAGTCATTAAATCATTAAGTGACGTAAATAATGTTGTCGTTTTTGATTTAATTTCTTTAGCATCTGTTATATATGGTAATTTTATTTCTGTAGTTTCTGAATTAAAGATATTCGCTAAAATGTTTTGTAAACTGTTTTGAACAGCAGTATAAACCGTTGAATCCGGAACTCTTACGATTTCACCGTCCTTAATAAAAGGCATTGCACATGGTGTAGTGCTTGGGTCAAATCTTTCGGGATTATAATTCAACATATATTCTAACGCTTCATATACAGACTTATATACTGTCGTGTCGTTCTTCATGACAACTTCACCATTTACAATGAATGGCATTGTACATGGAGTTAAAATAGGGTCAAACTTTTCATAGTCCTTCCATGTTATGTATTTCTCGGTATTTCCATCACTTGATAACAATATATTTGTCAGTAAGTGTGAGAGAGTATTGACCAAAAATATAAACGTTTAGCTCTGTCAGCTTCATACGCATATGCACGCTATACTCATATTTTAATGAGAATAAAATGTTGTTCTATTTGCAAAGTACAGACCCAAACGAATACGGGACAGTAAAGCTACAAACAAACTTAGGTCTACAGAATGAGCCACTTGCATTCAGAATGGTTGACTTCAATACTATCGCTTCATTCGTTATAACAGATGAAACAGATTTCATGGAGCTTGAAATAGATGGAAAGAAGCACGAAATAAGATTTCACAATAATGTAGAATATAAGATGGAAACATTAGCTGGAGTGTTAAATGCTCTCATAAATACTACAATAAACAAGGATAACGAAGAAAACTTAATGAATGTTAAACTTATTGCAGGAGTTTTGAAGTTCAGTTATGTGAAGGAGTTTAAGATAACACGAATGAGTCATAGAGTACAACTTCTTTTGGGAGCATACCATATGACATTTCCTTTGAAAAGTGTTGACAAAACGATTGAGATGAAATCTGTTCCATACGTATGTTATGGTAATTGTTTGTACATTGAGTCTAAAATAGCTAATGTCACAGGCATTTCAGGAGTTAATAGTAAAGGTTCAGTAGAATATAAGTCTTTCTGTTATGCAGTCAATTCAATGTTCATTCCAAACGTTCCTGTCATAGTAACTCATTTAGGTAAATGGGTTCGCATTAGTCCTCATAATTTGAAAGACATGCAATTCAGACTTGTTGACTTTCAAGGAGAGCCTGTAGAACTGAAGGCACCAGTGCGAATGACTGTTGAAGTTGACTTTTAGAAAATATTAAATGCAACAGCTTACAAGAGAACTCAGAGCTAAAAATATAAAGTATGAATGTTATGTATTAGGTCATGAACTTTGGTTGTTGCTGTTTGATGAAACAAATGAATTAGTTATGTCAGTCAAGAACAGAAAAATATTGTGTTAGTGAAAACTGCACCAAGTCAATAAGATTAGGTTTGCATTATGAAGATGAGTTCGATACTGTTGAAGAAGTTTTGGATAGATATTACAAATTGCTTTAATTTACTAAAACATATTTCAAACAAAGCTTATATTCTGTTGAAAGTTTTGTATACTCGTTCGAATTTTATACTTAAACTCAACTCCTGTAGTTTCCTGGTATTTCAATGATGCGGATGTTACCTATTTTCATGAATATTGGTGTTTGACCACAGCATTCGATTTCAGGGTCGAGATAGTCAATGACACATTGCTTTCCTGTTATTCGTGATATAACATTTTCAAGGTCCTCCTTTGTTAGAATTATTTGGTTCTTACTTATAAGATTTATCAAAAGCTTCTTATCGTCTTTGAGTAAAATTGTTTGGTATAACTGAAGAAGGTAATGGTCTACGTTATCTGAAGGATTTGTTTGAACATTTGTGTAAGGGTTGTCGTTGGCTTCTCTTGAAAGAATTTGGTCCAGTGGTGGATACTCTAACTTAACATCTGATGTAGCGTTAGCGTTTGAAGCTGTGTTTAAATTCACGGATTTCAGCTCTGGTTCTTTTTTCTTTCAAACACTCTGAACTATAGTTCTTTATGACAATATTGTTTGTCGTTCGTGAGTCAACATTTTGATGTTGGTTCAATTGGAACATTAACGGCACCAGCTAAGATGGATTTGCTTCTCATTTCATATAGAATAAAAACCTTTTATATGTATGAAATGAACAATATACTCGACAAGGGTTTGAATGTAAAGCTAACGAATGAAAATATTGTTGAATTCACTGAGACAGGTGCTGTGTATAAAGATGTAGAACTACTGAACAAAAGAGCAAAGGGAAGAAGCAGGAATATGAACAAAGGGTGGAAGCCTATAAAAATTTATGTCAATGATGGCTCAGGAGGTTCAAACATAAAGTATGCAGAAAGTTATAGAGTTTATGCTCTCAAAGGTGAAAAGCCTTCATTTAAGAACAGCTATTCTAACGCATATCCTCAAAAGCTAACGGATGGGGAAGTGGATGATATGAATGACAGCAAAAATATTAACAGAAATGGCGACAGAGATGCATGGAATTTGTTTACCATCAGTCAATTAAAGCATAAGATTTAAAACAATGTTGGTCGTTCCCATGGAATATTTTTGACTTTAATGGTATTAGTCATGATATGAATCTCAAGGTATGAACGAGGAGAGATGAGAGGACTTATATGCTTCCCAAATTTCTTCAAAAGGTAATGTTATACCTGACTGTTTCCAAATGAGTTCAATATCATAGCGTGAGAAACCTTGAAAGATAACGAAGTCAGTTATGAGACGTTTTATGTTTAAAGCAAGGAAACGCCATGTTTGCATAAGTATTGCTACAGTTAAATGGTAATGTCTGACTTTAGTTATGATGTTAGCTAATGGTGAGTCTTGGTTTTGACACTAAACCTTTTCCGGCGAAGTCGTCACAAACTAATAAAGTGTTTGATGGATACTTTTTGAAGGGGTATTTTGAAAGTTTTGACAGAATGTAGTTTGTAAGTCTTTTCATATCGTAAACTCCTGAGTATTGACGTAAGTGGTGTTTGTCAATAATTCTTTCCATCTCTTCTGAAGTCTTTTGCATTCCTGACTGTATAATTCAACGATGGCATAATATTTCCTCTTACGTCGAACGTAACGTTGAAGAAATTCAATGAGTTCACTGTCTGGAACTTTTAACGACAGAGGCTTGAAACTTTTGACATAAATGTTTTCGCTGAATCATAGAGTCTGAAGTTGCTGATATAATGATTTGGTCATAGTAAGAGTCGTTTCCTAAACGCTCTGTTATGAGTATATGACGAATGAGGTTAAATGTCTTACCTGAACCCATCTTTCCACAATAGAAATACACACCATTTTGAACAGAATTCATAATCTTTACTGAAAGGAAGAATGGAGAACTGTTGAGCTTTTCACTGTTTCATTCATGTCTTCATCTACGTCATGTATTAAATGCTTCATTTTATCTCCATTAAAAATGCAAGTCAGAAATATTCAGAACATAGCACCGAGTCTAACTGACAAGAGTATAAAGATATACTATGAACATTTATGATGAAACCAACCAAATTCAAGAAAGTCAGTATACTTATGAATATCCAAGACACTGGGTAGAGTATGTAGGAGGTGAGAAGCTATTGAAATCAGACAGGTTCGAAGTATTCCAGCAGGAAGAACAATATTATTGAAGAACTTTAATGTTTTGAGATATAATGATGAAACAAAGAAGCAAGAATAGTTTCCCTGTTGCTGTGTATGTGAACTTAGATACAGGAGATGACATGAAAGTTTTTAATACAAAGCTTCAAACGGTAGTGAGAGAACAACTGACTGCGGAAGGGCATCCATTACCTTCAGAAGTTACCATAGCATATAATTTTGAAACAAACTCAATAGATTTTAAAGTCATCTCTGCAAAGAAGTCAGGTTTTACATTTAATGATGCAGATGTATATTCGAATGAAAACTTCAAAGCTATTGCATGGTTAGATAATGACGATTGCTTTAAGAAAATATTTAAATACAGTGACTCAAAGATGTCAATAGATGACCTTCGTGGAATGTTACCATCGACGTTTACAGTTGAAGGCTCAGCAGGATTGCTTACAAGATTGTCAATTGGTGGCGTTTGGTCTCGTGAGAACATTGTTATATAAATCCAGTATAAGTGAATTTGCTGAAGAATCTATATTATGTCTTTCAAACTACATGTATTCGCCGCGAAGCATTATAGTATAACAAACTTTGTCAGTAAGTTTAACATAAGACTTGTCGAACCTTCTTCAATGAAAGATGTTGTGCTACCTAAAGATGGAAAGGATGGACTCATTATTGAGATGATTTTAATAGCATATTAAATGAGCTTGTTCTTGAAGGTCATTCATGATGAAATAACTGTTGTAGAAGATGTTAGCAATTGTTCAGACATTTTTGAAGCGTATAGATGATATAAGAAATAAGTTAGATAGACCGCAAAGTGGTGAGGGCGAAGCCCGTGAGAACGTTTATGTTTCATTGACTTTCTCCAGTAACGAGAACTTTTATGAGATAATATTGAAGAGAGATGATTTTAATATGGTGTAAATGGTAGCTTGGGCAGCTTTAGGCGCAATGGGAACAAAGCATTAGCATTTGGAGCAAACACTTGGAGCTTATGACGCAGTAAATAAAATGAGTGGAGGAAGGGTTTCGAAGACATTAGATGCAAATAAAGGAAAGATTGGAGGCTGGGTTGCAAAGAAGTTAAGATTAAATAAAATAGGGCTCATAAATAAAGCATCCAATTTGGTTGCGACTGAGTCAGAAAATGCTTTAGGAAAGGACGATGAGTTTGCAAAACACGCAAAAGACTTTAATGACCAGATGAAAGGTGAAACAATGCATTTAAATAGAGTCGATGGAACTAAAGAAAATGTTTCTTCTCCACCAGCAGTTCTTCCGTATGGTCCCTATGGAATGTATGGAAACCCTTACGAAAGACCATTTGACCCATTGACTGGTGGAAGTAATTGGTATCATTACGGACGAAGAAGAAAGACAGTCAAGTTGGAGACAGACGTGAAGAAAGCAACTAAAAAGAAACCAAGGAAGAGAGTTATAAAGTAATGAATTCAAGTGGGTGAAAAAACAGGTGAAAAAAGAGGTGAGATCTCACCACTTCACCTAAATTTATTTTTGTGCTATGTTTTCATACGTGTGAGGGTGGTGATATCATTAATTTTAAGTTTATTTTTAAGTTTATTTTTATTTTATTTTTATATAAATGACAGAACAAAAGCAACTCATTCGAATTCCACAGTATAACAAACATACATTTAAACATTTATTCTTCCTTCCTGAGCATAACATGTTCTTTCAAATACATCCGAGACCAGTTGACTTTTCATTGACTGTGTATAAAGATAGAAATAGTTATATCATTAAACCATACGATGACGAAGGTAAGTTATGTAAATTGTACGTTAAGAAGTTAGAGAAAGTTTATGGCTTCAAGTATGACTACAATAGGGTTAACACTGATGATGAAGATATTGAGGAAAATTTATGAGAACATTAGTGAAGTCGTTAGTGAGAATGATAGTGAGAACGTTTATTTTTTACATTAGTGAGTTCGTTAGTGAAGTGGTTGGTGGTTTTGTAAATATTTAAGGTTAAGTTAGTGTTGTCGTTTGTGTTGTCGTTTGTGTTGTAAAATATACGTTAACGGTTTTGTAAAGTGTCAAATTCACAAGTATTGGGTAAGGTGGAACGCAGTGCCACCATACCCAAGACTTGTATACTAACTGCGCTTTCACCCAATCTTATCTGGCACGCAGATGTTCATTATTTTAGGGGTCTTCGTGGCCAGTATATTTATGGCATAATCGACGATTTTAGCCGCAAAGTCCTAGCGTGTATACAAATACAAGATATGCTGGCAGCGACGACAGCGAACGTTGCGGCTTCCGCCTTCATTGAATTTGGCGCCCCTTATTGTTTCTGGACCGACAACGGTTCAGAAAATAGGGGCGCCTTTCAAGATCTACTTGATCTTTGGGGCGTCCAATGGCGGCATACAGACTCTCATTCTCACTACCAAAATGGGAAGATTGAGAGATTCTGGCCGACATTGGAGCGCTGCCAAAGCATTCAGGCTATTCCTGCCTTTATTTGGGAGTACAATAATAACACACCGCATGAAGATCTCCCAATTAATCCATTAACTGGAACAAATTACACGCCAAATCAAATGTATCAGCTGAAACCGAAATACACAAATGCAGATACAGAAAGGTTGTGGCAAATATGGGATACAGATACAGGCATGACCGCTGTTGACACATTCACAGCGTAATAATAAACATAATTTTTTAATTTCATTTTTAACAAGTTTTTTTAAATGTATGTAATGAATAATTCATTAGAATATGATAATGCACATTGTAAAGAATAGAACAATCACCAAATTTTTTTTGAAATTAAAAAATAAAAGTAAAAAGTATAAAGTAATCTAACCAAAAAAGATATTTAAAAGAATTTTGGAAAAAACAGAATAAGGATAATGATATTATTTTAGATACACAATCGATGTACTGAAGAATAATCTGGTAAAATGATGATATAAAATTAGATTATTTTACAAGTAGCTAAAAGAATAAAACTATAATATAAAATAAATGAAGTTTAATGAAACAATAAAGGTTAAATAAATAATAAAGATTTTTATTTTATATCAGTATTGAGAAGAAGTAACAGCTGACACTTGGTAGACAACTTCTTTATGTCTAGAAAATTCTATCTTGCCTTTTATTTTTTTCTCGCTGTGAAACGTATTCGGTCTTTTTTTTAAAAAGTAATTTTTTGTTAGAGATAAGAGCTAAAACTCGGTAAACAACTTCTTTATGTCTAGAAAATTCTATCTTGCCTTTTATTTTTTTTCTCGCTGTGAAACGTATTCGGTCTTTTTTTTAAAAAGTAATTTTTTGTTAGAGATAAGAGCTAAAACTCGGTAAACAACTTCTTTATGTCTAGAAAATTCTATCTTGCCTTTTATTTTTTTCTCGCTGTGAAACGTATTCGGTCATTTTTTTAAAAAGTAATTTTTTGTTAGAGATAAGAGCTAAAACTTTGCAGACAACTCCCCCATGTCTAGCAAATTTAACATTCGTCTCCCATTTTTATATATTTGTTTAGAATGTTCGAAAATGCGTAATATGGTCATTAATATTAATTGAAAAGAACCTTGAATTAATTCAATCTGATCTCACAAAATATTTTAAATTACAAACTTTGTAGTTTGAATAGATAATTAGTAGTAAACTCAAATAACTAGTTTATTTTTGAATAAAAATTATTTGAATTTATTCAATTTTGTGAATTTTCCTTCAAAAATCAAGTTTAAATATCGTATTTGCCATATAATTATAAATACAATGAAACATATTCGAAATTGAAAAGAATGACTTTTTCTGTTCTTTCAATCATTCAATTTGAATTTTGCAATATTGGATTTCGCAGTAAATAGCTATTAAAAACAACAAGCAATTTAACATACATTCAAATTTATTTGTGTGATATTCAATCTTCTCAAAACTTATAATTTTCGGCTATAGCATGATTATATGCTATATAATATAATAAACCTATAATAGTATCATTCTTTCAATTATTTGAAGAGAAAACCGAAAAAATCTATTTTCGGTCTATAACACTCCGAAATATTTTCAATGATTTTGTATTTTTGCTATTCCATATGCTATTTCACAATATGATCTATTATTAAATAAAATCCTCGATTTTAAAAGTCTTTAAACTTATTTTTTGACCTTCAATTTTCTTTTTTCTTCCAATTAAAAAAATTTTTTCCAACTTTTTTTCATTTTTCTCTTTTTCGCTTTTATTTTCTTATTCCTTCTCTATTATTTCTTGTTTTTCGAATTTTTTTGGAAAACAGTATTCCAAATTTCAGTCCCTGTGATCCATATTGACTCCAGAGAACCATTATCTTCAACTCCATTCAGTACTTTCTATTTATTTTGAATTTTTAATGCAAATTTCTTTTATACATTTATACGATTCTCTTCATTATGTTATGTGAATATCTTTCCTTATATAGAATCCTGCCGTTTTTGTTTTTCAAGTAAAATTTTATTCAATTAACTCAGTACATCTTTTTAACTCTAACTCATTAACTTAATTTCAGTCGAGTTCTTACAAAACCCAGTGATTTATCTACAAATCAAGTATAAGATCTATATTTCTTAGTAAAAATATGAAAATCTGTTTATTTTTTGGTATTATTTTGATAAGCAAAGAGTAAGTATATCTATTCTGACTTGAGGTTCTCATAACATCCTGTTATTTTTTTGGATGATATTATAAATTTTATGATGAAGCTGAACATTACATATGTAAAATGGTAGCATTCAGTATTTCATTTGTTTTTGTCATAACAAGTTTTCCTTATGGTCTGAATTAAATCGTGGATATCGAAGAGAATAAACTTTGATTAAAAAGTGACAATTTCGAAGATTTTTTGATTTCATATATAAATGAATCTGACCATTCAAAGATTAACTGTTTCTTCATTAAGTAATAGTCCTCTAATGGTCAATTCCCATTCCACTTTAACGAAATTTAACATTTTTTCCAATTCTATTTTTAAAAATCACATTAATTCAATATATTTCTCACACGAACAAAACCAAAATACATTATTTGATAAGATACAATTCCAAAAAATACTGAATTCCCCTATTAAACTCGATAGTTTTTCTTCAAAATCGTATTCAAAGAAAAAATTCTCGCAACCTTTAAGTTTAAACGGCAATTCTCATATTACTATTCAAAAATGTAGATTTGTTCAATGCATTACTAACGAAAGATATGGAGGTGGCGGAATTTTCGCTTACGGCCTCAAAGGATCACTCACAGTTAGTGAATGCATGTTCTTTGACTGTTCTAGCATACATAGACTTGGCAATGGCGGTGCCATTTCCTTTTGCGAAGGCAGAGCACAACTCACCTTTGAAAAGTCTTGTTTTGTTCAATGCTCATCAGTAGCGAGTGGCCACGCGATATTTCTGAAATCATCCATGTCAAATGCCTTCATTGAAAACATTGAATGCGTTGATTGTCCTTCCACTTTCTACAAAACGCAGTCTTCTACGATAGAACACAATTGTATGGCCAATACATCATATATCAACATTTCAAAGTGCAATACTCAAAGAACTCCAGGAATTAAATCCAGAATTGGCGAATCATTTATAAAATACGAGTACATTAACATGGATTCATTGAACACTGATAGGCATGGCTATATCTACGAAATTGCATTCAATAATCCAAATATTACAGCACAAGTTCAATATTGGAACTTATTTAATTGCACAGGAGGGTTTAGATATATTGGAAGTTATAAAACATCGGCAGTAGTTACATTAAAATCCCATATTTTCAAACAATGCGGAACAAAACTTACTTTCGCAATAACTTCAAAAGGTTCATCAATTATCATGTCATATTTTATTGCCGATGCACCGATTATTAAAGATCTTGATCAAGGTCCCTTGGAATTGCTTGAATTTTCTCAAAATCAAAATCCAGTCATGAATTCTTATAATTCTGTTATGGATGGCTTATGCATTTATATTCCACCGACAATAAACTTCGAGATTACACCTGCAATTATTGTTATTTTCATAGCCTTCCTCATTATTTTGTTTATCACTTTTGTTTTAATCGGAAGAATTGCACAGCACTACATGCGTGCTAGAGATATGCGTTACACTCTACTCTCAGTTCCAGAAATTATTCAATGATTCTATTAATTTCAATTTCTTTTTGTTTGTTATTTTTTTATAGAGTAAATACATTGTTATTATCCAAAATTGATATATTTCGTAGAATTCCAATAAAATGAAGTCAATTTTACCGATTATTTCGGTTTTGGCCAGCCAGAAACAAATAAAGTGAAATAAAGTATGTATCCACAATAATCGGGACTGAAGACATCTGAGAACCTCACTGAAGAATGAGGAAAACTTAGCTCGTCAGACCCAAACTTTATCTTTACAACTAACACACAGTTTTTAGATTATTTTCTCTCAACTTAGGCTTTAAATTCCAAATTAAGGGATTTTTATTCCCATTTGATGAAACTCAGTCCATTTTCGTACAAAAGTAAATAATTGACTTTATTATTTTTTCAAAATATTATTATTTTGAATGATTTTTAAAATTTAATTGAAAAAACATCGGCTTTCATCTAACTTATCCATTATTATATACGCAAATCTTTTTACTCTTCTTTAGATTTCAATTTTAGTTCAATTTTTCGTGGATTCGTGCTCTTTGTTATACCATTATCAGTCAAAATTAAGATACTATGGCTACTGATGGAAATAATTTGTTATTGTGAAAAAGTTTCGAATAAAATAAAGGTAACTAAACTCCTTTCGCCGATCCGATTTGCCCCATATTTAAAATATAGCTTGCATATGTAGAAGAAAAGCTAATTTTGAAGTACGCCCGAAATCCACCAACAGGATTTCGAGCTACTAAAAAGGTACTTTTAAATGTGATTTGTTTTATAAAAAATTAAATTTATTTTAAGATCAGACTAAAAACTAATTTTATGGAAAATCTATATCGACAAATTTATTACTTATTGGGTATATAGAATTTTTGATTATGGCGATTATGTCTGATATGCTTCCAATAAGCCAAAACAGTGTTTTGGGAGTGATTAAATACAAAAAAATCTGGCGATGCTTTACGTGGCAAATGGTCGAATGGTTATTACCCCTTACTATTGGGTACCGGGGACGCTAGTTCGAAACTGATGCACTATATTTTTTTTACAAAATGCGTTTATTAGGACAGGGGAAAGAAAGGTTGCCAATATAATATATTTAAATAAATACAACTAATCTAGCATAAAAAAACTATTGAATATTTGAATTCAATAAAAATTTATATAAAATACATGTAAAGCATAAATTACTATATAAATCAAGCTGTATTTTGTTTTAAACACCGATTGTTTCATATAATATATATTCAACTCAAGTTTCTAATTAAGGATTTCATATAACATTTAGCATATGATCAGCAACAATTAAAATTAGTATTACAATTAAAAAAAAAAAAAAAAAAAAGGACTGGGGCTTCCAGGCACTTCGTGCCCTCTAGCCCCGAAGATGTTTTGTCACTTTTCTGTCACTTTTCAGGAAAAAACATTTTTATTATATATATAAAATGAATTTTACAAAACCACCGTTACCCTTCTTTGGAAATAAGAGTAGATGTAAAGATATTCTATTGAGAGAACTTAAGAAACTACCGAATGGTCTAACATTTGTAGATTTGTTCGGTGGAAGTTTCTATATATCTCATTTGTGCCATACTGTATTTCCTGACTCAAAGATTATATGCAATGACTTCGACAACTATATGAACCGTCTCAAACATATACCAGACACAAACAAAATATTGAAAGAGTTAAAAGAAAAGATACCTATAGGCAAGATGGAACGTATACCATTAGATAAGAAAAATACTGTCAGAGAGGTTTTGAAAAAAGCAGAGTATATTGACTGGGATAGTATATCTTCTAGACTATTATATAGTGGTTCTATAAGAGTTCATGACATTGAAACACTTATGTCAAAAGTTTTATATCTTAACTATACAAAGGTTTTCAAAGAGAACATAGAAAAATATACTGAGGGTATAGAGTTTGTGAGATGTCGTTGGACAGAGTTGTATGAAAAATATAAAAACAAGGAAAATGTTTTCTTTATAGTAGACCCGCCGTTCTATAACACATGGGATTTTCAATACCAAGTAGACTGGACTTTGAGAGACTCTTTAGAAACTTTAGACGTTTTACATAACCATCCATGCTTTTACTTTACATCCGATAAAAGTGGTTTGGAAAAGTGTCATGAGATGGTTAGAGGACATACATGACTATGAGTATAGATATGACAAGATAGAATATGAGAGAGGTCCTATAAACTGGAGAAAGTGTCATAACAAAGAAATTTTATTGGTAAGTAAATGTGGTTTGAAATAGGACTACTTGTTTTAGGTTTTTTCCATTGTGTCATTTACTTATTTGACGTGGCAGAAAGATATAGAGAATATGAAGATGAACCAATGTCTGCAAATGTTCAGCATATGTACTCGTAAGAGATATTTTTATCTAATATTAAATGGACGCACAGAACTTAGGCGAATGCACAGCAACCTGGACAACCAAACCCAGAGAATATTCCAAATGAAGTTAGAATACAAACTGCAATGGCAAACTATGGTCAAGTGCCAACAGATGTACAAATGCAAACTGCCATGTCAAATGACGCTGCGTTAGGTTTGCCACCATGGTATGCAAATATGAGATGGAAAGAGTTTTATACAAACCCTGAAGTGGGATATAAACAACTCTATGCAGATGACGCGAACACAGGAGTTGACCCAGAGTAATGTTTTCTACCAGAGGAGAAATAGAATGTATGAGCTCCAGTTAAAAAATGCTATGGAACTCAACAGGAAACGTAAGAGACTAGGTGGACATTAGATTTTTACATATAGTAAAATGGGTTTCTTTGGAAGAATAGGAAACTTCTTTCGAAATGTTGGAAGAGGTATATGGAATGGAATAAAAACCGTAGGAAGAGGAATTTGGAACGGAGTCAAAAATATTGGTAAAAGAGTAGGTCAGTTCGTTGGTATTATACCTAAAGACCCTGAACCAGAAGAACAAGCTCCTGTTATACAACAGCCTGAACCTGCACCACAGTCTAGTTGGCAACCAAATCCAACACCTCAACCGTATTAAAATTATATTTTTACCTTTCGATAGTAGTTGTATATGAAGCTAAGTTCTAAGTAAAACGCATGGTATATATGGAACTATTCTCTTTCTTCCATCTGTTGTAAACCATACTTGAAAGTCTGAAATACTTCCACTCGGTGGTTCATATAGCTTTGTAGGTTTTTCGTAAAAGTCATTTGCCAAGCATAAAAAAGAGTTTTGTGCACCAGAAAATGAAGCATGAACTATAATAGCATCTGAGTCGAAACATTTTCATATGTTCCATTAGGGTTTTCGACTTCATAAAAGTTCGGGTGTACTGGATATTCTGCAGGCTGATTTAACATCCTCAAAAATCTATACCATGCCAAGTTGTTATATTTTGTAGAAATATAAACGTCTTCTCCAAGGTCTTCTATTCTATTGATTTTAAACAGTTGCATTTTTCCTGTCATATATAATATCGAGATGGTACTCTCCTTCGTCAATGTTGTACTGTTTTGCATATTCGAGATAGATATCGTTTATTTTTTCTTGAAAAGCTTGAAGAGTTGTTTCTAAGTTTACAAGCAAATTCACTTGTAAAAGTTTTCCCTGTTCAAATTTCTCATACGTATGTTTTTCTTTGTTATAGTATCGAATTTCAAAAGCGACCGTAAATGGGAAACCATGTATGGCTTCTGAAATGAACTTCATTCTACGAAAGCCAACAGCTTTTGTGACGGATGGGTCTCTTAACCATCTTAAGGGTAGTCAAAACGATAGCCTTCATGTTTTACGGTCTCTGTCTCAAACTTTTGACCGACATTCGTAAAAAGTTCATCTAATGGTTTAGTTGTAGCAACTCTTGAATTTTCTTTTTCTATTGAAAGCATATTTTATCTAGAATAAAAATGTCGAAAGAAACAGCGTCTATGAGAGAAATACAACACAACCGACAACTCATTTTGCAAGCTCTAAATAAGAACACAACAAACTTTTCAAACTATTCTAAGATATCTGAGTCATTGAAAGAAGGAAACTTAAAACTGACATTAAACCCAATGACAGATGAGTTTCTGTTTCAAGACAGTAAGAACCATACTGTCTGTGTAAATCCAACAAAAGGAACTTTAAACGAGAAGCCTATAAAAGAACTTCTTTTGAAAGCAGATATTGACAACAAAGCTGACAAAGAGTATGTCATTGAAAAAGTTCAAGAAGAACATGACAGAGCAGATGCAACATATGCAACAAAAGAGGATGTTGAAAAGAAAGCTGACAAAGAGTATGTTGACGATGAGTTAGCATATCTGGCTAGTGGGTTAGTGAAGAAGGCAGATAAGGAATATGTGGATGAAAAAGACAATGAAATTATAAAAAGGGTTGAATGGTACCATGAACGGACATCGAAGATTTTAGAAGGTAAAGCCAATACAGGGTGGGTTTCAGGATGTTTAGACCTTAAAGCGGATAAGAACCATACACATACCATTGCAAATATTACAAACTTACAAGAAAAGTTAGATGGCAAAGCTGACAAGAACCATACACATACCATTGCAAATATTACAAACTTACAAGAAACCTTAAACAGTAAAAGTGACGTTGGACATACACATAACTTCTTCTCAACTGTTGGTATAGAAAGTATTTTAGGAACAATTGAAAAAACTGGTGGGGGTGGATTATATTTTAAACCTCCTAACTTTCCAGAAGGTTTAACATCGGATAAAGACATTAAATGTAGAAATGTCTATGTCATGGAGGATGAAAACAAAGTTAAATTCACTGCTCAAGATTTATATGATAAAAAAGCTGACAAAACAGAGCTTCAAAACGTTAAAGACAGAAATACTTCAAACACTATATCCTATAGGTTCTATTTAATACGTCAATGAACTCTACCAGACCAAGAAGTAGTACTTGGTCTCGGAACTTGGACTCAAATAGTCGACAGGTTTTGTATTGTGCAAACTCTTCAAAGGAAACAGGTGGAAGTAAAACGATTTCAGGTGCAAATTTACCTGCGCACAGTCACTACATAGATTTAAGTACAACTAACGCAGGTTGGCATAGTCATAGATATTGGGATTGGTCATCAATGACAAAAGGTAAAGGATATGATGTTAAAAACAACGTTAAGTTTGCTATAGATTGTTACTGGAGTAACACTGAGGGAGGAGGAAACCATATACATCGCGTTTCAGGGTATACGCAAACAACGGGACAAAGTAAAGACTACATGCCACCTTACATGACAGTTTACGCATGGTATAGAAATGCTTAGTCGTCATTTTCAACTTCTTTAGCATATTCGTCAGGAGTTGTCTTATATTTGTTAGGAACTGTCTTTGAAAGTATACCACCTTGAACTTTGACAAGTTTGAAACGAGGTCTGACAATAGTAGTTTTATCTTCTGCTTGCAGTGTGTACATTTTGCCATGTTTGCCTAAAACTTCATAATATTCTCTTGTATACTTTCTTCTATTTTTACGAACACGAATGCGAGTACCTGTCGAGTTCCCATTGTTGTCATAGTCAATAGTATTTTCATATGGGTCGCGTTTGGGTATTTCTATTTTTACTTTGTCACCTTTCTTAAGTTTGAAGCCTGGCATTCTTTCTTGTTTGTCTCTTTTGACTAAACTATTAAATATATAGTCTTTCTCTAAGTCAGGGTTGTTTTTCATTTCTTCGGGGGAGTGGTTTCCCAAACCTTTTTGTTTACGGCTATTGTAAATATTTAAAACTTGTCTCATCTTTGCCATGGAGAAGTGTCTATATTTGTCGTCATATGACATTTCATTTGCTTCACCACCTTGTGGTTGATTTAAGTCTCTTAAGATTTTTATACAACTGTCAATGACACCAAGAGCAGAATGGTTTTGGTCGACAATGAAATATTGGTTTACATTTTTTGAACGCAGATAGTTTTTAATATCGTCTGATTTGAAAGAACTTTCACAGTCAGATGTCAGTTTTGTTGGATGGTATTTGTCAACAAATATTGTCAAAGCAGTTTTCACATCTAAAATATTTTTGGACCATAATGGTATGGCTTCACAGTATCTTGTGTTTTGACCGACAAATATTAGCCAGTATGGTGGTCCATCTTCTCTATACCTCGGAATGTTTTCCAAGATATCCATAAACCAAGCATTTGGTGTTGAACTAAAGATTTTTACCATGAGTGCTTTCTTTGTTGCTTTAGAAACATACGGGTCCTTGTTTGAATTCGTCATTTTTAACCCATAAGAAATGGGTTTATTTGGCGCATTAGCAGGAGTCGCATCTAGATTTTTGCCCGCAGTGGGAACACTAGCCAGAGGTGCATTTGGAATTGGAAGGAAGATTTTGAGTACTTTAGGTATACTGAAAGAGAAAGCACAACCTATTATACAAACTGTACAGAAAGGTTGGGAGGTAGCACGAGATGCAGCAAATCTTATTCCAAATCCTGAAACAAGAGGAAAAGTTCAAGGATGGATGGACAATGTAGGAAGACAAGCAGGAAACTACTATAACAAAGCAAATGACTACTATAACCAAGCAGGACACTATATGGACCAAGGTGAAAGATTCTTTAACAGAGGATATAACCATGCACAACAGTGGGTAAACAATAACCAACCTCAACCGCCTCAAACGTGGAGAATGTAAATTTTTTTACTGAGATGAGAATAAATACGAAAAGAGACATCATAGCTGCCAGACAACCATTATATGAAATTCATTCAGTTTACAAAGTTTAATTTCTTTCCACAATAGTACATAATATAGTAGTATATTCGGAAATATGCATGCTCGATATCTCCAATTCACATCTCATGCATCTTATCGGAGATTAAGTAACTTTATCTTGAAACTAGAAAAGTAATTAGCAAGTAGAATATATAAAAAATATAATGTTGTTTTATATTGATAAAACCATAAGAATGGCTATTCTAGAATGAAATTTTAGTACCTATATTCAGTGAAAGGTTTATTTGTAGTTGAACTTTCAAATGAAAACTCAAGGATCCAAGAATTGAATTGCATTAACAAACCAATAATGAAATATGATATATACATATATATTTTACCCATAAAAATAGAATTAAATCGATATTTAACTCAAATTGTCAAAATATCAACAAAATAATTTAAAAATAGATATATATATAAGAGAAATATGTGATTTTGGTGTTTAAAAAAGAAAAATATTGCCCAAACAAGTGTTCTAGCTAAAAAGGAAAAATGCATTATTTCATATTTCAATATCAATGTTAAATATTAAAATAATCTGCCATTATTCAGACAGTTAAAAAATAAATACACTATAAGTTTAAGCTTTAGCTGTAAAATAAACAGTAATATTAAATAAACATTATATTATATAGTCGGAGCGATTCTATATATGTACTCTTATGCCAACTAGTTACAACCTAGTAAAATACATGGAAATATTGTAATATCCTAGCATTGCTATCGAGAAATCAAAAAATATAAGCAAAAGTCATCTTATATTTAAAGATTTTTCAAGAGCTTTGTTTGGAAATTAGTTCATTGGAAGAAGTATATAGATATGAAAACCCAAAGTATTAAAAAAAAAGGTAGTGGGGCCTCCAGGCGCGTTGCGCCCTCTAGCCCTGAAGATGTTTAGTATAAATGAAGTTTATATTTGGAGGGCTTCCAGGCGCGTTGCGCCCTCTAGCCCATAAGAAATTTTGCCCAAGAGGAGGACCGAACCCCAGCCGACCAGCCGTTGACTTTTTTGTAGAGCACTCAAAATAGTATAACTTTGTCCGGACAAGTAAGGGTCTATCGTCGCTACAGGAAAAGTTACAGGCGTTCCAAAGAAGTATACTTTGAGAAGCCTTTTCCCCTTATAGAATGAGATAGGACGGTTATTTTACAAAACTGACAACACTTTGACCGAGTAGTTTTTTGTGCTGAACAAAAAGTGTCATATAAACATCTGTCAAAAACCGCTTTTTAACTTCACTTAAAATGCCACGTAAGCTACGTAAGAATATACGTAAGAGGAAGGGAGCATTGAAACATCCAATAGTAAAACTGACACCACAACAACAGTTGCAACAACAAATGATGAATGACCCCACTATGTTGCAACAAATGTCAAGCAACCCTATGCTTTTAAACCGAGTTATTGGTGCACAGAGTGGAGGTTTAAGAGCGGCACTTTTAGCGAAAATGGCAGGCTATGGTGGAGCTGCAGACGGAACAGCTTATAACCCTCAAAGTCAAATGAATTTGAGTTCACTCAAAAATCAAATAGCAGATGTCAAAAAGTCAAACATAGACATACAGAAGCAAATAGGTGAAAACGAAAAGAAACTAGAATATGACAGACACACAAAGAAACTCAATGAGTTAAACGTAGAGAAAAAGAAGAAAGAAGAACAACTGAAAGAACTAAGTACAGAGGAATATGCGAAAAAAGTGTCAGAAAAAGCAGCAGAAGTAGCAAAAATGGAACAAGATGTTATAAATTTGAAAAACCATACTACTCAATATAAAGTACTGAAAGATGAAGAGATAAAACAAAAAGCCCTGAAGACATATATGGATAGCGATGAGTATAAAAAAGAAGTTGAAGCAAATGTAAAGGCAGAAAAACTTTTACAGTTGCAAAACCAAACCGTACAGTATGAAAACTTAGCACAAGAAAGTAAAAATAACGACGCAGCCATGCAAAAGGCAATGAAAAGCGCAGAATATATAAAAGCTAATAATGACTGGTTAGATGCCCAAGCCAACGCTAAAGCAGCCCAACTTATAGGGTCAATAAGGACAAAAATACAAGCGGATGAAGACAGTTCAAATGAAGCTTTAATGAATGCTGACTTTAAGAATGCCTTCGAAGCTCTTCATAGTAAGGTGAAACAAGTGAACGACTTCTCATCTGGAAAGAAACTGAAGTCTGAAGGTTTCGACAAAGAGTTAAGAGAAGTAGCACAAAATATGACGAAAATAACAGATGCAGCAACGAGACAGGCAGTTCAAAGTGCCTATGACGCCGTTAGAGCAACTGTTGTGGAAAGTCAAGAAAAAGAGTTACAACAGACCAAAACAGACCTAGTAAATGCTTTCTTAAAAACGAAAAGTCAGGTAGGACATTATGCTGCAGATGGAACATATGTGCCAGCTGTGGAACTTATATACCACCAGATGAGGTACAAGAAACTCCACAGGAAGAAGTTCAGATACAACCAGACATGGAAGAAATAGTTTCAGCAACAACAGCTAGAAGAGCCTGAAGGAAACGAACAAGTCCCTCCTTTGGAAACTACAGAAATAAATGACGCAAGACTGAAACGTTGGGTAAAAGCTTTCCCATTCACAAAAGATATTATTGGTTACATGGAAAGAAAACCAGAATGGCTACAAAAACATATATTTGGAAACGAGCTTATTCCATATGGACAAGCTCTGTTTGAAGAGCTTGAACCGGAAACTCAGGAAAGAGTCATGCAAACAATACGCGAAGACTCAAATACAAACTATGACAAAATCTTTCTAGGATATAGGTTACCTGAGATGGGCGACCAGAGCCCAAAGGCAAAAAGGACATGGGAAATTTACAACATACTAGGTGAACATGAGGCAAAAATGCAACAACTTGAAGCAGAGGGCAAGTTACCAAAAGCGACACCAAAGAAGAAGAGAAGAGTAGAACAAAGTGAAAGTAGTGAAGAAGTAACTTCATCTAGTGAAAGTAGTGGCAATGAAGGAAAAAGAAGAGTTAAAAACTCAGTCAGGAAGAAAGTAAAGCTTGGTCCACGTGGGTTCTATTATGACATATAAATCCAACTATTCTATATTTTTACCCATATGAAATGTATGCCGCTCAGAATATAACGCCAACAGTTTTGGATGCCATGAACGGAAATGTTTCCGAATGGTATAACGAATGCGACAATGCCATTAGAAGGTCAGAAATAGTTCCTGGAACTTACGAATATACAACTGCTGTTTCTTATGGAAACGTAGGTGAGTTTGGAGAAGGTTCTTCAACAACAGTAGATATTGCTTGCGACAGGTTTCATATTATTTCTATTGACAACTCATTCTTATACGTGGAACAAGACATTGAAATAAAACCTTCTGCCAAGTTGTCTGACAAGAAAGGTTGCAATGGAATTTTCTATGTCGGATACCAATATGCTCCAGAAGTTTTCATGGGATATAAGATATATTCTAACTCTGACTTAGTTCAAACAGTAACATGGGCAAACTATGAATGGTTCGCTTTGAGAAACTCAGTACAACCACAAGCTAGAGAACAAACAAACCAGTATGCAACTATTGAGAAAATAAGAAGACTTGACCCTAACGTTCCAGGAGTTTATGTTAACCTTTCTGGACAAACTGCAGCAGCAGTAACCAAACTAAAACTGAAACTTAGAGTTCCTTTGTCATCTTTCCTCATCTTCAGGTTTTTAAGATACTTGCCAAACTGTGCAGGAAAAATTTCTATCGAACTTACTCCAAGCAAAAATAACTTAGTCATTGCACCAACACAAGACCCATTCAGCATTACTGTAGCTGGAACTGGTGGAGCCAAGTTCTGTGACTTTTGCAAAGACAAAGTTGACTTAGACTTTGGTTTCTCAAACTCAACACTGAAGTAAACTATTATTTCAATGCTGCTGGAGATGCTTGGGACCCAGTTAAGTTCACATGCGAAAAATTTGAATGCAAGAGAATAGAAAGCAGACTTGCAGTCTATATGTTGGACCCAGATATTTCAAATGCTTTAGCTGCCAAATATATTGCAGTTCCACTTATGTTCCCTATACACCAAATATCTGTCAAAGACTTTGCAGGTGAAGTTGGAAACCAAAATCCAGGAGCAGAAGGTGCAAGAACAGATATTGCTTTAACAACTGCAATGAAACATGCAGATACTATGTTTGTACTGTTCAGACGAACTATAAATGACTATTCTTGTTTCTACAACCCTGGTATTAAATATCATATAAAACATAGATGGCAAATATTATCCAAGAGAAGAATATTCTACAGTTGAGGATATGAGGTCATACAACTTGACATTAGATGCTATGAACTTTAACAACAACTTCACAACAACCATTAACCCTGAAATGCAAAGTTCTATTATGCCATATGTGAAAGTATGGACTCATACAGGAGGTCAAAAACTCAATATACAAATGGAGACCGTTCAAACTTTTGGCTTGGCATTCCATTTGCTGACTCAGAAGACTTTATGGGTGGTATTTCAACTGTTGGTACTGTACAAATACAATATACTGGTGACAGAGACGGTCCAGATGAATTGAAAGCAAAGAAGTTTACAAAACCAATAGCACTTTTCACAGAAGATGCTCTTTTGAAGATTCGTTCGATGAAACCTGCTGGGGCTCCTCAGATTGGCATAACGACAGCTTCCATCGAGCAGATTTTGGCAGCAGGTCAGTAAGTTGTTCTTGAACTGACTTCTCTCCGTCAAATATTGACAGTACGCCAGTTTTGACATAATATTGTAAGATAAACTTACCTTTAGAAATATCTGTAAGTTTTGAAGTTATATTTTTGTCTGCTTCAAGAACTTTCACCATTTCAGTTATACCAACTTTCTTTGCTTTATGAAAATATTTAGGTTCAGCAAAGACTGCTATTCTATAACATTTTCCATTGTTTGTGTAAAGAACTATTCTGTCAATGAACTTGTATTGTTTGTGTGTGTAAACTTTGTTCTGCTTCAATTCGAAGAGATACTCAAATACGTCCATCTTTTTATTCTAAGTAAAATGTCATTTCCGAAAAATAGAAGCGTAAGTGTTTCAAAAGGTTTAATGGCGGTGGCAGATGTGAAGTTAAATTCACCAACTCAAACAAACAGTCAAAGTGTTGTTGTCAATGTCAAAGACAGAGATGTTGAAGTGGGGAAACCATACGAAGACGAAGATGGTATAACAATTGTTCCTGTAAAAGAACCAACATATCCTGAAGTTAGCAGAGACTTAAGTTCTGTTGCAGATATTCGAAACGACTACCAACAACTGAAAGACAAACTTCAAACTCAGGAGAAGATTTGTCAAGCTTTAAGTATAATGTTAAACTTGGTCGAACACAACCCTGTAAAAGTGAACTCATATGTCATTACACCTCATGAAGTTTTGAAAGAACTATTGAAACTTTTGACAGAGGCAGACGATATAAACATCAAAGAAATAGAACCCGACATTAGTTGCTGTGGTGTTTCATATAATGCCATTGACAAGATATACGTTATGAAAGGAGGTGAAATGTTGAACTTAAAATATAGTTTCCCAGACGTTATAAAAATATTTGACGACCACAACATTTCATTAAAGTTTATTTGCTAAGTAAATGGCAGAAGACATAATGGTTTATACTATTACGACTAAAAACCCTGAGTCATATAATTCTATAACAACAAACTTACAAAGTCCTCAAGGACGATATTGTAAACTAACCTTAAACACAATGACGACTAAAGCCTGTTTTGCTCTTTTGACACCAGAAGACTTTATTGTTGTGAATGGTAAAAAATACTCCTTTGAAGATACTTACTCAGATATACCACCAACAGGTTTTGTTGACTTATTTAATACTTTAAGTACGGGTGTAACATGTGCTGCAACTAGAGCAGGTTTCATTATGTTTGGATGTCTGACTGAGTTTACTATAAACGATATGAGCTATAATACAAAACTTATTTCTGGTTTTTACTACCAACAGTTTCCTATAACAGGAAAAGGTGTCATACAAGGAATGTCTATTCCATTGACATTAAGCACACCAATCTTATATATTGTTTCAAACTTAGGTTCAAAGTGTTATTCGAATGTCGACAGAAACTATTATGACCAAAAGATACTTATGCGTATAAACAATACTTTCTCTGCTGGTTTGCCTATTGTTCATTCGAATGCAGAATTTTCAACCTTAGTGAACTCAAACACTTTGGCAAGTATAACGTTGACATTAGTTGACGCAAACTTTGTTCCTGTAAAACTTTTATGTCCTATGTATTTGTCAATGACGGCAGAAAGTTTCGAATTGGAAGATGCAACTGGTGAAAGTATTGTATTACAAGAACAACTTCAACAACAAATAGCTCAAGAACAACAAATGCAACAACAAAGTCAAGAATAAAAAAAATATTTTTTTTTATTTTTATAAAAATGTACAGAATAGATGTTTCAGATTTTTATGACTTCCAAGCATTCAGAAATATGTGTCCATTTAGAGACTATAACAAAGCAGTCGAGAATTTGAAACGTTTAGTCATTTATGTTGACTCTGCCCCAGAATGTTATGTCATGAAAGAATGGGATGTTGTCTTTAACAAACCAAGAGCAACAATAGTGTCTGAACAAGAATGTAGACAGAAACTTAAGAAAATAAAAGTTGTACAAGTTGGAATGAAGATGTTAGATGCTTGGGATATCTTATTGTCAAAACTTGAAGATTTTTCAGTTCGTGGTATAAAGTTCTATACACCTTCTCCAAACTTCTATTCTATCTTCACTGGATATAAATATGAACAAGTAGAATGGAAAGAAAATATTATAGAAGCTTGGTTAGACCATGTCAAAGAAATTATATGCAATGGAAACGAAAGAGTCTATGAGTATATCTTATGTTGGTTTGCAAACATCTTACAACATCCAAGTGCTAAAAATGAAACTGCTCTCATCATAATTGGAAAACAAGGAACAGGTAAGAACACATTCTTTACAGATATCTTATGCAAACTGTTAGAGAGCTATTCGAACCCGAATATGACAAACTTAGAAAACATCTGTGGCAAGTTTAACTCCTCAATAGAGAATATGAAACTTATAGTTTGCAATGAACTTCAAAGTATAGATACAACAAAAGTTTTGAACTCGGATGCTTTGAAGAGTCTTATAACAGACAAAGTTGGAGTTGTTGAAAGAAAGTATAAAGACCAAAGAGTTTGTGAAAATGTTGCAAACTTCATTATGGTTTCAAACAATGCTGTTCCGATGAAGTTAGAAAGTTCTGACAGAAGATATGTAGTTATCAGAACGTCAGATTCTCATATGCAAGATACAGAATATTTTGACGACTTAGCAGAAACTTTGACATCTGACTTTTACAACCACTTGTTCTCATATTTCATGACATTAGATATTTCTAAGTTCAATCCAAGACAAATTCCACATACCGAAGAGAGACAAACATTGTTAGAAGCAAACAAGAGTGTATATGAACTGTTCATAGATGAAACTGACTTTGTGTCATTAGATGAAAAGTCTTTATATGATGAATATAAACAATATTGTCAAGAATATGGTTATATGGCAGCTTCTAAACGTACATTCTTGGCAAATGTCAAAAGTCTTTTAGATGTTCAGAATGGTGTATATACAAAGAAAAATTTTTCTGAGTAAATTTAAAAAAAAAATTTTTATCCGATAGAAAAGATGGCAAAATTCATCTCAGTAAATAAGTACATGTCAGGACTTAAAGAAGAACTAGACCCATTCACATATTTGAATGTTTACTTCTACCATTTTGAAAAGTCTTCAT
Source organism: Trichomonas vaginalis G3 (assembly GCF_026262505.1). Taxonomy (NCBI): domain Eukaryota; phylum Parabasalia; order Trichomonadida; family Trichomonadidae; genus Trichomonas; species Trichomonas vaginalis. Next base: position 211,698 of record NC_067203.1, read on the forward strand.
TCAGCAAAGTTTGGAACATCGAACCAGTTAAGTTTGCTATTGTGACTAAAAATGGTGCGAAATTTGAAGACTTAGACATAGAAGGTTTGTTAACAGTCAAAGAAAGTTTTGACAGAAGGTTCTCAAACCTTAAAGAAGGCAAAGCATACAAACTTGTTATACCTTATGAACCAAAGAAGACAGACGACTATGAATATTATGAGTCTAAAGTTGTAGAAGTTCAAGGTAAATTGGGTAAAAAGATTTTAGAGTCTAAGCCAGTGTTTACTCCTAAAGAGGAAGAGAACATTGACATTGACCCAGAAATGTTCTAAAAATAAAATATTATTTTTACATGTCAAATTTCTTTTTCTCTGGAACTGGTTCAGGTTCTTTCTTCTCTTCTTCTACTTTCTTTTCTTTCTTTTCTCTCTTCTTCTTTTCTGGTGGAGTTATGTCAAATTTGGCGCAACCATATTTATGTAAAAGTTCTTTGTCCTTTAATAGCTCATCTATTCTGTTTTCTATTTCATCTTCAAGAACAGCGCATGTGTCTTCTTTGCATTCTAAGAACTTTTATTGGACTTCATCTTTCCAATCGGTGTCATCTCTGTCAACAAGTCTGTCATTGACAAATTTTAAGACTGCTCTGCTTAATGTTTTATGGTTCTTGTCATATTCCCAGAAACAGAACTTTAGAACAAATTCCCCTTTCTTGTTTACACTATGTAAGATTTTATGGTCGACAGATGTTTTGCTGTCGAAAAGCTTGTCTCGAATATAGATAGCGAAATCGCTAGACATTTTCTAAAAGATAAAATTTTTAATTTTTCTAAAAATATGTTAGAAAAAAAGTTTGCTGACATTGACAAGAAATTTGAGAATGTTTTAAACAAGAACAAGAGGAAGTTAGAAAATGCTCAGATAAAGCCTATACATGACAAGTTCTTATTTGCTCAGAATGGTATAACAGGTCTAATTGCACCACCTGGGTCGGGTAAGACTTTCACTTATCTTAAAATGGCTGCACAACAACAAGAACTAGATGAGAAGAACCCATTCTATGAGTTAGTTGTTATTTGTTCGACTTCTGGTCAATTTGACCAAACCGTCAATTCGTTCAAAGATATTATAAAGAAGTCTAAGTTAGTATGTATAAAGGATACTGAGTTGTTAGATTGGATAAAGAAGTACCAAAGAAGAGTTTTGAAGTATAATGCTATAAATGAGTATATAAATTCTAAGTTTAAAGACCCAAATGAGGAAATGCAGAGAATATTAGAGAAGAAACACTTCAGAAACAAACAGAAAGAGATAGAATACATTTCGAAGAAATTGCAATCTTACGATTGGAAGACTTACCCTCATAGATGTCTTCTTATCTTAGATGACTTTGCTTCTCATCCTTTGTTAAAGAACAGAGAACAAGACATGTGTCGAATTCTTAAGAAGCTCAGACACTTTAACATCTCAGTCGTAATATGTGTACAGACAGCCAAGAGTTTAAGTAAGGATGTTAAAAGAATACTTACTGACATTATACTTTTCCCCGGATTGTCCGAAGACGATTTCATGGAACTTATGAAAGAGTCCATGGCAGGTAAGTTTGACAGACATGAACTATGGGAGAAGTACAAAGTCATACAAGACCCTCATACTTCTTTCAGAATTCATATCTACGCAAACAAAGTTCAAATTGTAAAAAGTCAAGCTTGAAAAATAAAGAGTTCATTTACTCTGCTTGTTTGAAGTTGTCAAAATACTCTGTTATTTTTTCCTTTAACAATGACAAATCTTCTTTGAATGTAAGTATTGTACAACCTTTAATATCATAGTGTGTTTGAGGTAACGTATCTTGAACTATTTGTTTCACATCTTCATTTGGGGTCATTGAAATCGGTAAGTTTTCGCGATAGAACCAATTTCTGTCAGATTTGTAAATCTTAGCAAGGTCGTAAAAGCTTTTGTTGTTTCTTCTGACTAAATGCAACATAACCATATCTTTATCTTCTTCATTTTCCATCTCTTCAGTATAAATCATATACTTATAGTTCTTTTCCTTTCCTTTTGGTACCGAACGTGGTATTCTTTTCTGAATGCTTTTGTCTTTTGCTTCAATGACTTCATCTTTTGCATGAAGTTTCTTTTCCATCTCTTCACGTTCTTGTCTATGAATTTCGTCAAGAAGTCTGTAAATATACCAAGCATAACGATGTGAAGCCCACATTGCAACAGCATTTACAAGAAGTCTATGTACATAATATCCTCTCAAACCGTTTGGCAATTTTTCACGATTTTCATAGAGTTTTGGCGACTGGGGTTTTTTACCTACTCGCTGTTCTTCACTGTTTTCAGAAAAAAGTATGTCTCGCTGTGCTTCGCTCAAAAGTTCTTGTGTGCTTTGGTTCCTAAACCAGTCTTTAGGAAGCTTAGTATCTGGAGCATAACATGCTGTCAAAATACTTTGCATTTGGTACATATCGTCTTTGACCGAACGAATGAGACGGAGTTGTTTGTTAAACTGTATGTACTCATATTCTTCATTTATAGCTTCATGGACTATAACTGTTGTTGTGTTCTCTGTTGTTGACATTACTGTCTTTACATACAAAATAAAAAAATAAATAAAAATAAAACTAACTTTATTTTTTCTATCTTAAGGAAATTCATGAAATTTGTTGCTGAATTCAATAAAAATATAATTTAGGTGAAGAGGTGAAGCCCACATTGCTACAGCATTTACTAAAAGTCTATGAACATAATATCCTTTCAAACCAGGAGCCAAATTCTTGCGATTTTCGTACGGAATCTCTTCTCTCGGTTTTCCGAGGGAAGCAATCATATGAGGAAATTCTTCTAAAAGTTCTTTTGTCTGTTGGTTTTCAAACCAATGATATGCTTGCTTTGTAGAACGAAGAGCATTCAAAATACTTTGCATTTGGTACATATCGTCTTTGACCGAACGAATGAGACGGAGTTGTTTGTTAAACTGTATGTACTCATATTCTTCATTTATAGCTTCATGGACTATAACTGTTGTTGTGTTCTCTGTTGTTGACATTACTGTCTTTACATACAAAATAAAAAAATAAATAAAAATAAAACTAACTTTATTTTTTCTATCTTAAGGAAATTCATGAAATTTGTTGCTGAATTCAATAAAAATATAATTTAGGTGAAGAGGTGAGATTTCACCTCTTTTTTCACCTCTTTTCTACCCCAGTTATTTTATAAGCGTTTTACATGGTAAACGTTATTTTTTAAATTTTGTGAAAACTCAACGGTTTGACACATACCCTAAAAATTATTTTACTCAGAATTTTGTTGCTGAATTCAATAAAAATATATTTTAGGTGAAGATGTGAGATTTCACCTCTTTTTTCACCTAATTTTTCACCCCAGTTATTTTATAAGCGTTTTACATGAATTGTACGATGTATATTTGAAATCCTAAACAGTTTCGTAGCTTCAATTTCTTCTTTTAGTACATCAAAAATTTTAACAATGCCGAAAGTTTCTTTATACTTCTTCTTGACATCAGATAATAGGAAATCGTCAGCAGTTGGATAGTTTTTGTTCAGAAATTCTAACATGTTCATTTTATCTTCTACCGGCTTCTCTGCTTCTTTCTTTAAGTCTGCATAGTCGTTTCGCATACGTTCTATCTCTTTGACGGAGTAGTTATATTTCCTAATTGCTGCTTTACATTTAGAACATTGCGGGTTCATTTTTGCGTTATATTCTGAAACCTTACCTGCTAAAACAACCAAGGCGTCAATGGTTTTCTTTAAATCTGAAGCAGTTGGTTTTATCTGTTCATTCCATACCTTACCTCTTCTATCTTTATCTCTTATCTGCCATACACATTTTGCAGCTAATGAAACAAAGTTGTCGTATGTCTTAAACTCCCCAGATTTATATATGTCAGAGATGTTCTTATATACCATGTCGCAATCTTTGTCCATAACTTTATGGTTGCAATGAAAACCAAGGAATTCATAATTTACCTTTCGTATGAACTTCTTTATTTCTACTGAGTCAGTTGCTTTGACTTCAATTTCGTCGAATTCAGGAATAGTTAGTTTTTGCTGCTGAATTTCAGGTAGTTTAGGCAAATGGTCGATGAGGTCCTCCATTTCATAAAGATACTGTTCATTTGTTTCATCTTTCGCACTACAGTCTAAATTACTTGTTAAAAGTTCTTGCTTTATCTTCTGGATTTCTGTTTCGAAAGTATATGAAGAAGGAATGAAGCTTTTCATTTCTACTAACATAGATGTTGGATTCATGACTAACGAGTTTGGTGCTGTTGTTTGAATTGTTTTTGTGCCGATTGTTGACATTTCTGTTCTTACATACAAAATAAAAAAATAAATAAAAATAAAACTAACTTTATTTTTTATTTCGGGAAAATTCATGAAAATTCATGAGGGTGAAAAAACAGGTGAAAAAAGAGGTGAAATCTCACCTCTTCACCTAAATTATATTTTTGCTGAATTCAGCAACAAAATGAACGAGGTCAGGATGTATGTAAATACATTTGAATTCATTCATAACACCCTTAGTAAGCTCATAAAATGCTTGTTTTGAGGTCGAGCCACTTTTGGCTCCACCGTATTCTTTCAACCAAAACTCAAGAATTTCCTGCATGAATTTTGTATAAAAAGCAACCACCGGAATTCAGACTGTTGCTATATTCTTCACATAATGCCTTATAATACTCTTCCCAGGACTTATTTTCCAACAACTTTCTAAATTCTTTCCTAAACTGACTGACTGACTGACTGACGGCACAAAGTGGCTTAGCGAAAACATTAATATATAAAATTCATGAAAATTCAAGAGGGTGAAAAAACAGGTGAAAAAAGAGGTGAAATCTCACTTCTTCACCTAAATTATATTTTTTGGTCCGGGAACAACTTTCTCTCAATTGGAGCTGTAGCATACTCTTTGCGTAAGCGGTTCAGACCTTCTTCGAAGTCTTGGTCTCTCTTGGACTGAGATTGGAATTATGGGGCAGGGTTTTGCATAAACATCCAAGGGTTGGGGCAGTAAAGCATAGGCTGAGGAGGGTAGTTCGGGAAGCCTTGTGGTGGGTAGTAACCTTGAGGTGGAAATTGGTAGTAATTCGGAGGTACTTGCTGGAACTGAGGTTGCTGAGGAGACTGTTGTGGTTCTTTAGGTTCCTCTGGTTTGGGAATGGACTCGGTTGGTGGGACGTCGGACATTCGTTTGTGTCCTGTCGGAAGGAAGAACTTTTCCTGTCGGAAGGAAGAACTTTTCCTGTCGGAAGGAAGAACTTTTCCTGTCGGAAGGAAATTTTTTTCCCTTTGTCCGGAAAATTTTTTCCTGTCGGATGGAAAATTTTTTCGAAAGTTCGACCAAAAAGTTCTCAATTTTCGAAAATTTGAATGGTTTACGGACGGACAACTGGAAGAGTTCTTCCTGTCGGAAGGAAAAATTTTTCCCTTTGTCCGGAAAATTTTTCCTGTCGGATGGAAGAGTTCTTCCTGTCGGAAGGAAAAATTTTTCCCTTTGTCCGGAAAATATTTTCCTGTCGGATGGAAGAACTTGGAATGCAAGAAAGACTTGACGAGGCAATTTACCTCATTGAACTTAACGACTGCGTAAAAGACTACTTGCGCAAGGTCATGAAGCCCAAGGTCAAGTTTACCACTATTTCTGGAAGGTCTACACTTCAGCTCGAGACTTCGACTGGAATTCCAATTCAAATACCAGACGGGACAGCCTACGACGACATAAAGGACGCCAAAAGAGAAGCTCTTGTTAAGTTCCTAAACAAACGTCCTTGGATACTACTTCCAAACAGAGAGAACCCTTTCCCAAGAATGAACCAAATTCTCAAGGGTCTCCTTCACTTCTCTGGTCAACCATTCTACATAACCTGTGAAGGCGACATCCACCCAGTTCAGTAAATATCTCATTTTAACTCACTTTTTAATGTTTTTTGTGAAAGTGTCAAAAATAAATTGTTTTCATGAGTTTTCTACGATGTTAGAAAAAATGTTATTTTCTAATATCTTCACATTCAATACTTTTTCAGCACTTTTCCGTAGTTATATATGAAAGACAATTCGAGATAAAAGTCATAGTACAATGGAATAATATGTTGCACACCATTTGTTGTGAACCAAACTTGAAAGTCAGAGAAACTGTTACTAGGTGGTTCGTAGAATTTAGAAGCAAAGTCATAAAAGTCCTTACCAATACATAGAAAACTATTGTTGCTTGAACTGAAACTTGCATGACACATAACATTTTGAGGGTCAAACACGTTTCTATAAACCATCAAATCTGCTGGTGGAAGTATAAATTTAAATGGACCATCTGGTGGTAATGGTTCGTTCTGGTTTAGTAACCGAAGAAATTGTGCCCAAGAACGTTTGTCTACTTCCCAAAATAAAAACTCTGTATCTCTTGGAGGGTTAATTTCAATCTTTTGAAATGAAACGGTGGAGTTCATCTTGTCATATTCTAGTTTCAGATAGTATGTTCCATTTAGTAAAGAGTCGTATTTTTTTTGAAATTCCCAATAATATTTGTTCATTTGAGTTTGAAAGTCATTTAGAGTTTTCTCAAGACTTTCGTCTGAACGAACTGTAAAGATTCTCATTTCGTCAAATTTGTCTATTAGACCATCAGAACCTTCATACTGCCCATGAAAATATACTGCGAACATAAATGCGTTAGTTCTATTTGAAAACAAAACTCTTCTAAATCCTATTGCCTTTGCATCTGAAGGACTTTGAAGCCAACGAATTGGATAGTCAAACCTGTATGCTCGGGATGAAATTTCTTCATCTGAAATAGTCCTACCAGCATTTGTAAAGATATAGTCTAACGGTTTTGTATCTGCTACTTTTGTTCTTTGTTTTTCAACCTGAAGCATTTAATATATGTAAAAATATATTGTTTTAAAATGGTATGCCATTTCATATTTCTCATCTAACAAACAAGTTTCCCAACGGTCTTCTCCAACAAACTCAGCGTACATTTCAAATAAAATAAAAAAATGTCACTTTTTAAAAAATAAATTTTTATTTCATGCAATGTTTTATTTCTGTGCCGTCTTCAAGTATGCCCCAATATTTCCTTTTCGATATTACATGAACTTCGGAAAATACCTTATCTAGCTTAAAACAGCCCATCTTTTCACCGACCATTCCCATTTCAATGAGTTTGTTGTATCCTTCTTCGTTCGTCATGAGTGCGTCAATGTTCTCATAGTAAACCTTCACTTTGGATTTGACTTCGGAGAAGAATTTGTTGTAGTTGTCAAGGACTGCCTTTGCGAACTGAGGGTAAGACCAATGTTCGACAATAGGTTTTAATGTGGTTACTAAGCCACTTTGACCTTGAGTGAATTCGTACTTCAAAACAAAAGGAGAAAACCTTTCAACAAAGTTGTCGACCTTCTCATAATGTTTACTCTTCATCTCTTGAGGTTTCTTAATGGAATATCCCCATGTCGAATTCATAAGCAATTTGAGTGTCATTGCAAGTTTGGGGTTTGAAGCTTTCCTAATATCATACAGTTGTTGTATGACTTTTCCAACTGTATAGTTCCTTCCCGGGAACTCACCATCTTCGTTTGGAATTCCAGTCGGAATATATTGGACAAACCTCATGTATGCAGCGTTAAGGTCGACATAGTATATCTTTTCATCTGAGTCGAACTTGTCGCAACCAATTGGTCCAGTTTGTGGAAATTCAAGCGAGTCTCTTATCTTCTAGAAAACTTCTCCTGTTATCTCATAAACATCGTCGAAGCAACCTGTTTCATATAAAATTTTCTGACCTAACTCAGATGCTCTCCAATACAATTTGACGTCAATTGGATGTCTCAATGGAAGTTTGTTTATAGCATCTTGAAGTTCTTGCAACCTCATTGGAAGTTCTTCTGGTTCAGGTTGGTATCCGAACATACCAACCCCTTGTGGAACTGTGTACTTCTTTTGTACTAGAACTTTGTCTGGAACAACTTTTGGTCTTGCTAACAATGAAAAGTTTGTTTCGTCTTTGGTACAAAAGTTTCTGTCAGCTTGTCATCTGGAATTGGTTCCAACAAACCTTTCTCGAAAAGAATGTTTACAGCTCTGACAATGTTGCACTTACTTTTACCAAAGAATGGGTTTGTAAGACTTTCGTTCAACATGAAGTGGTTGTAGACAATTACAATCTTCAACCATGGTAAGTCTTTGTCAACAACATAGTCGTCATGTGAAGAACCTTTAGCTGTAGGTATGTTGACTCGGATATTGACATTTGCCAACGGTGCAATTTTTGCCAATTGACCTCTGAGAATGTACCTTGTCTTCACACATGACTCAAGATACTTCATCTTCTCATCTGTAACAAGACCAGAGTTCCTGAGACATGTAAGAATGCAAGGTTCATTGACAATTGTTTCAATTGAATTGTAAATTCCATACCTTGTCAAGTCAATGTCAGACTTATTTATGAAGGGGAAGTATCCAGCATGTTGTCTGACTGCTTGAGGGTTAGGTTGGTACCATTCGAACTTGACACTTGCAATTCCTTCAATTGCATTAAAAATGTCTGAGTCGGAGTCAACCATTTGTTCTCTCTTTGTAGTCTTGAAAGCGTCAAGAAGTTTTGCGGCTGTTTGTTCATTGCCATGTGCATAGTAAATGTGACCATCCAAATCTGTTATGGTCAATCTGAGATTGTGTCCTTTCTTATTTCCGTCTTGTATGGCAGCAAGTACACCCATGAAGCCTTCTTTGTTCTTTCCTTCGTCAAAGTTTACTGTAAAGGTTCGACCAGATGTAATTTGACTTCTAACTTCACGATACTTTTCATATGCATATCTTGTTCTTTCCATGGGAGCATGTGCGTCTTCACCTTTTCCTTTTTTCCTTCTCAAAGGATGCAATTGTTCGTCATGTTTCCAGTAGAATCTGGCAAAGCCGTCGTGTCCTTCAACTTGAGGTTCACTAACATCGAAAGGCATGTCCATAAGACGTTCTTCTTCTAACCTCTCTAGTCTGTTTGGATAATTGGCACGTGCTGTTTCCAAATCCATTTCGTAGCGAAGACCAGACAATTTGTCATAGACTTTTATGGGTCTTCCCTTCCTATATTTAAACTTCTTCGAAACTTTCCAACCATATCTTTCTAACTCTGCTTTTATTCTAGCAGACCTTCTATCCATTCTATACGGGGGCATTTTTATAAAAATAAAAAAATGTTTTTTTCTTTACTTTACATAACCACCTGCTGCCATAAGTCTTTGACGCCAACCCATACCAGCTAATGAAGGTTGACTTGGTTTAGTTTCCAAACTAAACTTTGGTTTTGGTTTATCTTCAGTTTTTGGCTTCCCTTCTTCTATTGGTTTTTCGTCACTTTTCGGTTTCTCTGACTTTACCTCACTTGCTGGAATAGTTGTGTCGTCAACATCTTCATAAATGTCATATGCCATCTGTTTCTGTTTTCCTTTCAACTTTTTGTGTTTGTTGTAAAGTTTAGAATATTTCGACTCTAAGTCAATGAGATGTTCTATAATGAACTGTTGGTCAGTGAAGTAAACTTTTCCATCTGTTGTCTCGAAAGCTCCTTCAGACTTCAATATTTTATTTGTGAGAGTCTGTTTCTTTTTGAGATACTAGCCGTTCCATTTCTATGAAAAGTGACTTTATAGTTAGGGTTTGTATTTCCAGACCTGGCACTTTCTATTATTGAATTTTTCTCTTCATCTGTAAGTTCTTTGACAGGTTTTGACAATGGTTCTGAACTTTTTGTTTGTGGTGTCAAATCTACCGTTTCAACTTCTTCGGTCATTTCATCTCAGTAAAAAATTTTAGTTTGGTTTGTTTTCAACTGGTTGTTTAGGTTTTTTAAGTCGGTCTAAAACTTCCTGAGGTATAGGAAGAACTTTACAAACACGTGGTGTAACTACTGGAAGCCGACAAATCCATCTTGAACTTATTTGTCTCAATGCTGCATTGTTCATTTCATCTCAGTAAAAAAATTTACATTCCCCACGTTTGAGGCGGTTGAGGTTGGTTATTGTTTACCCACTGTTGTGCATGGTTATATCCTCTGTTAAAGAATCTTTCACCTTGGTCCATATAGTGTCCTGCTTGGTTATAGTAGTCATTTGCTTTGTTATAATAGTTTCCTGCTTGTCTTCCTACATTGTCCATCCATCCTTGAACTTTTCCTCTTGTTTCAGGATTTGGAATAAGATTTGTTGCATCTCGTGCTACATCCCAACCTTTCTGTACAGTTTGTATAATAGGTTGTGCTTTCTCTTTAAGTATACCTAATGTACTCAAAATCTTCTTTCCAATTCCAAATGCACCTCTGGCTATTGTTCCCACTGCGGGCAAAAATCTGGATGCAACTCCTGCTAATGCGCCAAATAAACCCATTTCTTATAGGGTAAAAATGACGAATCCGAACAAGGACCCCTATGTTTCTAAAGCGACAAAGAAAGCACTCATGATAAAAATCTTTAGTTCAACACCAAATGCTTGGTTTATGGATATCTTGGAAAACATTCCGAGAGTTAGAACAGATGGACCTCCATACTGGTTAATATTTGTTGGTCAAAACACAAGATACTGTGAAGCCATACCATTATGGTCCAAAAATATTTTAGATGTAAAAACTGCTTTGACAATATTCGTTGACAAATACCATCCAACAAAACTGACATCTGACTGTGAAAGTTCTTTCAAATCAGATGATGTAAAAAACTATCTGCGTTCAAAAAATGTAAACCAATATTTCATTGTCGACCAAAACCATTCTGCTCTTGGTGTCATTGACGGTTGTATAAAAATGTTAAGAGACTTAAACCAACCACAAGGTGTTGAAGCAAATGAAATGTCATATGACGACAAATATAGACACTTCTCCATGGCAAAGATGAGACAAGTTTTAAATATTTACAATAACTGTAAACAAAAAGGTTTGGGAAACCACTCCCCCGAAGAAATGAAAAACAACCCTGACTTAGAGAAAGACTATATATTTAATAATTTAGTCAAAAGAGACAAACAAGAAAGAATGCCGGGCTTCAAACTTCAGAAAGGTGACAAAGTAAAAATAGAAATACCTAAACGCGACCCATATGAAAATACTATTGACTATGACAACAATGGGAACCCGACAGGTACTCACATTCGTGTTCGTAAAAATAGAAGAAAGTATACAAGAGAATATTATGAAGTTTTAGGCAAACATGGCAAAATGTACACACTGCAAGCAGAAGATAAAACTACTATTGCCAGACCTCGTTTCAAACTTGTCAAAGTTCAAGGTGGTATACTTTCAAAGACAGTTCCTAACAAATATAAGACAACTCCTGACGAATATGCTAAAGAAGTTGAAAATGACGACTAAGCATTTCTATACCATGCGTAAACTGTCATGTAAGGTGGCATGTAGTCTTTACTTTGTCCCGTTGTTTGTGTATATCCTGAAACGAAATGTGTATGGTTTCCATCTCCCTGAGTGTCACTCCAGTAACCATTTATAGCAAACTTAACGTCGTCTTTAACATCATATCCTTTACCTTTTGTCATTCCTGACCAACCAATATATCTATGACTATGCCAACCTGCTTGAGATGTACTTAAATCTATGTAGTGACTGTGTGCAGGTAAATTTGCACCTGAAATCGTTTTACTTCCACCTGTTTCCTTTGAAGAGTTTGCACAATACAAAAACCTGTCGACTATTTGAGTCCAAGTTCCAAAACCAAGTACTACTTCTGGTCTGGTAGAATTCATTGAAACATATAATGAGCCAACCGGGTAAATAAGATTCGGCAAAATTTGTTTAAGCACATTGAGTTCCTGTCTTAGATGCATAATACTATTGTCATTAGATATCAAAGTATCTACAAGACTTGTTGCCGGTGGTATTGTTGGACCTTTACTTGGCAAGGTTGTGTTTAGTGTAATATCATCTGCTGTAAAAGTTGTAAAACTTGTATGTGTATGAGTCTTATCTGCTTTCTTTTCAAGGCTAACGTTTAAGTCTGTTATTTCAGATATAGAATGTGTATGTCCAACGTCACTTTTCCTGTTTAAGGTTTCTTGTAAGTTTGTAATATTTGCAATGGTATGTGTATGTCCAACGGCACTTTTCCTGTTTAAGGTTTCTTGCAAGTTTGTAATATTTGCAATGGTATGTGTATGTCCAACGGCACTTTTCCTGTTTAAGGTTTCTTGCAAGTTTGTAATATTTGCAATGGTATGTGTATGTCCAACGGCACTTTTCCTGTTTAAGGTTTCTTGTAAGTTTGTAATATTTGCAATGGTATGTGTATGTCCAACGGCACTTTTCCTGTTTAAGGTTTCTTGTAAGTTTGTAATATTTGCAATGGTATGTGTATGTCCAACGGCACTTTTCCTGTTTAAGGTTTCTTGTAAGTTTGTAATATCAGATATAGAATGTGTATGAGTCTTATCTGCTTTTGTCTCTAATGTTTCCTTAAGACTTGGTATTTGGTTAATATAATGTGTATGAGTCTTTTTAGAATATTCGTTTTCAGCTCTTGTCACTTCACTTGACATTTTATTGTCAACATATGTTTTGTCTGCTAGTTCAGGATGAGTATGTTCTTTTGTTGCATAAGCATTGTTAGCTCTTTCTTCTTCTTTTGCTATTTCATCGTCTACATATTCTTTGTCAGCTTTGTTGTCAACATCTGCTTTCAAAAGAAGTTCATTTATAGGTTTCTCGTTTAAAGTTCCTTTTGTTGGATTTATACAGACAGTATTGTTCTTCTTGTCTTGAAATAGAAACTCATCTGTTAAAGGGTTTAATGTCAGTTTTAAGTTTCCTTCTTTCAATGACTCAGATATCTTAGAATAGTTTGAAAAGTTTGTTGTGTTCTTATTTAGAGCTTGCATAATGAGTTGTCGGTTGTGTTGTATTTCTCTCATAGACGCTGTTTCATTTGACATTTTTATTATAGATAAAATATGCTTCCAATAGAAAAAGAAAATTCTAGAGTTGCTACAACTAAACCATTAGATGAACTTTTTACTAATGTCGGTCAAAAGTTTGAGACAGATACCGTAAAGCATGAAGGCTATCGTTTTGACTACCCATTAAGATGGTTAAGAGACCCATCTGTCACAAAAGCTATTGGCTTTCGAAGAATAAAGTTTGTGTCTGTAGAAGATAAAAGTTTTCCATTTATTGTAAGGTTTCATATAGATTATACATCTGAAGGGCAACGAAAAATGTGGGAAGAAATTGAGCTAATACAAGTTGACCTCTCATCTTCTCTACAGGCTGCATTAAAAAATATAGAAGATAAAATAAATTCATGTTATGCAAAATATGCTGATGAATATGCGAATACCAATAGCACACTTTATGTGAGAATTGTATATGACAAACAAAATTCACAAGTGTCATTTCAAATCTACGAAGACAATCCAAATAAAGACGAACAAATATATACAGAATTCACTGCAATGTCATGGTATTATTTGCAAAGAATGTTAAATCAGAAAGTTGAACCTCCTTTAGCAAATATCTACAGTCGATATGCAAGAGATGAACCATATTTATTTAAAGATGTTTTCGACCAAGATGCTGTGATAGTTCATGCTTCATTTTCTGGCGCCCAAAACTCTTTCTTATGCTTGGCAAATGACTTTTACGAAAAACCTACAAAGTTATACGAACCACCAAGTGGAAGTATTTCAGACTTTCAAGTATGGTTTACTACAGATGGAAGAAAAAGAATAATTCCATTATACCATGCGTTTTACTTAGAACTTAGTTTCATATACAACTACTATCGAACGATAAAAATATAACTTTTTAATACGGTTGAGGTGTTGGATTTGGTTGCCAACTAGACTGTGGTGCAGGTTCAGGCTGTTGTATAACAGGAGCTTGTTCTTCTGGTTGAGGGTCTTTAGGTATAATACCAACAAACCGACCTACTCTTTTACCAATATTTTTGACTCCGTTCCAAATTCCTCTTCCGACAGATTTTATTCCATTCCATATACCTCTTCCAACTCTTCTGAAGAAGTTTCCAATACTACTGAAGAAACCCATTTTACTAGTAGTAAAAATCTAATGTCCGCCTAGTCTCTTACGTTTCCTGTTGAGTTCCATAGCATTCTTTAACTGGAGCTCATACATTCTGTTTCTCCTCTGGTAGAAAACATATTCTGGGTCAACTCCTGTGTTCGAGTCATCTGCATAAAGTTGTTTATATCCCACTTCAGGGTTTGTATAAAACTCTTTCCATCTCATATTTGCATACCATGGTAGCAAACCTAACGCAGCGTCATTTGACATGGCAGTTTGCATTTGTACATCTGTTGGCACTTGACCATAGTTTGCCATTGCAGTTTGTATTCTAACTTCATTTGGAATATTCTCTGGGTTTGGTTGTCCAGGTTGCTGTGCATTCGCTAAGTTCTGTGCGTCCATTTAATATTAGATAAAAATATCTCTTACGAGTACATATACTGAACATTTGCAGGCATTGGTTCATCTTCATATTCTCTGTACTTTTCTGCCACGTCAAATAAATAAATGACACAATGGAAAAAAACTAAAACTAACAATCCGATTTCAAACCACATTTACTTACTAATAAAATTTCTTTGTTATGACACTTTCTCCAGTTTATAGGACCTCTCTCATGTTCTATCTTGTCATATCTAAACTCATAGTCGTTTATATCTTCTAGCCATTTCATGACACTTTCTAAACCACTTTTATCGGATGTAAAGTAAAAGCATGGATGGTTATGTATAACGTCTAAAGTTTCTAAAGAGTCTCTCAAAGTCCAGTCTACTTGGTATTGAAAATCCCATGTGTTATAGAACGGCGGGTCTACTATAAAGAAAACATTTTCCTTGTCTTTATATTTTTCATACAACTCTGTCCAATGACATCTCACAAACTCTATACCCTCAATATATTTTTCTATGTCCTCTTTGAAAACATTTGTATAGTTAAGATATAAAACTTTTGACATAAGTGTTTCAATGTCATGAACTCTTATAGAACCACTATATAATAGTCTAGCAGATATACTATCCCAGTCTATATATTCTGCTTTTTTCAAAACCTCTCTCACAATATTTTTCTTATCTAATGGTATACGTTCCATCTTACCTATAGGTATCTTTTCTTTCAACTCTTTCAATATATTGTTTGTGTCTGGTATATGTTTGAGACGGTCCATATAGTTGTCGAAGTCATTGCATATAATCTTTGAGTCTGGGAATATTGTATGACATAAATGGGATATATAGAAACTTCCACCGAACAAATCTACAAATGTTAGACCATTCGGTAGTTTCTTAAGTTCTCTCAATATAATATCTTTACATCTACTCTTATTTCCAAAGAACGGTAACGGAGGTTTTGTAAAATTCATTTATATATAATAATAAAAATGTTTTTTTCCTGAAAAGTGACAGAAAAGTGACAAAACATGAAAACATATATAATTTGTGAAAAGCGACACATTATATAATTTTTCGACCCAGAAGAAGGCTTCTTCCCAGAAGCAATGGAGGAAGAAGAAGAGTCCTCCGAATTCACACCAGAAGACTAACAATTTTCCGAATAAAAACTTCATTTATACTAAACATCTTCAGGGCTAGAGGGCGCAACGCGCCTGGAAGCCCCACTTACCTGACCTATTAAGTTCGATAATATATAGTTTTTTTTTATTTTAAAATTGAATGCATACAACATTGCTCCTCTGGAGTGAATTAATTAGTTCCAACTTTTTCAAGATTCTACAGTGTAATATGCTCCTTGGAATGTCTCTTGCATGAATGTTTTTGTTTACCATCTAAAGAATTAAGATTTGAGATACAATAATCTTTGGAAAAGTAGAGGATACAACAATAAAGTATGTTCTTTCGATACATGATATCATTTTGTTACAAAAATATTCTTACTTACTCATGATTCAAAAAAAAAGGTTGCAGACATACTAAAATGTTATTTATGTGGCTTGTATTTACTAGCATATGTAATTTGGTGCTAACGTATACCATCAATTTCATTATAACACAGACATATATATTACTATTAGAATTTTATTTTAATTCAATGATAAAATCAAACATTCCTTTTTGAAAATCGTTCTATCTTGTTATTATCTTTGAATGCTGCATCAAGAACTAACAATTTACAATTTTTATTCAAATTATAATATAAAATTATAGCATATTGGTTTTCAAAGTATGTTTGCTAAAAGTAATTGCGCTTATCGTTTACCCCCGCATTAACACATATAAATTTGTATTAAAAAATGATATCAAATCAAAAATATGGCTTCCTTGCTAAGAAAAGCGTCAAATTTATTATGTTTCTCCTTAGCCGAAAGTGTATAAATTGGCAGTTAGATTTATAGTATCCTAACTGTTTTTTGTAAAGTTCGTCATATCTTTAATGGTACTATTTCAGCGTGTACAATGAATACAAAAATTCTAAGAGTGCCACATAAAATAGTACTTTAGACTTGAGTTAATGCTACCAAGCAAATGTTAAAAAGATGACTTTAGTGTTTTGATAATCAAAGATTAAAATCATTATTGTCTAAATCAATAATCATAACGACAGAAGTTAATGTTTTTTCATCAGTGCTTTAAATCCACTTTTAAAAGTATACCTCAAAAATCAAAATATCAAAAAAAATCTAGTTTTTATGAATCTAAAGCTTTCTATAGTTCACATGCAAAAACCTTTAGTTTTATACTTTTTTATGGTTTTCATGAGACAAAAAGTTATGATTTAATAATTATTTTTAATTTTCCGCTGTTATCAACATAGATGACAACTTCATACACTTAGTTATCTAATATCTTGACTATTACACTCCTTAACCCCCAACATTCAAACAAAAACCTTTACGGATGCCTAATATGAAATTTTCTTTTTTAAAAGACATTTCTATCAATAAATTATTTCTGGTAGTTAGACAAAGACCATTTTCTAAGTTGTTCAGAACTGTTTTCGTGCAAATTATCTATGAATGGGCTTAACAAGTTTAATCTGAAAGTTATTTCCAAAACAGAAATGCATATACAATCAAAAGAATATATATTTATGCCAATAATTGATGCTGATGTGGTTTTGCAATTTTACAGTTATTCACATATCATTATGCATTAAATTTTCATATTTGCTTATTTTTCTATCTTTTATCTTATGTATGATGAATTTCATAACTATTGGATATGATTTCATCATTCATATTGCATATTTCCATTTTGAAATTTTAGGAATCTTCAATTTTGGATGGATGTTTATAAAGTAGCTGTTGTAAATGGAATTTAAATTAGTAGTGACAACATTTGGTCATAACAAAATTGTATCTTGTCGATTACAAAAAATTAATTTCAAAATAATTTCTACAAGTGAAGCAAAAAGATATTAAATATCATTACCAATTCTATTCTAGTATGAAATTATAGAAAATATTAAGTTTATTTTATTCAGATTGGTCTGACATTCTCTCAAAAAGTTAATGAATGTTGGATTCTATATTCCTCTCTCAGACATCAACGAACTTAAAAAGAAGATTGAAGAACTTGAAATTGAAATAAAAGGAGACCGAGAAACGTTTTTAGTTAAATTTAATCAAGATATTCGAAAACAAATTTACAAAAGATCATTTGAAACTGATGTTCAGGTATTCCCGTATACAGGAACCGGAAAAATGCATATGTATAAAGCCTACCTAGAAGACTTAGACGCAATAAAGGCTGAAATGCGCAGAAGTCTGTTGAATAAGAATATTGGAAGAAAAACAAAGGAAATAGAAGAAGACAACGATGATCACCAAGACAGAACTTACTGGAATACAGAATTTCCGGAACATGTTCCTGAATTTACAAGAAATATTATACATACTATTAATGGAAAACATTTGTAGAAAAGATAAAAGAGGTTATAGATATGGATGTGAAAGTGAATTGGTAGATTTGGCATTCTTAATACATAGCAAATCACCAGCAGCATATGATGTTCTCTTGGAATTTTGTTTACCTTTTCCTACGCTTGTAACATTGTACAATAGGTTTTCATGAAGACATAAATGAATATGAAAACAGTTTTTAAACATGCTGAGCTTATTCCGCGAATGTTAGAAAGCATGAACTATCACGTAGAAAATACACCTGAATATGAATGGACAATAGCAATAGATGCAAGTTAGTATACATATCATGGGTACGGAGGCACTGCGCGCCTCCTTACCCATTATATGTGAATTTGACACTTTACAAAACCGCTAACGTATATTTTACAACACAAACACAAACACTAACTTAACCTTAAATATTTACAAAGCCGCCAACCACTTCACTTCACTAACATTTTCGCTAACGACTTCACTAATGAAAAAATAAACGTTCTCACTAACGTTCCCACTAATGTTCTCATTTACAAAAGTATTGCAGCGCTTCCCATTGCTGTGCTTCACACAATAGTTCATATTCTTCAGTATCGCTGCTGTCACTCCAATCGTCAGAGTCAAAGTCACTGTCAAAATAAATGTTAGTAAGTTTTGACAAAGCTAATGAAACACGCTTACCGTTTGTATCTATTGCTTTTATATATCTCCCATTATGTTTGTTGTCATAAACGCTCAAACTAACTTTACCCTTTCTCCCTCGTATCTGATAGAATGTATTTTCACGAGGAACGAAGAACAAATTCTTGAACTCATGACCGTTGTAGTTTGTTATCTCAATAGTTTTCGTCATTTATATAAAAATTAATGATATCACCACCCTCACACGTATGAAAACATAGCACAAAAATAAATTTAGGTGAAGTGGTGAGATCTAACCTCTTTTTTCACCTGTTTTTTCACCCTGTTGAATTCATTGCTTTATAACTCTCTTCCTTGGTTTCTTTTTAGTTGCTTTCTTCACGTCTGTCTCCAGCTTGACTGTCTTTCTTCTTCGGCCGTAATGATACCAGTTACTTCCACCAGTCAATGGGTCAAATGGTCTTTCGTAAGGGTTTCCATACATTCCATAGGGACCATACGGAAGAACTGCTGGTGGAAGTTGTGGAGAAGAAACATTTTCTTTAGTTCCATCGACTCTATTTAAATGCATTGTTTCACCTTTCATCTGGTCATTAAAGTCTTTTGCGTGTTTTGCAAACTCATCGTCCTTTCCTAAAGCATTTTCTGACTCAGTAGCAACCAAATTGGATGCTTTATTTATGAGCCCTATTTTATTTAATCTTAACTTCTTTGCAACCCAGCCTCCAATCTTTCCTTTATTTGCATCTAATGTCTTCGAAACCCTTCCTCCACTCATTTTATTTACTGCGTCATAAGCTCCAAGTGCTTTTGCTCCAAATGCTAATGCTTTTGTTCCCATTGCGCCTAAAGCTGCCCAAGCTACCATTTACACCATATTAAAATCATCTCTCTTCAATATTATCTCATAAAAGTTCTCGTTACTGGAGAAAGTCAATGAAACATAAACATTCTCACGGGCTTCGCCCTCACCGCTTTGCGGTCTATCTAACTTCTTTCTTATATCATCTATACGCTTCAAAATGTCTGAACAATTGCTAACATCTTCTACAACAGTTATTTCATCATGAATGACCTTCAAGAACAAGCTCATTTAATATGCTATTAAAATCATCTCAATAATGAGTCCATCCTTTCCGTCTTTGGGTAGCACAACATCTTTCATTGAAGAAGGTTCGACAAGTCTTATGTTAAACTTACTGACAAAGTTTGTTATACTATAATGCTTCGGCGGCGAATACATGTAGTTTGAAAGACATAATATAGATTCTTCAGCAAATTCACTTATACTGGATTTTATAACAATGTTCTCACGAGACCAAATACCACCAATTGACAATCTTGTAAGCAATCCTGCTGAACCTTCTACTGTAAACGTCGATGGTAACATTCCACGAAGGTCATCTATTGACATCGTTGAGTCACTGTATTTAAATATTTTCTTAAAGCAATCGTCATTATCTAACCATGCAATAGCTTTGAAGTTTTCATTCGAATAGACATCTGCTTCATTAAATGTAAATCCTGACTTCTTTGCAGAGACGACTTTAAAATCTATTGAGTTTGTTTCAAAATTATATGCTATGGTAACTTCTGAAGGTAATGGATGTCCTTCCGCAGTAAGTTGTTCTCTCACTACCGTTTGAAGCTTTGTGTTAAAAACTTTCATGTCATCTCCTGT
Source organism: Trichomonas vaginalis G3 (assembly GCF_026262505.1). NCBI lineage: Eukaryota > Parabasalia > Trichomonadida > Trichomonadidae > Trichomonas > Trichomonas vaginalis. Next base: position 231,911 of record NC_067203.1, read on the forward strand.
GTCTAAGTTCACATACACAGCAACAGGGAAACTATCTTGCTTCTTTGTTTCATCATTATACCTCAAAACATTAAAGTTCTTCAATAATATTGTTCTTCCTGCTGGAATACTTCGAACCTGTCTGATTTCAATAGCTTTCTCACCTCCTACATACTCTACCCAGTGTCTTGGATATTCATAAGTATACTGACTTTCTTGAATTTTGGTTGTTTTCATCATAACATGTTCATAGTATATCTTTATACTCTTGTCAGTTAGACTCGGTGCTATGTTCTGAATATTTCTGACTTGCATTTTTAATGGAGATAAAATGAAGCATTTAATACATGACGTAGATGAAGACATGAATGAAAGCAGTGAAAAGCTCAACAGTTCTCTCATTCTTCCTTTCAGTAAAGATTATGAATTCTGTTCAAATGGTGTGTATTTCTATTGTGGAAAGATGGGTTCAGGTAAGACATTTAACCTCATTCGTCATATACTCATAACAGAGCGTTTAGGAAACGACTCTTACTATGACCAAATCATTATATCAGCAACTTCAGACTCTATGGATTCAACAGCGAAAACATTTATGTCAAAAGTTCAAGCCTCTGTCGTTAAAGTTCCAGACAGTGAACTCATTGAATTTCTTCAACGTTACATTCGACGTAAGAGGAAATATTATGCCATCGTTGAATTTATACAGTCAGGAATGCAAAAGACTTCTGAGGAGATGGAAAGAATTATTGACAAACACCACTTACGTCAATACTCAGGAGTTTACGATATGAAAAGACTTACAAACTACATTCTGTCAAAACTTTCAAAATACCCCTTCAAAAAGTATCCATCAAACACTTTATTAGTTTGTGACGACTTCGCCGGAAAAGGTTTAGTGTCAAAACCAGACTCACCATTAGCTAACATCATTACTAAAGTCAGACATTACCATTTAACTGTAGCAATACTTATGCAAACATGGAGGTTTTTAGCTTTAAACATAAAACGTCTCATAACTGACTTCGTTATCTTTCAAGGTTTCTCACGCTATGATATTGAACTCATTTGGAAACAGTCAGATATAACATTACCTTTTGAAGAAATTTGGGAAGCATATAAGTCTCTCATCTCTCCTCGTTCATACCTTGAGATTCATATCATGACTAATACCATTAAAGTCAAAAATATTCCATGGGAACGACCAACATTGTTTTAAAGTTTAACCTTCAATTGACTGATGGTAAACAAATTCCATGCATCTCTGTCGCCATTTCTGTTAATATTTTTGCTGTCATTCATATCATCCACTTCCCCATCCGTTAGCTTTTGAGGATATGCGTTAGAATAGCTGTTCTTAAATGAAGGCTTTTCACCTTTGAGAGCATAAACTCTATAACTTTCTGCATACTTTATGTTTGAACCTCCTGAGCCATCATTGACATAAATTTTTATAGGCTTCCACCCTTTGTTCATGTTCCTGCTTCTTCCCTTAGCTCTTTTGTTCAGTAGTTCTACATCTTTATACACAGCACCTGTCTCAGTGAATTCAACAATATTTTCATTCGTTAGCTTTACATTCAAACCCTTGTCGAGTATATTGTTCATTTCATACATATAAAAGGTTTTTATTCTATATGAAATGAGAAGCAAATCCATCATAGCTGGTGCCGTTAATGTTCCAATTGAACCAACATCAAATGTTGACTCACGAACGACAAACAATATTGTCATAAAGAACTATAGTTCGGAGTGTTTGAAAGAAAAAGAACCAGAACTTAAGTCGGTGAATTTAAACTCAGCTTCAAGTGCAAACGCTAACGCTACATCAGATGTTAAGTTAGAGTATCCACCATTAGACCAAATTCTTTCAAGAGAAGCCAACGACAATCCTTACACAAATGTTCAAACAAATCCTTCAGATAACGTAGACCATTACCTTCTTCAGTTATATCAAACTATCTTACTCAAAGACGATAAGAAGCTTTTGACAAATCTTATAAGCAAGAACCAAATAATTCTAACAAAGGAGGACCTTGAAAATGTTATCTCACGAATAACAGGGAAACAATGTGTCATTGACTATCTCGACCCTGAAATCGAATGCTGTGGTCAAACTCCACTATTCATGAAAATAGGTAACATTCGCATCATTGAAACACCAGGAACTACAGGAGTTGAGTTTAAGTATAAATATTCGAATGAATATACAAAACTTTCAACAGAATATAAACTTTGTTTGAAATATGTTTTAGTAAATTAAAGCAGTCAGGACCTTCGGTCTTGGCGCTTTGCGCCGTCAGTCAAAAAAATTTCAAGTTAGCAATTTGTAATATCTATCCAAAACTTCTTCAACAGTATCGAACTCATCTTCATAATGCAAACCTAATCTTATTGACTTGGTGCAGTTTTCACTAACACAATATTTTTCTGTTCTCTTGACTGACATAACTAACTCATTTGTTTCATCAAACAGCAACAACCAAAGTTCATGACCTAATACATAACATTCATACTTTATATTTTTAGCTCTGAGTTCTCTTGTAAGCTGTTGCATTTAATATTTTCTAAAAAGTCAACTTCAACAGTCATTCGCACTGGTGCCTTCAGTTCTATAGGCTCTCCTTGAAAGTCAACAAGTCTGAATTGCATGTCTTTCAAATTATGAGATATAAAAATTGCTCACATTTGCTCACATTTTGGCACTTTTTTGTACGTTTGTCAAAAAATTGTGAGGAAGATCTCACAAAAATAGTCAAAATGTGAGCAAATTTTGAGAATTGCTCACATTTTGACATACGATTATTTTCATACGTTTTTTTGATGAATTCTAATAAAACTTCATTACCACTTTCAGAACGAAGCGTAACTTTTCAGCACGTAACGCTCTATCATGTGTAGTGACATATTATTCAAAAAAACTCAGATTGCTTATCTTATAATAACAATTTCATTAGAAAAAATGCACGATTTCACGCTAAAACTTTGAAGCAATTCTTAAATTCGGATAAAAAATCGATATGTATTACACTTTAAACTTCAAAAAATGGTTCAAAATTTAGACTTAGTTTATCTTAACAATATAGCAGATTTTAAGCCGAACAAGTAGGAGTAATAGAAATAGCTCTTGAAAATAATTACAATTAGTAATATGTAAGTCAAAGTTCGAGTATTCTAATAAATAAACGTTCCGGATTTTCTTTACTACAAGAATCAATACTTAATATATAGAAGCAACAGTAAAAACTTATTAGAGATTCAAAAAGAAAGTTGACTAAAGAGAATCTTTTTATATAAGTAATTTTATTTTTTTGAAATACGAGATCGAATAAACATGTATTTTATTTTATTACTATAATAATACGTTTTTACATAGTAAGAAAGTTTAGAGACTGAAATGAAATTAAAAATTGAGAAAAAAATAAAGCTTTTCTATAAAAATTCATATTAATATATAGTATAATGATATTACAATTTATTGATAGTTGTGTTAGAAAAAAGGTACATTCACTATTTTTGACAAAATTTTAAATTTTCATGGGGTTGTAAATCTTATAATAACTAGATGAATAAGGAATAAATCCCAGTATGATGTGCATCATTATATTAAACACTATATGTAAGGCTGGTGATTCTATTAACACTTATGAAGATCTATAGTATTTGAGCAGATAAATTTGATAATTTCCAAAACTCTTATATTTCAAAATTAAAGTGTGCGAATGCATTTAAATGAGAGCAAAAAGAGATTGATGCTGTTAAAACTATGTGTTAATTTGCAATTATTTCGCATCACAAGAACTACCCAGTATATTCGGCTATCTTTCTTTGCAATTATTCTCCATTATACATATAATATAATGGTTAGGGTTTGAAGAAAAGTTACTAGAGAATTATTGACTTTTGAAATAATGCAGAATTTTACTTGAAGAAATCATTAATTTATGAGTTCCAAATTGCTAAGCATGACGAAGGATCATTAAATTTGCTACAATTAAATACACTTATTGCAGAATTAAGATTTTTGAAATTAAAAGTTTGAAATATTGCCTTTTTGAATAAAAATTTAAATTTTATTATATAATCATGATAATATCTTATAGAAATTAAAAGAAAATATTTTAAACCATTCAAATATTTTGAATGTCTTATCAATTTAAAATATTAAAAGATAGCTTGATTTTATCATCATTAGTTGTTATCAAAGTTTTCTTCTTTTGATGAACAACAGTAAATGATTTGTTAATTACTTGTCTTCCTTTTTCGCAGCAAAATCGAAAGTTATGATGATAATCTTGCTCTCAATTTTGAAACTCTCTGATTTACAAGTAAGCATTCCTTTGGAAAAGCAGTCCTATTCTGTTTTCAAGATATTTTAAAGCCTCAATTTCATACAATGCGCAGATCTATTCGAAATTGCAAGAACTCTCAAGAAAAATGCAGCAGCAAAGAAGATTCCATAGTTTCTAGCATCAAAAATTTACAACCTTAATACAACAGTTAAAGAGAAGCTCGAAAAGAAAATATTTAACCATAAAGCTGGAAACCATTCGATATCTACTATTGGATCTAATAAAAAGTTAATTATAACATATTTAACATGCTATTTGTTGACTTTGTTCCATTATATTACCATATATACCTTTTTGAAATCTAAAATATTTTTACAATTTTAACCATGTGTTGTTGAAACCATATATCAATCTTAGCTAAAGTATAGTTTATGAGTCTGTCACCATCTAACGTATGAATTTTCAAAAATGTCAAATATGTTCATTTTTTCTGTAGATTCAGCCATAATTTCACGTTGTTATACTATTCAACTATTATTTAATATTTTTATCGATTTAAATATATGATGAGATGCTTAGTTCTCCTGGAAATCGATTTTTAATCGCAATTTTAACTTTCCAAAAAAAATTCAAAAATAAAAATCCCTCTCAATTTTCTAAGTTTTATAACTCGCCAAATCTCTAGCCAAATTTTTTTGGCCCGTATAAATATTGTTTGGCACTATATAGGGATGCTATTTATCATATTTTCATCCCATTTTACTGTTATCGCCTAGTGAATGTACCTTTGTTAGAAAAAATATACAACTAAAATGTCAGTTTTAAAAAATTTAAAAATTATATTAAAACAATAGTCATTGAGGATGGTTAATTGCAAAAACTCAAGAAACTATCATTATCTCTCTTTGCTTAACACATCTACAACTGGAAACATCATTCCAAATGAAGTTCCTCAGTCTCGTCAAAATTTCTCTCTCATCTACAACAAGCTTAACTCAAAACTCAAGAAACTATCATTATCTCTCTTTGCTTAACACATCTACAACTGGAAACATCATTCCAAATGTTGCATTCAAGAATCCTATTATTATTCTTTCTTTCAATCTTTTATATTTACTCTTTAAATTCTAATATAATATAAATTCTTCATTTCCTTTGTTTAAACTTTTTTCATTTTAATACCATTTTATCAGATAGTAATTTTTGTTTTTCTCTGACCAAAAATCTTCTCAATTTAACTCCACCTTCACAAAAATTCATTGAGTTCTCTCAAAATTCTTGTATTTTTGGTATACTTAAAGTATCATCTTCAAATATTTTTTTGGAGAAAATTGACTTTGCATAATATCGTAATACTTTTTAAGGCAGATAGATTTACCGTAAGTTGAAGAACTTTTAATTTGAACAGAAATTATTCAACAAATATTCTTTTTATTTGATCAAGATACGTATACCAATATGATCTACTTGCTAGGGATATGTAGATCACGTTCAGAATTTGCCAAGTTTGGTGAATATCTATGGGATTAGGGACATCTATTTAATTTAAGAACTAAAAATTAGCATAGGCGTATTATGCTGTTACTGAAATATATTTTGGATGTATAAATTTTTACTTAATACTCTTTTATTGTTATCATTTTTAAAGATTTTTTATTATGAGCAAAAAAATGGCAAGACAATAATATATTGTACATGCAATTTATTATTACTGAATAAATTTATCAATCAAATTTGATCACATACAATTTTTACAGATAAATACATTATCTCAAAAAATATCTATATATTAGTATATGTTACACGAAATGTAATAAAATGTATTACTTTGGTTTATCAATTTATAAATAAGAATGAAAATTTGTTATAGCTTTGTTCCAATATTTATTTTTATATATTTAAGTTATCCATTTTACTGTTTTCATTCATATTTATAACAAAATTAGAGTCCTTACATTATTTATCTTATTTCAATAGTGATAAAAATCAACTATATTTTGTAAGATCTTAAAAAGTGACAAAAATGGAAAACTACATTAAATTTATTTATAAGGATACAAAATTATATGTCATTCCACCAAGAGCGGTTAAAGCATTAACACTTTATTTATATATATCTCACAAGCTAAGTTTACCTCTAAACACATTCGAATTAACAACAAATAACAAAAATTTAGGTGTTCTGGATAATTTGCGCTGTAATAACAAAATTACTATCAATATTAAAAGAAAAAAGAAGCCTTTTAACTTATTTTCAATTCCGATTGTAAACAGTATAAAAACTTCTGAAGATCAAGACAAAAAGATTAATCAAATATCACAAAATGACGAAAATTTATTGTGGGCAGCCAAGTTTGCGTTGTATATGAGCAATAACATAATAGAAGAAGCAATTAAAATCATGAATTTCAATTGTCTTCAGGAAGTATTCAATCCTGTTGATGAAATTAAAAAAATGTTAGAAGGAGAGTATAAAGTAACAATTTCAGATGGAAATAAAAATAAATTATATGAGACAATTTTACCAAATGAAGAAGCTGAAGATTCTTATAGTGAGAATGATAGTGATATCGATTATGATGAAGAAAGTAAACAAAAGGATAAAAATGATTTTTCTATAGAAACTCATGATAAAGATAACAATATAAGAAAGAATTGGCCATTTCAAGATGAAGACAACGAAAACTCGGATTCTCTATTAAACAGATATTTAAGTTCCGAAGAATTCAATGAATTCAAAGAGGAGGAGAATGAACAAATTTTATTAGATGAACAAACTGCAACAATAAGTGGAATAACTGCTCAAAATTCAAATATAAGACAAAATGAAACAATAAGTGGAGTTTCTCCTCCAAACACAAATCAAAGACAAATGCAACAATAAATGCAGTTTCATTTCCAAACACAAATCAAAGACAAAATGCAACAATAAATGCAGTTTCATTTCCAAACACAAATCAAAGACAAATGCAACAAAATGCAGTTTCTTTCCAAACACAAATCAAAGACAAAATGCAACAATAATGGAGTTTCATTTCCAAACACAAATCAAAGACAAAATGCAACAATAAATGCAGTTTCATTTCCAAACACAAATCAAAGACAAAATGCAACAATAAATGAGTTTCATTTCAAACACAAATCAAAGACAAATGCAACAATAATGCAGTCTTTCAAACACAAATCAAAGACAAAATGCAACAATAAGTGGAGTTTCATTTCCAAACACAAATCAAAGACAAAATGCAACAAGAAATGCAGTTTCATTTCCAAACACAAATCAAAGACAAAATGCAACAATAAATGCAGTTTCATTTCCAAACACAAATCAAAGACAAAATGCAACAATAAATGCAGTTTCATTTCCAAACACAAATCAAAGACAAAATGCAACAATAAATGCAGTTTCATTTCCAAACACAAATCAAAGACAAACTGCAACAATAAGTGGAGTTACTCCTCCAAACACAAATCAAAGACAAAATGAAACAATAAGTGGAGTCACTCCTCCAAACACAAATCAAAGACAAAATGAAACAATAAGTGGAGTCACTCTTTCAAACACAAATCAAAGACAAAATGCAACAATAAGTGGAGTCACTCCTTCAAACACAAATCAAAGACAAACTGCAACAATAAGTGGAGTAACTGCTCAAAATTCAAATATAAGACAAAATGAAACAATAAGTGGAGTTTCTCCTCCAAACACAAATCAAAGACAAAATGCAACAATAAATGCAGTTTCATTTCCAAACACAAATCAAAGACAAACTGCAACAATAAGTGGAGTTACTCCTCCAAACACAAATCAAAGACAAAATGAAACAATAAGTGGAGTTTCTCCTCCAAACACAAATCAAAGACAAACTGCAACAATAAGTGGAGTTTCTCCTCCAAACACAAATCAAAGACAAAATGAAACAATAAGTGGAGTCACTCCTTCAAACACAAATCAAAGACAAAATGCAACAATAAATTCGGATATTCAGCGTCAAATCCCTCAGCATCAATCCTCACTACCTAATGAAACTGCTTCTTATTCTTCCCAAATTTCTAATCATTTAACCGATAATCCTCCATTAACAGATTTACAAAATACACATCTAGTGCCAAATTTTGCTTATGATTACCAAAATAATTTTTCAACGCATAAACAATCTATTATCGTTAATAAAGCTTGTATTGAACTTATTCCTAATTATCAATCTTTTGATGATAAAAATAAAGAGATTCACCGAAAAAGAATCAAAAATATTCTGAGGACTTATCATACATTTTCAATTTTCCAATCCGCACGTATTAAATATTCATTAACCATATATACAAATGGTCATCCTTTGAGATTTCAACGTTACAATGCTCATAATAATTATTTAGAAATTATTTATTATTGCGGATATAAACCTAGATGCAACTTTTGTATGCATGTAAAAGTCTTTGATGAGAAATTAAATATTTCTCCTGAAGAAAAACCAGACAGTAAACTTCATAACTGCCGACCTGCAAAACAATCTCAAATAATTAAAGGAACAAATCCAATGAACTATGATATATATTGAATCTCAAGTTCAAGATTATGTTGTCAAAAATCCAACCGCAACGATATCAGAAACAAGAAAGTATGCAAATCAACTGATATATGACTGTAATCAAGCCCAGTCTACTAATTTCATTCAGATATCAGAGAAGAAAGTCCAACAGCTGTATTATGAAGTTCATCCTGTCAAATCAAAATCAGAGATTGATATTATTAATGAAATGTTAGAATTTTTTAATCAAAGATCATATTTTATTACCCAAAGCACAAAAAATGATAATGCCTATTATTTTTTTGGATTGGAACGTTTCATTCGAGTTGCACGGTATTCATCACATTGTTTTATTGATGGAACCTTCAAAGTCGTTCCTGTATCAATAATGAATGGCCAATTATTAAATTTGTTAATTTTTGACCAAGCAACTCAACTGTATCTACCGTTTTTACATATAATCATGACGGGAAGAACAGAAACTGATTATCAAAGAGTATTTAGTATTATGGAGTATGATACTGATATTAAAATTCCTTTATCAACATTTGATGTTATAACAACTGATTTCGAAAAAGCACTTCAAGGCTCAATTTATAAAAGAAAAGGAGAGCAAACCATATTGACTGGATGCATATATCACTTTATTGCAGCATTAGTTAAGAATTTCAAGAAAAAATGTGATCCAGAAGATCTTAACAATAAAATTCTTTTAAAGTTATTATGCGCTTCTCCATTCATGCCAGAAGAAGTTTTTGATTTGGTTTGTAATAAAATTAAATGCATTCAAGATACAAATGAATTTGCAAAATACTTTATTAAAACATGGAGCACAAGCTATAATTCAATCAGCAAGCTCAAAGTATTCGACAATATTTATTCTAATAATGGCGTAGAATCGTACAACAAAGTGTTAAATACAAATATTGTATATTCACATCCCACAATTTTAAAGACGGTACACACTTTAATGAAAGTGGATTTAGCGATTTTGCATCGATATGCACGGGCAGATAAAAACACAAGTGATCATAAACAGTCGTATTTCATTAAATTGAAAAAAATAAATGAAGAGATTCAGTTATTTGAAGAGCATTTTGGTCTGGAAATATCATTAATTCCTGAGGATATAATGAAAAAATATAAGGATTTGTCCAAACATTCTGGAATTGATTTCAGAGATATTGAAATTGAAAGGTATATGTCAAGTGATCAAATACTTGATGACATTCAAATAAATTTAGAAGAAACAAAAAATGAAAAGATAGAAAACATTGAAATTGCCGAAGATGATTTATTTCAATAATATGTAACATTGATTTCTATTCAACTTTATCGTTATTATAATAAACATTTTTATGATTTTTTTAATATTTTTTATAAGTAGATTGAAGATTATTTGATGGAAAGATGTATATATATACATAATGTACCTTACAATATCTTCATGCTATGAATTCCAGAATAATGACAAGTCTTTCATTCTTAATTAGAAGTCTCCAATATTTTGTCGAGAGAGGGTCAAAGTTGCTATTTGTCACTTTTCCACAAGAATATAATGGGGAAAAAGTTATCATATAGTTGATCTCATTCACTGAGGTGAGAGATGCATGTAGTGTAATGGGATAAACAGTGGGATTGCTGCTCTAAGTCCTAGGTTCGAGACACATTGGCTTCATTTTTCTCTTTTTTATTGACGTAAACTATTCAATTTTTGTGTTCTCCATTCAAATTTCAGAATTTTTTTTGCAGATTTCACGCTACATTCGAAGTTACCTTTTGTAACAACCACCACTGCCTACGAAAGACGAAAGTGTGTCACGATTTCACCCGGAAATCCGACGGTTGTTTAAGAGTAAGCACTTTTGGCACCTACTCTATCGAAAAATCAACATTTAAGGTTAATTTAAGAGTATGCACTTTTGTCACCTACTCTATTTTGTCTATTTTTTCATATTTTTTCTATTTTTTTTCACCATTTAAAATTTCTTAAATTCTAAATATAGCAAATTATATCATTTTACTTTCTGCAACGATTTAATCGATAATTATATGAATATTATTGTAAATATTTCTAAAATATTTTAAATACAAATAATTTTAAACTGAACCAAATAAATTGGATAACTTTAACTCAATCAAATAAATATTAATATGAATTTTTATAGAAAAGCTTTATTTTTTTCTCAATTTTTAATTTCATTTCAGTCTCTAAACTTTCTTACTATGTAAAAACGTATTATTATAGTAATAAAATAAAATACATGTTTATTCGATCTCGTATTTCAAAAAAATAAAATTACTTATATAAAAAGATTCTCTTTAGTCAACTTTCTTTTTGAATCTCTAATAAGTTTTTACTGTTGCTTCTATATATTAAGTATTGATTCTTGTAGTAAAGAAAATCCGGAACGTTTATTTATTCGAATACTCGAACTTTGACTTACATATTACTAATTGTAATTATTTTCAAGAGCTATTTCTATTACTCCTACTTGTTCGGCTTAAAATCTGCTATATTGTTAAGATAAACTAAGTCTAAATTTTGAACCATTTTTTGAAGTTTAAAGTGTAATACATATCGATTTTTTATCCGAATTTAAGAATTGCTTCAAAGTTTTAGCGTGAAATCGTGCATTTTTTCTAATGAAATTGTTATTATAAGATAAGCAATCTGAGTTTTTTTGAATAATATGTCACTACACATGATAGAGCGTTACGTGCTGAAAAGTTACGCTTCGTTCTGAAAGTGGTAATGAAGTTTTATTAGAATTCATCAAAAAAACGTATGAAAATAATCGTATGTCAAAATGTGAGCAATTCTCAAAATTTGCTCACATTTTGACTATTTTTGTGAGATCTTCCTCACAATTTTTTGACAAACGTACAAAAAAGTGCCAAAATGTGAGCAAATGTGAGCAATTTTTATATCTCAATATGAAGTGTGTTTTCTCCATATTTATTTTTTTTTTTCATTGATATTCGCACCATGTGAAATAAGAAATTTAACAGTTTCTTTACTATAATTTTTAGCTGCAATATGAAGTGCGGTTTCTCCATCTTCATCTTTTTCATTGATATTCGCACCATGTGAAATAAGAAATTTAACAGTTTCTTTACTATAATTTTTAGCTGCAATATGAAGTGCGGTTTCTCCATATTTATTTTTTCATTGATATTTGCACCATGTGAAATAAGAACTTCTGCCATTTCATCATAATTCCATGCTACTACATTATGAAGTGCTGTGTTTCCATTTTTATCTTTTTCATTGATATTTGCACCAAGTGAAATGAAATATTCCAAAAGGGGTGGAAAGTTAAAGTTCACTGAATTAATAAAACATTTGTTAATATCATTAGTTTGATCGAAATAAACTAAAAATGATTCAAGATTATTATACCACAATAAGATAATTTGATCTCTAAATTGTACTCATTCATCAAGAATGTAACAAAATCAATGTTGTGTGAAACAATCGCATATTCCATGGATTCTTTATTTGGTTCCTGATATTTCAAACATTCACTCATGATCTCTTGATTTCCTCCTAAAAATGATAAATTTAGACATTTTTGAGTTATTTCTGAATTGAATTTCGTTCTTAAAAACTTGAAACAATCAACTGCTCCATGGTAACAACATAATTCAAGTAATGAATATCCTTCAATAAAAAGTTGATATGGATATAATGTGCTTTCAAGTGTTTGCTCTTTATCAAATCCTTCTCTTTCAGTGAACGAGATGAATGTTTCTAGGTTATTATACATAATTGCTCTGTAAATTGTATTTTCTGCATGAATATCGATATTTATAAAATGAATTTCTTTGAAATCATCAGATTTGTTTAACTTAATTCCATATTCTTTATAAAACAGGAAATTTGGAATAGTTGGAATACTGCTTGCCTCTGTGATATGATAATCATCAGATATGAGTTTGGCAAGAAATAAATACGACTTTGTATAGCGATTATTATATGGAATAATATTTAAAATGTCATTTATAACACTTGTAGGTAGATATTTCTTTGAATCAATTCTGTTTCGATCATTTTGTAAATTTTATTTAATTCTTCTTCATTTTGGGTTTTTAGCTGATAAATTGCATTGTATGAATCAATGTAGGATTTGAAAATACTTCACAATTCACTGAATTTATTTGGGTGAATGTCTTGATCAGTGAATTGCATTTTACCATATAGGATATCATTTAAATTCATTAGAAGAAAAAAATGTAATGTTATACATTTGGAAAACGGGAAGACTACAAAATTGTGCGGCCAAATTGCCACCATTTTGTAAAGTAGTTTTTTTGACATCCAGTGCAATTGCAGGGGACGTGTTTCAAAAAAATTTTAATGGTTGTGTGAGAGACCTTATTCCCTTACAGGAGCTCCTCAGCTCCCAATCCTACGAAATGGAGCTCCGGAGCTCCTGAATCTGTATCAGCAGAGGCCCTTTACCATTTGGGCCTCTGCTGATCAGAAGAATAAGGCAGCCATTCTGCCTCTTCAGGAGCTCCAGAGCTCCTAATCCCTACGAAATGGAGCTCCGGAGCTCCTGAATCTGTATCAGCAGAGGCCCTTTACCATTTGGGCCTCTGCTGATCAGAAGAATAAGGCAGCCATTCTGCCTCTTCAGGAGCTCCAGAACTCCGTTTCCTCAAGATCAGGAGTGATGGAGTTCCTCACTTTCGATTTGTTAAAGCCTGTTCTTTTGGGAACAGGCTTTAATAAATTTAATGTGCACTCAATCCAGCTCTGTTAAATATTTTGAACTCTACTCTTCTAATATAGAGTTCAAAATATCTTCCAGAGCTGGATTGAAGTTAGTATACATATCATCGGTACTGTGGCACTGCGCGCCTCCTTACTCATGACAGTGATTTTGACACTTTACGAAACCGTTAACGTATATTTTACAACACAACACGACAACATTAACTTAACCTTAAATATTTACAAAGCCACCAACCACTTCACCTCACTAACGACTTCACTAACGTTTTCACAAACGACTTCACTAACGTTCACACTAACGTTCTCACTTACAAAAGTATTGCAACTCTTCCCATTGCTGTGCTTCATATAACAGCTCATATTCATCGGTACTGTGGCACTGCGCGCCTCCTTACTCATGATATGTGAATTTGACATTTTACGAAACCGTTAACGTATATTTTACAACATGAACGCAAAAACTAACTTAACCTTAAATATTTACAAAGCCGCCAACAATTTCACCTCACTATCGTTCTCACTAACAACTTCACTAATGTTCTCATAAATTTTCCTCAATATCTTCATCATCAGTGTTAACCCTATTGTAGTCATACTTGAAGCCATAAACTTTCTCTAACTTCTTAACGTACAATTTACATAACTTACCTTCGTCATCGTATGGTTTAATGATATAACTATTTCTATCTTTATAAACAGTCAATGAAAAGTCAACTGGTCTCGGATGTATTTGAAAGAACATGTTATGCTCAGGAAGGAAGAATAAATGTTTAAATGTATGTTTGTTATATGTTTTGATTTGTATGAGTTGCTTTTGTTCTGTCATTACATCCAAATAAAATAAAAATAAACTTAAAAATAAACTTAAAAATAAAATAAAAAATAAATGATATCACCACCCTCACACGTATGAAAACATAGCACAAAAATAAATTTAGGTGAAGTGGTGAGATCTCACCTCTTTTTTCACCTCATTTCTACCCTGTTGAATTCATTGCTTTATAACTCTCTTCCTTTCTCCAACTCTTCTAACTTCTTCTTAAGTTCAGCAATGTTGTCCTCATGAAGTTTAATCTTTCTCAAAATTCCTTCTTTATCTAATGGTTGCTTTATCTTTCTAAACTGAACTCTACCATCCTTCATAGTATGAATGTAAAAACCTTCTGGAATAGTTCCTGATTTAATGTATTCTACCAAAAACTTTTGTTTCATTGCTTCAGTGACTTTAGTCGTCATTTCAATCAAAGGTGAAGCTAGCACAGCGATAATGGATTTCATGACTTTTAGTATTTCATGCAATCTTAACAGATAGCCTTATAAGTACTTCCAGTATCGCTAGCTGTCCCTCCTTTTTATATAACTCCATGACATTTATAATCTCGCGAAACTTAACAGGTAGCATAACAGATTAAAATCAGATGAGGTTTTGAACCAAAATTTCTAAGCAACGTTGTCAAGGATTTTGAGGAACTAGGGACAGAGTGTGGCAAAGTCCAAGATTTAATTTATCTTCATCTGTTTCATCAGCTATCTCATCTAATATGCCAATATTTTATTCATAACTCGTGGCAAACTCACTAACTTTTATTATGTTCATCTGCATGCTTCATCTGATAGAAAGTATGATTTCATTAACTCTGTGAGATAATGAAAACTACTAGGGACAGAGACCATGGCAAAGTTTATGACTTTCATTATTTCCAGAACTTAATGAAAACTACTAGGGACAGAGACCATGGCAAAGTTCATGATTTAATTTATTCTCTCACTAACAACAAATACAAAACTCCAACACTAACGACAAAAATAAATGTCCTCACTTCTTAACAAAGTAATATGTGCTTCTTACACCACCATAGCTCAAACGTTTCTTTTCAAACATCGATTGAAACTTATTTTGAGCCATTGGCTTTAGTCTCTTTTTCTTCAAATACGCCAAGAAATCTTCTTCACATCTTTTCACTTCATAGCCTTCTTTAAACTCCTCCTTGTTAAGTTCTATGAAATCCTTTATCTCATTCTTTGTTGCAATGGCTTCTTCACGAACGACATCATGAACTATTTCATTATTGCATGAACGACCTCCTCACTGTTCTCATGAACTATTTCAACACTGTTCTCATGAACGACCTCCTTACTGTCTTTCATGAACTATTTCATTATTGCATTCATGTATGACCTCCTCACTGTTCTCATGAACTATTTCATTATTGCATGAACGACCTCCTCACTGTTCTCATGAACTATTTCATTATTGCATGTATGACCTCCTCACTGTTCTCATGAACTATTTCATTATTGCATTCATGAACGACCTCCTCACTGTTCTCATGAACTATTTCATTATTGCATTCATGAACGACCTCCTCACTGTTCTCATGAACTATTTCATTATTGCATGAACGACCTCCTTACTGTTCTCATGAACTATTTCATTATTGCATGAACGACCTCCTTACTGTTCTCATGAACTATTTCATTATTACATGTATGACCTCCTCACTGTCTTTCATAAGCGTTTCAAAGTCTCCTTTACTCATTACTTCAATCTCATGCTGTTCACAGTAGTACTTAAACTCACTGTATATGTCTTTGTTGTATGTTATATTGCTTCCCATGTACTCCATGAATTTTTCAAGCACTTCCTCATAATTCACTGTTTCTTTCTTTCCACGACCTTCTAATATCATACTTGCTTCGTAAATATAACTTCTTGCAGAACCGTCTCGCTTTCTACTTCTTTTCACAAATTCTCTCATCTTGCCACCAAATACATTTGAACTACATGCAAAGAATTCATTCTCCTTCGCAAATTCTTTATATCTTCTGTAGCACTCTGTACAATTCCATCCGGATACAAACTTTTCATAGAACTCCTCGTAAAACATTTGGTAAGGTGTTTTGTTCATTTCGATGAGTTCTTGTTTAGCCCTGGTGAATGGTATCTTCCTTACATCAAATTCACTTAAATCTTTCTTCATGAAGTACGTCAGTAAGTTTGAATAAAACTCTTCATTAAAGCTTTCAATGAGATTTGAGAAATATTCGTAATTTCCTTTGTATCTGCTGCTTACGTCAATGACAACAAATCTTCTGTCGTCTTTGTCAATCTTTACTGAGTTGAAGTTGTTAGATATCATGATGATATTACAAACATTCTCTATCTTTCTTACTGGCTGACACTTCTGATTTAAGTCCAACTGAGTCTCTGTTACTATTGACTTTAGTGCGTCGTGGTTCATGACCTTAGACGTATCGCATGAGCTTAGTTCATTGCATACGATGAGCTTCATGTTCTCAATAGCAGCATTGAATCTACCAACCACATTCTCTATTGCCGTTATATTATTGTTGGCGTACTTGCTAATGAGCTCGCATAGAACATTACTAAGTACATTCTTACCAGTTCCTTGCTTTCCTATTAACAAAAGTACTGTTCCAGTCTTTCCACAAGGATTTTGAACGATGTAGGCGAACCAGTTCAAAACATACTCATAAAGCTCTTCATCCTCATTACATATGACATCGTGAACATGTTTCAAATATCCTTAATAACGTTCTCATCTACTTCATTCAGTACCTCATACTCATATCCTCTGAAATAGCTGTAAATGTCATCTCTTTCGTCAAAGAATCTCATGCCTGACTTCATAAGATAGTTCTTGTTCTGACCCGCTTCATAAATCATCAGTGCGTTCACATCCTTCTCCTCAATACGTCCTACATAAACACTCTTCATGAGCTTATTGAATTCCTTGCTATCTACTGACACAAGTGTTGTTGTGTCTCGTATTCCATCATAATCTTTCACTAGATATGTCATACGTGCTCCGTCAATAACAACAACACATCTTCTTAAGTCATTTATAACACTAGCTATGTCAATACCGTCCTCACTCATGTACTTATTTTTCCTCAAGTCCTTTAGTGTGAAAGTGTCTCTAAGTTCTATTTCAAGCAATTCATTTACACATCCTTTGCAATACTTCTCTATAAAATATTTCTGTCGTTCTTTACTAAGTTTCTTAACAGCTCTGAAGAACCATGTGTTTTGACTCAAACATCCTTCACAACTTCTCTCATTCATTCCTAGTTCTTTCATGTTATTATCTTCAACCTCTATGGTCTCATTGACTAAGGTCAAAGGGTTCTTAGTCATTGCTGGTCTTATCTGAAACAATGTTTGTGCAACAGGTTTAACTAATTCAGCAACGTCCTTCCTTAATATGAATAGCTGTTTCCACTCATCTTTGCTAACAGTTCTTTCATAACCACTGACAGTAATGATTTCATTTGCTGACTTTAGACACTTATGTTCTATCATTTGTATTGCTTTTGTGTAAGGCTTTCGTGAGCATAGGTTGTATATGTCATTCCTGCAATGTTCATTCATGCCAATAGTACTAAATCCTTTCTTTGCTGTGTTCGTATTGCTGTCTCATAAAATACAACAAGACCTTTGTCATCTATGACGTACTTACCGAAAACATTGCTTATATTCTTTAACCATGAAATAACATCCTCATTCATGCTGTCAAACATGAAGTAAGGTCTTACATACTCTTCACTTATAAGATACTCCACAAAGTACTTGTTAGGCTCTATGTCCTCGTGAGCGATTTCATTAGGTTTGATATTAGTTCCTTTTGTCATTGCTGTCATGTACTTCACTCTCATAGTTCCTTTCAATAGCGTAAAAGTACTTCATTGTTTCATAACTGCTCTAAATTCTGTTCAAAATTCGTACAACATAACTTTTAACATTAGAGAAAGAACATGAGCGAAACAACAACATCTAACATTACAGAAGGAGCTAGTGAAAATATTGACGAGTTCAGTGAGGAAGAAGATATTGAGGACGTCAATGAGAACGTTAGTGGGGAACAAACTCAATGGGAAACATTGAGAAATCATGAAGATTATGAGATTTGTACGACATATCCTTTTACTATTCGTCGAAAGAAAGACAAACATATTATGAGTGAATGCTTAAATAATTATGGTTATATTGTGCTTAGTTTAAACAACAAAATGTACTTAAAGCATAGAATTATTGCAGAACAGTGGATTGAAAATCCAGACAATTTGAAAGAAATAGACCATATAAATCATGATAGAACGAACAACAGAATCTCAAACCTTCGTTGGTGTTCTAGATCTGAAAACAATAGAAATAAAAGCAAGTATGGCGATATAGTTTATGAGTTCGTTGATGAAATATCTGACGAAGCTGTTGAAATAACAGATTATGGTAAGCATTCGTTTGAGTTCTACTACTATGTTGAGAATGAGGACGCATTCTATTATTATACATGTCTTAACTATCGAAAACTTCATATAAACTTTACAAAAACAGGTGATGCTTATGTTTGTATGATAGATACAGAAAACAAGAGAGTAATCTTATGCATAAACAAATTCAAACGCTTGTACGGCTTCATGTAGGACAAACATTATTTTTCAACACTAACGCCAATACGTAGGACAAACATTCATGACTAACATTACTGTATAACATAAATGATTTGTCATGACCTCATCGTATATGTTTTGTCATGATTTAATCGTAAATGTTTTGTCAAGACTTCTTCATCGTAATGAGCGTATATGTTTTGTCATGACCTCATCGTATATGTTTTGTCAAGACTTCATCATCAAACATTCATCGGAAATGATTTGTCATTACTTCATCGTGGAACTTCATTGTCATTACTTCATCGGAAATGATTTGTCATTACTTCATCGTCAGACATTCATCAGAAATGATTTGTCACTACTTCATTATCATTACTTCATCGTCATTACTTCATCGGAAATGATTTGTCATTACTTCATCGTCAGAACTTCATTATCAGACATTCATCGGAAATGATTTGTCAGAACTTCATTATCAGACATTCATCAGAAATGATTTGTCATTACTTCATCATCAAACATTCATCGAAAATGATTTGTCAGAACTTCATCGTGGAACTTCATTGTCGTGATTTTATCGTAAATGATTTGTCATTACTTCATTATCATTACTTCATTATCAGACATTCATCAGAAATGATTTGTCATTACTTCATCATCAAACATTCATCGAAAATGATTTGTCAGAACTTCATTATCAGACATTCATCGGAAATGATTTGTCATTACTTCATCATCAAACATTCATCGAAAATGATTTGTCAGAACTTCATCGTCATTACTTCATCGGAAATGATTTGTCATTACTTCATTATCATTACTTCATCGTCATTACTTCATTATCAGACATTCATCGGAAATGATTTGTCATTACTTCATCGTCAGACATTCATCGGAAATGATTTGTCATTACTTCATCGTGGAACTTCATCATCATTACTTCATCGGAAATGATTTGTCATTACTTCATTATCATTACTTCATTGTCATTACTTCATTGTCAGAACTTCATCGGAAATGATTTGTCATTACTTCATTATCATTACTTCATTATCAGACATTCATCAGAAATGATTTGTCATTACTTCATCATCATTACTTCATCGTCATTACTTCATCGGAAATGATTTGTCATTACTTCATTATCACTACTTCATTATCATTACTTCATCGGAAATGATTTGTCATTACTTCATTATCAAACATTCATCGTAAATGTTTTGTCATGATTTCTTCATCGTAAATGATTTGTCATGATTTAATCGTATATGTTTTGTCAAGACTTCTTCATCGTAATGAGCGTAAATGATCCAAAAATAATGTTTATGTTAGAATGTTAGATCTAACACCTTTTCTAACATGTTTTCTAACATGGAGGATTTCATTAGATATACACATTCTTCCTCCATTTCATTCTATACACAATTTACATCATAGACGATTTAATAGATATAATACTTTACTGTTTCATCTGATATAAACATTCTTCCTTCATTTCATTCTATACACAATTTACATCATAGACCATTTAATAGATATAATACTTTACTGTTTCATTCTATACACAATTTACATCATAGACGATTTAATAGATATAATACTTTACTGTTTCATCTGATATAAACATTATTTGGTGAAAGTATCCTAAAAATATTTGATGGACTTTAACTAAAATAATGTTTAGGGAAGAATGTGTATATCTAATGAAATCCTCCATGTTAGAAAACATGTTAGAAAAGGTGTTAGATCTAACATTCTAACATAAACATTATTTTTGGATCATTTACGCTCATTACGATGAAGAAGTCTTGACAAAACATATACGATAAAATCATGACAAATCATTTACGATGAAGAAATCATGACAAAACATAAACGAAGAAATCATGACAAAACATATACGATGAAGTCATGACAAAACATTTACGTTCATGTTTGACAAAACATTTACGTTCATGTTTGACAAAACATTTACACTCATTACGATGAAAAAGTCATGACAAAACATTTACGAAGAAATCATGACAAAACATATACGATGAAGTTTCGACAAAACATGTACGATGAAGTTTCGACAAAACATGTACGATGAAGAAATCATGACAAAACATTTACGCTCATGTTTGACAAATCATTTACGCTCATTACGATGAAGAAGTCATGACAAAACATTTACACTCATTACGATGAAGAAGTCATGACAAAACATTTACACTCATTACGATGAAGAAATCATGACAAAACATATACGATGAAGTCATGACAAAACATTTACACTCATTACGATGAAGAAGTTTCGACAAATCATTTCCGATGAAGTAATGACAAATCATCTCTGACAAATGTCTGACAAATCATTTCCGATGAAGTAATGACAAATCATCTCTGACAAATGTCTGACAAATCATCTCTGACAAATGTCTGACAAATCATCTCTGACAAATGTCTGACAAATCATCTCTGACAAATGTCTGACAAATCATCTCTGATGAAGTAATGACAAATCATCTCTGACAAATGTCTGATGATGAAGTAATGACAAATCATCTCTGACAAATGTCTGACAAATCATTTCCGATGAAGTAATGACAAATCATCTCTGACAAATGTCTGACAAATCATCTCTGACAAATGTCTGACAAATCATTTCTGACAAATGTCTGATGATGAAGTAATGACAAATCATCTCTGACGAATGTCTGACAAATCATTTCCGATGAAGTAATGACAAATCATCTCTGACAAATGTCTGATGATGAAGTAATGACAAATCATCTCTGACAAATGTCTGACAAATCATTTCCGATGAAGTATTGACAAATCATCTCTGACAAATGTCTGACAAATCATCTCTGATGAAGTATTGACAAATCATCTCTGACAAATGTCTGACAAATCATCTCTGACGAAGTAATGACAAATCATCTCTGACAAATGTCTGACAAATCATCTCTGACAAATGTCTGACAAATCATCTCTGATGAAGTAATGACAAATCATCTCTGACAAATGTCTGATGATGAAGTAATGACAAATCATTTCCGATGAAGTAATGACAAATCATCTCTGACAAATGTCTGACAAATCATTTCCGATGAAGTAATGACAAATCATCTCTGACCAATGTCTGAAAAATCATTTCCGATGAAGTAATGACAAATCATCTCTGATGAAGTATTGACAAATCATCTCTGATGAAGTAATGACAAATCATCTCTGACAAATGTCTGATGATGAAGTATTGACAAATCATCTCTGACAAATGTCTGATGATGAAGTATTGACAAATCATCTCTGATGAAGTAATGACAAATCATCTCTGACAAATGTCTGATGATGAAGTATTGACAAATCATCTCTGACAAATGTCTGATGATGAAGTATTGACAAATCATCTCTGATGAAGTAATGACAAATCATCTCTGATGAAGTATTGACAAATCATCTCTGACAAATGTCTGACAAATCATCTCTGACGAAGTATTGACAAATCATTTTCGATGAATGTTTGATGATGAAATCATGACAAAACATTTACGCTCATTACGAAGAAGTCATGACAAATCATTTATGTTATACAGTAATGTTAGTCATGAATGTTTGTCCTACGTGTTGGCGTTAGTGTTGAAAAATAATGTTTGTCCTACATGAAGCCGTACAAGCGTTTGAATTTGTTTATGCATAAGATTACTCTCTTGTTTTCTGTATCTATCATACAAACATAAGCATCACCTGTTTTTGTAAAGTTTATATGAAGTTTTCGATAGTTAAGACATGTATAATAATAGAATGCGTCCTCATTCTCAACATAGTAGTAGAACTCAAACGAATGCTTACCATAATCTGTTATTTCAACAGCTTCGTCAGATATTTCATCAACGAACTCATAAACTATATCGCCATACTTGCTTTTATTTCTATCATGATTTATATGGTCTATTTCTTTCAAATTGTCTGGATTTTCAATCCACTGTTCTGCAATAATTCTATGCTTTAAGTACATTTTGTTGTTTAAACTAAGCACAATATAACCATAATTATTTAAGCATTCACTCATAATATGTTTGTCTTTCTTTCGACGAATAGTAAAAGGATATGTCGTACAAATCTCATAATCTTCATGATTTCTCAATGTTTCCCATTGAGTTTGTTCCCCACTAACGTTCTCATTGACGTCCTCAATATCTTCTTCCTCACTGAACTCGTCAATATTTTCACTAGCTCCTTCTGTAATGTTTTCATCGGCATTGTCATTGACTTCTTCTGTAATGTTAGATGTTGTTGTTTCGCTCATGTTCTTTCTCTAATGTTAAAAGTTATGTTGTACGAATTTTGAACAGAATTTAGAGCAGTTATGAAACAATGAAGTACTTTTACGCTATTGAAAGGAACTATGAGAGTGAAGTACATGACAGCAATGACAAAAGGAACTAATATCAAACCTAATGAAATCGCTCACGAGGACATAGAGCTTAACAAGTACTTTGTGGAGTATCTTATAAGTGAAGAGTATGTAAGACCTTACTTCATGTTTGACAGCATGAATGAGGATGTTATTTCATGGTTAAAGAATATAAGCAATGTTTTCGGTAAGTACGTCATAGATGACAAAGGTCTTGTTGTATTTTATGAGACAGCAATACGAACACAGGAACTAATGGATATTATGCACTCAACAGCAAAGAAAGGATTTAGTACTATTGGCATGAATGAACATTGCAGGAATGACATATACAACCTATGCTCACGAAAGCCTTACACAAAAGCAATACAAATGATAGAACATAAGTGTCTAAAGTCAGCAAATGAAATCATTACTGTCAGTGGTTATGAAAGAACTGTTAGCAAAGATGAGTGGAAACAGCTATTCATATTAAGGAAGGACGTTGCTGAACTAGTTAAACCTGTTGCACAAACATTGTTTCAGATAAGACCAGCAATGACTAAGAACCCTTTGACCTTAGTCAATGAGACCATAGAGGTTGAAGATAATGACATGAAAGAACTAGGAATGAATGAGAGAAGTTGTGAAGGATGTTTGAGTCAAAACACATGGTTCTTCAGAGCTGTTAAGAAACTTAGTAAAGAACGACAGAAATATTTTATAGAGAAGTATTGCAAAGGATGTGTAAATGAATTGCTTGAAATAGAACTTAGAGACACTTTCACACTAAAGGACTTGAGGAAAAATAAGTACATGAGTGAGGACGGTATTGACATAGCTAGTGTTATAAATGACTTAAGAAGATGTGTTGTTGTTATTGACGGAGCACGTATGACATATCTAGTGAAAGATTATGATGGAATACGAGACACAACAACACTTGTGTCAGTAGATAGCAAGGAATTCAATAAGCTCATGAAGAGTGTTTATGTAGGACGTATTGAGGAGAAGGATGTGAACGCACTGATGATTTATGAAGCGGGTCAGAACAAGAACTATCTTATGAAGTCAGGCATGAGATTCTTTGACGAAAGAGATGACATTTACAGCTATTTCAGAGGATATGAGTATGAGGTACTGAATGAAGTAGATGAGAACGTTATTGAAGGATATTTGAAACATGTTCACGATGTCATATGTAATGAGGATGAAGAGCTTTATGAGTATGTTTTGAACTGGTTCGCCTACATCGTTCAAAATCCTTGTGGAAAGACTGGAACAGTACTTTTGTTAATAGGAAAGCAAGGAACTGGTAAGAATGTACTTAGTAATGTTCTATGCGAGCTCATTAGCAAGTACGCCAACAATAATATAACGGCAATAGAGAATGTGGTTGGTAGATTCAATGCTGCTATTGAGAACATGAAGCTCATCGTATGCAATGAACTAAGCTCATGCGATACGTCTAAGGTCATGAACCACGACGCACTAAAGTCAATAGTAACAGAGACTCAGTTGGACTTAAATCAGAAGTGTCAGCCAGTAAGAAAGATAGAGAATGTTTGTAATATCATCATGATATCTAACAACTTCAACTCAGTAAAGATTGACAAAGACGACAGAAGATTTGTTGTCATTGACGTAAGCAGCAGATACAAAGGAAATTACGAATATTTCTCAAATCTCATTGAAAGCTTTAATGAAGAGTTTTATTCAAACTTACTGACGTACTTCATGAAGAAAGATTTAAGTGAATTTGATGTAAGGAAGATACCATTCACCAGGGCTAAACAAGAACTCATCGAAATGAACAAAACACCTTACCAAATGTTTTACGAGGAGTTCTATGAAAAGTTTGTATCCGGATGGAATTGTACAGAGTGCTACAGAAGATATAAAGAATTTGCGAAGGAGAATGAATTCTTTGCATGTAGTTCAAATGTATTTGGTGGCAAGATGAGAGAATTTGTGAAGAGAAGTAGAAAGCGAGACGGTTCTGCAAGAAGTTATATTTACGAAGCAAGTATGATATTAGAAGGTCGTGGAAAGAAAGAAACAGTGAATTATGAGGAAGTGCTTGAAAAATTCATGGAGTACATGGGAAGCAATATAACATACAACAAAGACATATACAGTGAGTTTAAGTACTACTGTGAACAGCATGAGATTGAAGTAATGAGTAAAGGAGACTTTGAAACGCTTATGAAAGACAGTGAGGAGGTCATACATGAATAATGAAATAGTTCATGAGAACAGTAAGGAGGTCGTATGCAATAATGAAATAGTTCATGAGAACAGTAAGGAGGTCGTTCATGCAATAATGAAATAGTTCATGAGAACAGTGAGGAGGTCGTTCATGAATGCAATAATGAAATAGTTCATGAGAACAGTGAGGAGGTCATACATGCAATAATGAAATAGTTCATGAGAACAGTAAGGAGGTCGTTCATGCAATAATGAAATAGTTCATGATGTCGTTCGTGAAGAAGCCATTGCAACAAAGAATGAGATAAAGGATTTCATAGAACTTAACAAGGAGGAGTTTAAAGAAGGCTATGAAGTGAAAAGATGTGAAGAAGATTTCTTGGCGTATTTGAAGAAAAAGAGACTAAAGCCAATGGCTCAAAATAAGTTTCAATCGATGTTTGAAAAGAAACGTTTGAGCTATGGTGGTGTAAGAAGCACATATTACTTTGTTAAGAAGTGAGGACATTTATTTTTGTCGTTAGTGTTGGAGTTTTGTATTTGTTGTTAGTGAGAGAATAAATTAAATCATGAACTTTGCCATGGTCTCTGTCCTAGTAGTTTTCATTAAGTTCTGGAAATAATGAAAGTCATAAACTTTGCCATGGTCTCTGTCCCTAGTAGTTTTCATTATCTCACAGAGTTAATGAAAGTCATACTTTCTATCAGATGAAGCATGCAGATGAACATAATGAAAGTTAGTGAGTTTGCCACGAGTTATGAATAAAATATTGGCATATTAGATGAGATAGCTGATGAAACAGATGAAGATAAATTAAATCTTGGACTTTGCCACACTCTGTCCCTAGTTCCTCAAAATCCTTGACAACGTTGCTTAGAAATTTTGGTTCAAAACCTCATCTGATTTTAATCTGTTATGCTACCTGTTAAGTTTCGCGAGATTATAAATGTCATGGAGTTATATAAAAAGGAGGGACAGCTAGCGATACTGGAAGTACTTATAAGGCTATCTGTTAAGATTGCATGAAATACTAAAAGTCATGAAATCCATTATCGCTGTGCTAGCTTCACCTTTGATTGAAATGACGACTAAAGTCACTGAAGCAATGAAACAAAAGTTTTTGGTAGAATACATTAAATCAGGAACTTTGCCATGGTCTCTGTCCCTAGTAGTTTTCATTATCTCACAGAGTTAATGAAAGTCATACTTTCTATCAGATGAAGCATGCAGATGAACATAATGAAAGTTAGTGAGTTTGCCACGAGTTATGAATAAAATATTGGCATATTAGATGAGATAGCTGATGAAACAGATGAAGATAAATTAAATCTTGGACTTTGCCACACTCTGTCCCTAGTTCCTCAAAATCCTTGACAACGTTGCTTAGAAATTTTGGTTCAAAACCTCATCTGATTTTAATCTGTTATGCTACCTGTTAAGTTTCGCGAGATTATAAATGTCATGGAGTTATATAAAAAGGAGGGACAGCTAGCGATACTGGAAGTACTTATAAGGCTATCTGTTAAGATTGCATGAAATACTAAAAGTCATGAAATCCATTATCGCTGTGCTAGCTTCACCTTTGATTGAAATGACGACTAAAGTCACTGAAGCAATGAAACAAAAGTTTTTGGTAGAATACATTAAATCATGAACTTTGCCATGGTCTCTGTCCCTAGTAGTTTTCATTATCTCACAGAGTTAATGAAAGTCATACTTTCTATCAGATGAAGCATGCAGATGAACATAATGAAAGTTAGTGAGTTTGCCACGAGTTATGAATAAAATATTGGCATATTAGATGAGATAGCTGATGAAACAGATGAAGATAAATTAAATCTTGGACTTTGCCACACTCTGTCCCTAGTTCCTCAAAATCCTTGACAACGTTGCTTAGAAATTTTGGTTCAAAACCTCATCTGATTTTAATCTGTTATGCTACCTGTTAAGTTTCGCGAGATTATAAATGTCATGGAGTTATATAAAAAGGAGGGACAGCTAGCGATACTGGAAGTACTTATAAGGCTATCTGTTAAGATTGCATGAAATACTAAAAGTCATGAAATCCATTATCGCTGTGCTAGCTTCACCTTTGATTGAAATGACGACTAAAGTCACTGAAGCAATGAAACAAAAGTTTTTGGTAGAATACATTAAATCAGGAACTTTGCCATGGTCTCTGTCCCTAGTAGTTTTCATTAAGTTCTGGAAATAATGAAAGTCATAAACTTTGCCATGGTCTCTGTCCCTAGTAGTTTTCATTATCTCACAGAGTTAATGAAAGTCATACTTTCTATCAGATGAAGCATGCAGATGAACATAATGAAAGTTAGTGAGTTTGCCATGAGTTATGAATAAAATATTGGCATATTAGATGAGATAGCTGATGAAACAGATGAAGATAAATTAAATCTTGGACTTTGCCACACTCTGTCCCTAGTTCCTCAAAATCCTTGACAACGTTGCTTAGAAATTTTGGTTCAAAACCTCATCTGATTTTAATCTGTTATGCTACCTGTTAAGTTTCGCGAGATTATAAATGTCATGGAGTTATATAAAAAGGAGGGACAGCTAGCGATACTGGAAGTACTTATAAGGCTATCTGTTAAGATTGCATGAAATACTAAAAGTCATGAAATCCATTATCGCTGTGCTAGCTTCACCTTTGATTGAAATGACGACTAAAGTCACTGAAGCAATGAAACAAAAGTTTTTGGTAGAATACATTAAATCATGAACTTTGCCATGGTCTCTGTCCCTAGTAGTTTTCATTATCTCACAGAGTTAATGAAAGTCATACTTTCTATCAGATGAAGCATGCAGATGAACATAATGAAAGTTAGTGAGTTTGCCACGAGTTATGAATAAAATATTGGCATATTAGATGAGATAGCTGATGAAACAGATGAAGATAAATTAAATCTTGGACTTTGCCACACTCTGTCCCTAGTTCCTCAAAATCCTTGACAACGTTGCTTAGAAATTTTGGTTCAAAACCTCATCTGATTTTAATCTGTTATGCTACCTGTTAAGTTTCGCGAGATTATAAATGTCATGGAGTTATATAAAAAGGAGGGACAGCTAGCGATACTGGAAGTACTTATAAGGCTATCTGTTAAGATTGCATGAAATACTAAAAGTCATGAAATCCATTATCGCTGTGCTAGCTTCACCTTTGATTGAAATGACGACTAAAGTCACTGAAGCAATGAAACAAAAGTTTTTGGTAGAATACATTAAATCATGAACTTTGCCATGGTCTCTGTCCCTAGTAGTTTTCATTATCTCACAGAGTTAATGAAAGTCATACTTTCTATCAGATGAAGCATGCAGATGAACATAATGAAAGTTAGTGAGTTTGCCACGAGTTATGAATAAAATATTGGCATATTAGATGAGATAGCTGATGAAACAGATGAAGATAAATTAAATCTTGGACTTTGCCACACTCTGTCCCTAGTTCCTCAAAATCCTTGACAACGTTGCTTAGAAATTTTGGTTCAAAACCTCATCTGATTTTAATCTGTTATGCTACCTGTTAAGTTTCGCGAGATTATAAATGTCATGGAGTTATATAAAAAGGAGGGACAGCTAGCGATACTGGAAGTACTTATAAGGCTATCTGTTAAGATTGCATGAAATACTAAAAGTCATGAAATCCATTATCGCTGTGCTAGCTTCACCTTTGATTGAAATGACGACTAAAGTCACTGAAGCAATGAAACAAAAGTTTTTGGTAGAATACATTAAATCATGAACTTTGCCATGGTCTCTGTCCCTAGTAGTTTTCATTATCTCACAGAGTTAATGAAAGTCATACTTTCTATCAGATGAAGCATGCAGATGAACATAATGAAAGTTAGTGAGTTTGCCACGAGTTATGAATAAAATATTGGCATATTAGATGAGATAGCTGATGAAACAGATGAAGATAAATTAAATCTTGGACTTTGCCACACTCTGTCCCTAGTTCCTCAAAATCCTTGACAACGTTGCTTAGAAATTTTGGTTCAAAACCTCATCTGATTTTAATCTGTTATGCTACCTGTTAAGTTTCGCGAGATTATAAATGTCATGGAGTTATATAAAAAGGAGGGACAGCTAGCGATACTGGAAGTACTTATAAGGCTATCTGTTAAGATTGCATGAAATACTAAAAGTCATGAAATCCATTATCGCTGTGCTAGCTTCACCTTTGATTGAAATGACGACTAAAGTCACTGAAGCAATGAAACAAAAGTTTTTGGTAGAATACATTAAATCATGAACTTTGCCATGGTCTCTGTCCCTAGTAGTTTTCATTATCTCACAGAGTTAATGAAAGTCATACTTTCTATCAGATGAAGCATGCAGATGAACATAATGAAAGTTAGTGAGTTTGCCACGAGTTATGAATAAAATATTGGCATATTAGATGAGATAGCTGATGAAACAGATGAAGATAAATTAAATCTTGGACTTTGCCACACTCTGTCCCTAGTTCCTCAAAATCCTTGACAACGTTGCTTAGAAATTTTGGTTCAAAACCTCATCTGATTTTAATCTGTTATGCTACCTGTTAAGTTTCGCGAGATTATAAATGTCATGGAGTTATATAAAAAGGAGGGACAGCTAGCGATACTGGAAGTACTTATAAGGCTATCTGTTAAGATTGCATGAAATACTAAAAGTCATGAAATCCATTATCGCTGTGCTAGCTTCACCTTTGATTGAAATGACGACTAAAGTCACTGAAGCAATGAAACAAAAGTTTTTGGTAGAATACATTAAATCATGAACTTTGCCATGGTCTCTGTCCCTAGTAGTTTTCATTATCTCACAGAGTTAATGAAAGTCATACTTTCTATCAGATGAAGCATGCAGATGAACATAATGAAAGTTAGTGAGTTTGCCACGAGTTATGAATAAAATATTGGCATATTAGATGAGATAGCTGATGAAACAGATGAAGATAAATTAAATCTTGGACTTTGCCACACTCTGTCCCTAGTTCCTCAAAATCCTTGACAACGTTGCTTAGAAATTTTGGTTCAAAACCTCATCTGATTTTAATCTGTTATGCTACCTGTTAAGTTTCGCGAGATTATAAATGTCATGGAGTTATATAAAAAGGAGGGACAGCTAGCGATACTGGAAGTACTTATAAGGCTATCTGTTAAGATTGCATGAAATACTAAAAGTCATGAAATCCATTATCGCTGTGCTAGCTTCACCTTTGATTGAAATGACGACTAAAGTCACTGAAGCAATGAAACAAAAGTTTTTGGTAGAATACATTAAATCATGAACTTTGCCATGGTCTCTGTCCCTAGTAGTTTTCATTATCTCACAGAGTTAATGAAAGTCATACTTTCTATCAGATGAAGCATGCAGATGAACATAATGAAAGTTAGTGAGTTTGCCACGAGTTATGAATAAAATATTGGCATATTAGATGAGATAGCTGATGAAACAGATGAAGATAAATTAAATCTTGGACTTTGCCACACTCTGTCCCTAGTTCCTCAAAATCCTTGACAACGTTGCTTAGAAATTTTGGTTCAAAACCTCATCTGATTTTAATCTGTTATGCTACCTGTTAAGTTTCGCGAGATTATAAATGTCATGGAGTTATATAAAAAGGAGGGACAGCTAGCGATACTGGAAGTACTTATAAGGCTATCTGTTAAGATTGCATGAAATACTAAAAGTCATGAAATCCATTATCGCTGTGCTAGCTTCACCTTTGATTGAAATGACGACTAAAGTCACTGAAGCAATGAAACAAAAGTTTTTGGTAGAATACATTAAATCATGAACTTTGCCATGGTCTCTGTCCCTAGTAGTTTTCATTATCTCACAGAGTTAATGAAAGTCATACTTTCTATCAGATGAAGCATGCAGATGAACATAATGAAAGTTAGTGAGTTTGCCACGAGTTATGAATAAAATATTGGCATATTAGATGAGATAGCTGATGAAACAGATGAAGATAAATTAAATCTTGGACTTTGCCACACTCTGTCCCTAGTTCCTCAAAATCCTTGACAACGTTGCTTAGAAATTTTGGTTCAAAACCTCATCTGATTTTAATCTGTTATGCTACCTGTTAAGTTTCGCGAGATTATAAATGTCATGGAGTTATATAAAAAGGAGGGACAGCTAGCGATACTGGAAGTACTTATAAGGCTATCTGTTAAGATTGCATGAAATACTAAAAGTCATGAAATCCATTATAGCTGTGCTAGCTTCACCTTTGATTGAAATGACGACTAAAGTCACTGAAGCAATGAAACAAAAGTTTTTGGTAGAATACATTAAATCAGGAACTATTCCAGAAGGTTTTTACATTCATACTATGAAGGATGGTAGAGTTCAGTTTAGAAAGATAAAGCAACCATTAGATAAAGAAGGAATTTTGAGAAAGATTAAACTTCATGAGGACAACATTGCTGAACTTAAGAAGAAGTTAGAAGAGTTGGAGAAAGGAAGAGAGTTATAAAGCAATGAATTCAACAGGGTAGAAATGAGGTGAAAAAAGAGGTGAGATCTCACCACTTCACCTAAATTTATTTTTGTGCTATGTTTTCATACGTGTGAGGGTGGTGATATCATTATTTTTTATATAAATGACGAAAACTATTGAGATAACAAACTACAACGGTCATGAGTTCAAGAATTTGTTCTTCGTTCCTCGTGAAAATACATTCTATCAGATACGAGGGAGAAAGGGTAAAGTTAGTTTGAGCGTTTATGACTACAAGCATAATGGAAAGTTTATACAAGCATACGATACAAACGGTAAGCGTGTTTCATTAGCTTTGTCAAAACTTACAGGTATAAACTATGACAGTGATTTTGACCTATATGAAGAAGAAAGTGAGTCAGAAGATTATGAACTATTGTGTGAAGCACAGCAATGGGAAGAGTTGCAATACTTTTGTAAGTGAGAACGTTAGTGTGAACGTTAGTGAAGTCGTTTGTGAAAACGTTAGTGAAGTCGTTAGTGAGAACGTTTATTTTTTCATGCACGTGCATTGTGTCGTGGGGAGTTGCCATGGGCAATGACCTGCGCACAATATATAACGTCCAGAGAGGTGAGATGAGGTGGTTTATGTGATAAATACTTTACGTGGCAGAAATAGTTTAAGGTTATTAGAATATTGCATCTGTGATGTAAAATATACGTTAACGGTTTCGTAAAATGTCAAATTCACATATCATGAGTAAGGAGGCGCGCAGTGCCACAGTACCGATGAATATGAGCTGTTATATGAAGCACAGCAATGGGAAGAGTTGCAATACTTTTGTAAGTGAGAACGTTAGTGTGAACGTTAGTGAAGTCGTTTGTGAAAACGTTAGTGAAGTCGTTAGTGAGGTGAAGTGGTTGGTGGCTTTATAAATATTTAAGGTTAAGTTAATGTTGTCGTTTATGTTGTAAAATATACGTTAACGGTTTCGTAAAATGTCAAATTCACATATCATGAGTAAGGAGGCGCGCAGTGCCACAGTACCGATGAATATGAGCTGTTATATGAAGCACAGCAATGGGAAGAGTTGCAATACTTTTGTAAGTGAGAACGTTAGTGTGAACGTTAGTGAAGTCGTTTGTGAAAACGTTAGTGAAGTCGTTAGTGAGGTGAAGTGGTTGGTGGCTTTATAAATATTTAAGGTTAAGTTAATGTTGTCGTTTATGTTGTAAAATATACGTTAACGGTTTCGTAAAATGTCAAATTCACATATCATGAGTAAGGAGGCGCGCAGTGCCACAGTACCGATGATATGTATACTAACTATTGAGTCTATATTACATCATATTTCTCAGTAATTTTGTGAATATGTGTTGGTGAAATAACCCTCACTAATGCAGACTTTACAATGTCAAAAATACTAAATTCTAACACTTTACAAACTTTACAAAGCACACTTTTGTAATATACCCTTTGGAAAACTATGTTCTCAAAGATTTCCGATAAAATTTATGAATTTTGCTTAAGTTCATATATTTGAAATGAAGCAATAACAATAAAATAGTCGAAGGTAATATTATTTTCACCCAGATGCTTAAATTATTTAATAAATTAAGGAAATAAATAAGAAATAATCAGATACAATAATAATAAATTTATTATCCTACAATATATAGATCCAAGGTGATGTGATTTTTGCATCCCTGGGATGGACGATACACCCAAAGTGTCACCTTTTTTGGGATAACATGAATTTTAAATATCATGAGAGTTCTGCAAACCATATGCACAATATCTATTCAGCCTGACTTCTTGTATATATGAGTTAGACTTCTTAAATATTGTGCTTGGGGCGATATAAGTATTTCCGAGATTACCATCGTGCTCTATAGTATGCTACTTCTCCCTGGTTCTAGCTCAGTTCCAAGGATATTGGCGTTCAAGGATTTGGCAAGGTCCTTCCGAAGTCTCTCATTCGATGAGAGATTTCGGAAGAATCTTGCCTTAAAGTACTCCAACTCTTGTTCTTTTGTTCCTAAATAGTGAGAAAAGTTATTTGACTACTTAAGGTAGAGATTATCCGAGGTCCCTCATTTGATGAGAGGCCTCGGATAATCTCTGCTTTAAAATTGTACACTTGTAGTCCATGAGAGTGTAAGTATACATTGATAGGACAGCTTTCTTCTGAAGTCTTAGATTTGATGAGAACCTCAGAAGAAAACTGTCATATTTTATAGTAAAAGGAGTTTCAGGAGCTCCAAAGCTCCCTTTCGTAAGGATTAGGAGCTTTGGAGCTCCTGGTTCGTAGATGTGTTTCGCATCTTTCATCAGCAAAGGACATTTACCATCTGGGACTCTGTTGATGGAGACTCAGGAGCTCCAAAGCTCCCTTTAGTAAGGATTAGAAGCTTTGAAGCTCCTGGTTCGTAGACGTGTTTCGCATCTTTCATCAGAAGAGGCCCAAATGGTAAATAGCCTCTGCTGATGAGCTTCAGGAGCTCCAAGACTCCCTCTCGTAACGATTAGGAGCTTTGTAGCTCCTGAAGGTAAGGTAGGATTGCTCTGATCTCTAATCAGTAGATGCCATGCCTCATTATGAACTCTACTGACAAGAGATCAAGAGCTCCAAGGACTCCTTTTTAGTTAGTGGCGTTCTCACCATTTAGTAGGATTGCTGATCCTACTAATGAAGTGATCACTTAGTATACGTTTTGAATAAATTGAATTTTTTTAGAATTTAGTATTTTTTATAGACATCACATGTATATTATAAATACATAAATATATTCTTTAATTCAAAAAATTCAATTCGGTTTTGGGATGGGCATCCCAGCCCCAAGTATTCAATTTTATTCAATTTTTAAAGAATTTTGGGTTGGGATGCCCAGACCAAAACAAGCTTTATATTTTGATGTGTAGATACGTATGTGTGCATCATTGTTGTGTTATATATTATGTTTTTAATGAAAAAAAATCTGATTCAAAAAAAATTATCACTAATTAGTTGATAATATAAAGAAAAAATAGATAAATTGTATGTTTTGAGAGTATTTATCCACATTCACTCATATTATAGATCCAAGGTGATGTGATTTTTGCATCCCTGGGATGGACGATACACCCAAAGTGTCACCTTTTTTGGGATAACATGAATTTTAAATATCATGAGAGTTCTGCAAACCATATGCACAATATCTATTCAGCCTGACTTCTTGTATATATGAGTTAGACTTCTTAAATATTGTGCTTGGGGCGATATAAGCATTTCCGAGATTACCATCGTGCTCTATAGTATGCTACTTCTCCCTGGTTCTAGCTCAGTTCCAAGGATATTGGCGTTCAAGGATTTGGCAAGGTCCTTCCGAAGTCTCTCATTCGATGAGAGATTTCGGAAGAATCTTGCCTTAAAGTACTCCAACTCTTGTTCTTTTGTTCCTAAATAATGAGAAAAGTTATTTGACTACTTAAGGTAGAGATTATCCGAGGTCCCTCATTTGATGAGAGGCCTCAGATAATCTCTGCCTTAAAATTGTACACTTGTAGTCCATGAGAGTGTAAGTATACATTGATAGGACAGCTTTCTTCTGAAGTCTTAGATTTGATGAGAACCTCAGAAGAAAACTGTCCTATTTTATAGTAAAAGGAGTTTCAGAAGCTCCAGAGCTCCCTTTCGTAAGGATTAGGAGCTTTGAAGCTCCTGGTTCGAAGATGTGCTTCGCATCTTTCATCAGCATAGGACATTTACCATCTGGGACTCTGTTGATGAAGACTCAGGAGCTCCAAAGCTCCCTTTCGTAAGGATTAGGAGCTTTGGAGCTCCTGGTTCGTAGAAGAGCTTCGCATCTTTCATCAGAAGAGGCCCAAATGGTAAATAGCCTCTGCTGATGAGCTTCAGGAGCTCCAAGGCTCCCTCTCGTAACGATTAGGAGCTTTGTAGCTCCTGAAGGTAAGGTAGGATTGCTCTGATCTCTAATCAGTAGATGCCATGCCTCATTATGAACTCTACTGACAAGAGATCAAGAGCTCCAAGGACTCCCTTTTTAGTTAGTGGCGTTCTCACCATTTAGTAGGATTGCTGATCCTACTAATGAAGTGATCACTTAGTATACGTTTTGAATAAATTGAATTTTTTTTAGAATTTAGTATTTTTTATAGACATCACATGTATATTATAAATACATAAATATATTCTTTAATTCAAAAAATTCAATTCGGTTTTGGGATGGGTATCCCAGCCCCAAGTATTCAATTTTATTCAATTTTTAAAGAATTTTGGGTTGGGATGCCCAGACCAAAACAAGCTTTATATTTTGATGTGTAGATACGTATGTGTGCATCATTGTTGTGTTATATATTATGTTTTTAATGAAAAAAAATCTGATTCAAAAAAAATTATCACTAATTAGTTGATAATATAAAGAAAAAATAGATAAATTGTATGTTTTGAGAGTATTTATCCACATTCACTCATATGAATTTCATTAAATAGTGTCTTTTTACTCCCAAATTTATTTTGAATTATTGAAATCAAAGAAAAAAAATTAGAAAAATTTCTCGAAATTTTTATTTTCAAAAAAAATTTGGATTTTATATTGAAAACTGACACTGGGAGGACGATAGGGCTGGGATTGGAGATACCCCGCTCAGTTGGGAAAAATACGGATCTATACTCATATGAATTTCATTAAATAGTGTCTTTTTACTCCCAAATTTATTTTGAATTATTGAAATCAAAGAAAAAAAATCAGAAAAATTTCTCGAAATTTTTATTTTCAAAAAAAATTTGGATTTTATATTGAAAACTGACACTGGGAGGACGATAGGGCTGGGATTGGAGATACCCCGCTCACTTGGGAAAAATACGGATCTATACTACAATATAAAGAATAAAAAAATAAAATAATCAACGAATAAACACAAAATTTGGAATATTTTTTTCAATTAGTAGCATTTTGGAGCCAACAAGTACAAGAGAATAATTTGTATTGCTGCCAAAATAAGCAGGAAGTAAGTAATTATTTGTGTACTCTGTGTTTGGCGCTGAGCCATGCATTGTTCACTATTTAAGGTTCTGAGGGTCCAAAGGAAGGCTGCTGCAGCACAGTATAAGTAAGATACGTAGAAAAGGGCTCTGTTCCAGGAAAATAGTGAAATAATTGTAAGATAAAATGATATCGATGAAAAGTCTGAAAGAAGGGAGAGAATTGGATATGTTCCTTGTATACCAAAGTTGGAGAAGCATAATTTGCAAATTACTATCTCGAAGAACAAGATGCAGATAAATTTAAGAATACAGATGTATAAGAAGTCCATTGAAAAGCCCTTCTCAGCTCCTTTTATGAGAGATGTGATTAGCATGAAAATAAACGTAAAAACTAATGGTGTGTATAATTCTGGAGCGTTTGGATTATCAATTGGAGAACATGTTTGTCCTTCAGGTACAGAGCGAGACCATTGCTTAACAATAAATGGACATGCTAAATTCTTAATTTTATGAAGAAAAGAAGCTCTTGTAATTGCAAAATAAGGTGGAATTAAGGACTGACTTTGCTGGAATTGTTGAGTAAGCTTATCTGTATTTAATTGTTGAAATTGAGGTGGTAATTGAATTCCACCTGTTAACATTTGGGCATATTTAAAAACTTCTGGTGACATGAATGGATTTCCACTTTGTGGTTGCGGCTGTTGCTGTTGAGGATCTTGTGGATCACCACTTCCTTGATAATATCCGCCTGAAAGCATTTTTTAATTCGTTTCGATTTTTTTTTCTTTTCTGGCGGTGTCAAAATAGCAAAATTATTTTATTTGATGCTATTTTTCTGATTAATCAATTGGTTACAAAATTTTTAATTTTGCTAAAAGTTACATGCACGAAAAGTAACACCCTCTTCTTTTTTCCTAGGGTTACTGATCGCTTCCTTTCTGCTCGTCATGCCAGAAATGAAAGAAATAATTGGTGTAGAATAATTTATTACTACAATTGGCAACTATCTCGTAATAATGGATCTACTCCACTCATATAGTTTCTAAAAGTTTTTTCAAAAAAAAAGCAATTGCCACTA
This sequence comes from Trichomonas vaginalis G3, assembly GCF_026262505.1. Lineage (NCBI taxonomy): Eukaryota > Parabasalia > Trichomonadida > Trichomonadidae > Trichomonas > Trichomonas vaginalis. The sequence goes on from NC_067203.1 coordinate 269,968, forward strand.
CTCTTTTTTACCACAATTCAATTTTTTTACAAAATAAAAAATTCGAGGTGAAAATAAAAAAAAAAAAAAAAAAAAAAAAAAAAAAAAAAAAAAAAAAAAAAGGTAGTGGGGCTTCCAGGCGCGTTGCGCCCTCTAGCCCCCTGAAGATGTTTAGTATAACACCAGGTCCCTCGGTCCCTCGGTCCCTCGGTTAAACGAACTTCTCTGAAAAAATGAGACAACATGACATTTTGACAACAGTCCAGGAAGTCTTAACAAGATAGGATGGTTATTTTACAAAACCGACAAGACCTTAACCGAGTAGTTTTCATGTTTTGTCACTTTTCTGTCACTTTTCAGGGTAAAAACATTTTTATTGTATATAAAATGAATTTTACAAAACCACCGTTACCCTTCTTTGGAAATAAGAGTAGATGTAAAGATATTCTATTGAGAGAACTTAAGAAACTACCGAATGGTCTAACATTTGTAGATTTGTTCGGTGGAAGTTTCTATATATCCCATTTGTGCCATACTGTATTTCCTGACTCAAAGATTATATGCAATGACTTCGACAACTATATGAACCGTCTCAAACATATACCAGACACAAACAAAATATTGAAAGAGTTGAAAGAAAAGATACCTATAGGTAAGATGGAACGTATACCATTAGATAAGAAAAATACTGTCAGAGAGGTTTTGAAAAAGGCAGAGTATATTGACTGGGATAGTATATCTGCTAGACTATTATATAGTGGTGCTATAAGAGTTCATGACATTGAAACACTTATGTCAAAAGTTTTATATCTTAACTATACAAATGTTTTCAAAGAGGACATAGAAAAATATATTGAGGGTATAGAGTTTGTGAGATGTCATTGGACAGAGTTGTATGAAAAATATAAAGACAAGGAAAATGTTTTCTTTATAGTAGACCCGCCGTTCTATAACACATGGGATTTTCAATACCAAGTAGACTGGACTTTGAGAGACTCTTTAGAAACTTTAGACGTTTTACATAACCATCCATGCTTTTACTTTACATCCGATAAAAGTGGTTTGGAAAGTGTTATGAGATGGTTAGAGGACATACATGACTATGAGTTTAGATACGATAAGATAGAATATGAGAGAGGTCCTATAAACTGGAGAAAGTGTCATAACAAAGAAATTTTACTAGTAAGTAAATGTGGTTTGAAATTGGACTACTTGTTTTAGGTTTTTTTCCATTGTGTCATTTACTTATTTGACGTGGCAGAAAGATATAGAGAATATGAAGATGAACCAATGCCTGCAAATGTTCAGTATATGTACTCGTAAGAGATATTTTTATCTAATATTAAATGGACGCACAGAACTTAGCGAATGCACAGCAACCTGGACAACCAAACCCGAGAATATTCCAAATGAAGTTAGAATACAAACTGCAATGGCAAACTATGGTCAAGTGCCAACAGATGTACAAATGCAAACTGCCATGTCAAATGACGCTGCGTTAGGCTTACCACCATGGTATGCAAATATGAGATGGAAAGAGTTTTATACAAACCCTGAAGTGGGATATAAACAACTCTATGCAGATGACGCGAACACAGGAGTTGACCCAGAGTATGTTTTCTACCAGAGGAGAAAAGAATGTATGAGCTCCCAGTTAAAGAATGCTATGGAACTCAACAGGAAACGTAAGAGACTAGGTGGACATTAATTTTTACATATAGTAAAATGGGTTTCTTCAGTAGTATTGAAACTTCTTTCGAAATGTTGGAAGAGGTATATGGAATGGAATAAAAACGTAGGAAGAGGAATTTGGAACGGTGTCAAAAATATTGGTAAAAGGTAGGTCAGTTCGTTGGTATTATACCTAAAGACCCTGAACCAGAAGAGCAAGCTCCTGTTATACAACAGCCTGAACCTGCACCACAGTCTAGTTGGCAACCAAATCCAACACCTCAACCGTATTAAAAAATTATATTTTTACCGTTCGATAGTAGTTGTATATGAAACTAAGTTCTAAGTAAAACGCGTGGTATAATGGAATTATTCTCTTTCTTCCATCTGTAGTAAACCATACTTGAAAGTCTGAAATACTTCCACTTGGTGGTTCGTATAGCTTTGTAGGTTTTTCGTAAAAGTCATTTGCCAAGCATAAAAAAGAGTTTTGTGCGCCAGAAAATGAAGCATGAACTATAATAGCATCTGAGTCGAAAACATTTTCATATGTTCCATTAGGGTTTTCGACTTCATAAAAGTTCGGGTGTACTGGATATTCTGCAGGCTGATTTAACATCCTCAAAAATCTATACCATGCCAAGTTGTTATATTTTGTAGAAATATAAACGTCTTCTCCAAGGTCTTCTATTCTATTGATTTTAACAGTTGCATTTTTCCTGTCATATATAATATCGAGATGGTACTCTCCTTCGTCAATGTTGTACTGTTTTGCATATTCGAGATAGATATCGTTTATTTTTTCTTGAAAAGCTTGAAGAGTTGTTTCTAAGTTTACAAGCAAATTCAACTTGTAAAAGTTTTCCCTGTTCAAATTTCTCATACGTACGTTTTTCTTTGTTATAGTATCGAACTTTCAAAAGCGACCGTAAATGGGAAACCATGTATGGCTTCTGAAATGAACTTCATTCTACGAAAGCCAATAGCTTTTGTGACGGATGGGTCTCTTAACCATCTTAGGGTAGTCAAAACGATAGCCTTCATGCTTTACGGTCTCTGTCTCAAACTTTTGACCGACATTCGTAAAAAGTTCATCTAATGGTTTAGTTGTAGCAACTCTTGAATTTTCTTTTTCTATTGAAAGCATATTTTATCTAGAATAAAAATGTCGAAAGAAACAGCGTCTATGAGAGAAATAAAACACAACCGACAACTCATTTTGCAAGCTCTAAATAAGAACACAACAAACTTTTCAAACTATTCTAAGATATCTGAGTCATTGAAAGAAGGAAACTTAAAACTGACATTAAACCCATGACAGACGAGTTTCTGTTTCAAGACAGTAAGAACCATACTGTTTGTATAAATCCAACAAAAGAACTTTAAACGAGAAACCTATAGATGAACTTCTTTTGAAGGAGTATTGACAACAAAGCTGACAAAGAGTATGTTGACGATGAGTTAGCACGTGTGGCTAGTGCGTTAGTGAAGAAGGCAGATAAGGAATATGTGAATGAAAAAGATGAAAAAATTATAGAAAGGGTTGAATGGTACCATGAACGGACAACAAAGATTTTAAAAGGTAAAGCCGATACAGGGTGGGTTTCAGGATGTTTAGACCTTAAAGCGGATAAGAACCATACACATACCATTGCAAATATTACAAACTTACAAGAAACCTTAAACAGGAAAAGTGACGTTGGACATACACATACCATTGCAAATATTACAAACTTACAAGAAACCTTAAACAGGAAAAGTGACGTTGGACATACACATAGCTTCTTCGCAACTGTTGGTATAGAAAATATTGAAGGAACGGTTGAAGGAGCTGGTGGGGATGTATTAGATTGGAAACCTCCTAACTTTCCACAAGGTTTAACATCGGAAGAAGACATAACAACGATGAGATACATTAGATGTAGAGATGTTTATGTCATGGAGGATGAAAATAAAGTTAAATTCACTGCTCAAGATTTATATGACAAGAAAGCAGACAAAACAGAGCTTCAAACATTAAAGACAGAAATACTTCAAACCATTTACCCAGTTGGTTCTATTTATACGTCAATGAACTCTACCAGACCAGAAGTAGTACTTGGTTTTGGAACTTGGACTCAAATATTCGAAAGTTTTTTGTATTGTGCACACACTCCAAAGAAAACAGGTGGAAGTAAAACGATATCTGTCGACAACTTGCCACCACATAGTCATTCTGGTACAACAAACTTTTCTGGCGACCATAGCCACTCATTACGAGACCATCCATTATACAACTCAGAATATGAAGCTGGCTATGACGTTTTATCTCCAGATTATAACCATTCAGCAAAAAAGACTTTTCGACAAACTGAACCAGGAGGAAACCACCAACATACTTTTACAACAACATCTACAGGACTAGGTAAAAAATACATGCCACCTTACATGACAGTTTGTGCATGGTATAGAATTGCTTAGTCGTCATTTCCAACTTCTTTAGCATATTCGTCAGGAGTTGTCTTATATTTGTTAGGAACTGTCTTTGAAAGTATACCACCTTGAACTTTGACAAGTTTGAAACGAGGTCTGACAATAGTAGTTTTATCTTCTGCTTGCAGTCTGTACATTTTGCCATGTTTGCCTAAAACTTCATAATATTCTCTTGTATACTTTCTTCTATTTTTACGAACACGAATGTGAGTACCTGTCGGTTCCCATTGTTGTCATAGTCAATAGTATTTTCATATGGGTCGCGTTTAGGTATTTCTATTTTTACTTTGTCACCTTTCTTAAGTTTGAAGCCTGGCATTCTTTCTTGTTTGTCTCTTTTGACTAAACTATTAAATATATAGTCTTTCTCTAAGTCAGGGTTGTTTTTCATTTCTTCGGGGAGTGGTTTCCCAAACCTTTTTGTTTACGGCTATTGTAAATATTTAAAACTTGTCTCATCTTTGCCATGGAGAAATGTCTGTATTTGTCGTCATATGACATTTCATCTACCTCACCACCTTGTGGTTGATTTAAGTCTCTTAACATTTTTATACAACTGTCAATGACACCAAGAGCAGAATGGTTTTGGTCGACAATGAAATATTGGTTTACATTTTTTGAACGCAGATAGTTTTTAATATCGTCTGATTTGAAAGAACTTTCACAGTCAGATGTCAGTTTTGTTGGATGGTATTTGTCAACGAATATTGTCAAAGCAGTTTTCACATCTAAAATATTTTTGGACTGTAATGGTATGGCTTCACAGTATCTTGTGTTTTGACCGACAAATATTAGCCAGTATGGTGGTCCATCTTCTCTATACCTCGGAATGTTTTCCAAGATATCCATAAACCAAGCATTTGGTGTTGAACTAAAGATTTTTATCATGAGTGCTTTCTTTGTTGCTTAGAAACATAGGGGTCCTTGTTTGGATTCGTCATTTTTTACCCATAAGAAATGGGTTTATTTGGCGCATTAGCAGGAGTTGCATCCAGATTTTTGCCCGCAGTGGGAACACTAGCCAGAGGTGCATTTGGAATTGGAAGGAAGATTTTGAGTACATTAGGTATACTGAAAGAGAAAGCACAACCTATTATACAAACTGTACAGAAAGGTTGGGAGGTAGCACGAGATGCAGCAAATCTTATTCCAAATCCTGAAACAAGAGGAAAAGTTCAAGGATGGATGGACAATGTAGGAAGACAAGCAGGAAACTACTATAACAAAGCAAATGACTACTATAACCAAGCAGGGCACTATATGGACCAAGGTGAAAGATTCTTTAACAGAGGATATAACCATGCACAACAGTGGGTAAACAACAACCAACCTCAACCGCCTCAAACGTGGGGAATGTAAATTTTTTACTGAGATGAAATGAACAATATAGCTTGAGACAAATGGGCTCAAGATGGATTTGTCGACTTCCAGCAGTTACACAACCACGTGTTTGTCAAGTTCTTCCTATACCTCAGGAAGTTTTAGACCGACTTAAAAAACCTAAACAACCAGTTGAAAACAAACCAAACTAAAATTTTTTACTGAGATGAAATGACCGAAGAAGTTGAAACGGTAGATTTGACACCACAAACAAAAAGTTCAGAACCATTGTCAAAACCTGTCAAAGAACTTACAGATGAAGAGAAAAATTCAATAATAGAAAGTGCCAGGTCTGGAAATACAAACCCTAACTACAAAGTCACTTTTCATAGAAATGGAACGGCTAGTATCTCAAAAAAGAAACAGACTCTCACAAATAAAATATTGAAGTCTGAAGGAGTTTATGAGACAACAGATGGAAAAGTTTACTTCACTGACCAACAGTTCATTATAGAACATCTCATTGACTTAGAGTCGAAATATTCTAAACTTTACAACAAACACAAAAAGTTGAAAGGAAAACAAAAACAAATGGCATATGATATTTATGAAGATACTAACGACACAACTATTCCAGCAAGTGAGGTAAGGTCAGATGAACCGAAAAGTGACGAAAAACAGATAGAAGAAGGTGAGCCAAAAACTGAAGATAAACCAAAACCAAAGGTTAGTTTCCAAACTAAACCAAGCCAACCTTCATTAGCTGGTATGGGTTGGCGTCAAAGACTTATGGCAGCAGGCGGTTATGTAAAGTAAAGAAAAAACATTTTTTTATTTTTATAAAAATGCCCCCGTATAGAATGGATAGAAGGTCTGCTAGAATAAAAGCAGAGTTAGAAAGATATGGTTGGAGAGTTTCAAAGAAGTTTAAATATAGGAAGGGAAGACCCATAAAAGTCTATGACAAACTGGCTGGTCTGACCTATGAAATGGACTTGGAAACAGCACGCGCAAATTATCCAAACAGGTTAGAGAGGTTAGAAGAAGAACGTCTTATGGACATGCCTTTCGATGTTTCTGAGCCTCAAGTTGAAGGACACGACGGCTTTGCCAGATTCTACTGGAAACATGACGAACAATTGCATCCTTTGAGAAGGAAAAAAGGGAAGGGTGAAGACAAACATGCTCCCATGGAAAGAACAAGATATGCATATGAGAAGTATCGTGAAGTTAGAAGTCAAATTACATCTGGTCGAACCTTTACAGTAAACTTTGACGAAGGAAAGAACAAAGAAGGCTTCATGGGTGTACTTGCTGCAATTCAAGACGGAAATAAGAAAGGATACAATCTCAGACTAACCGTAACAGATTTGGACGGTCACATTTACTATGCACATGGCAATGTCACAACAGCCGCACAACTTCTTGACGCTTTCAAGACTACAAAGAGAGAACAAATGGTTGACTCCGACTCAGACATTTTGAATGCAATTGAAGGAATTTCAAGCGTCAAGTTCGAATGGTACCAACCTAACCCTCAAGCAGTCAGACAACATGCTGGATACTTCCCGTTCATAAATAAGTCTGACATTGACTTGACAAGGTATGGAATTTACAATTCAATCGAAACAATTGTCAATGAACCTTGTATTCTTACATGTCTCAGGAACTCTGGTCTTGTTACAGATGAGAAGATGAAGTATCTTGAGTCATGTGTGAAGACAAGGTACATTCTCAGAGGTCAATTGGCAAAAATTGCACCGTTGGCAAATGTCAATATCCGAGTCAACATACCGACTGAGAAAGGTTCTTCACATGACGACTATGTTGTTGACAAAGACTTACCATGGTTGAAGATTGTAATTGTCCACAACCACTTCATGTTGAACGAAAGTCTTACAAACCCATTGTTCGGAAAAGGCAAATGCAACATTGTCAGAGCTGTTAACATTCTTTTCGAGAAAGGTTTGTTGGAACCAATTCCAGATGACAAGCTGACAGAAACTTTTGTACCAAAAGACGAAACAAACTTTTCATTGTTGCAAGACCAAAAGTTGTTCCAGACAAAGTTATAGCACAAAAGAAGTACACTGTTCCAAAAGGAGTTGGATTGTTCGGATACCAACCTGAACCAGAAGAACTTCCAATGAGGTTGCAAGAACTTCAAGATGCTATAAACAAACTTCCATTGAGACATCCAATTGACGTCAAATTGTATTGGAGAGCATCGGAGTTAGGTCAGAAGGTTTTATATGAAACAGGTTGCTTCGACGATGTTTATGAGATAACAGGAGAAGTTTCTCAGAAGATAAGAGACTCACTTGAATTTCCACGAACTGGACCCATTGGTTGCGACAAGTTCGACTCAGATGAAAAGATATACTATGTCGACCTTAACGCTGCGTACATGAGGTTCGTCCAATATATCCCGACTGGAATTCCAAACGAAGATGGTGAGTTCCCAGGAAGGAACTATACAGTTGGAAAAGTCATACAACAACTGTATGATATTAGGAAAGCTTCAAACCCCAAACTTGCAATGACACTCAAATTGCTTATGAATTCGACATGGGGATATTCCATTAAGAAACCTCAAGAGATGAAGAGTAAACACTATGAGAAGGTCGACAACTTTGTTGAAAGGTTTTCTCCTTTTGTTTTGAAGTACGAATTCACTCAAGGTCAAAGTGGCTTAGTAACCACATTAAAACCTATTGTCGAACATTGGTCTTACCCTCAGTTCGCAAAGGCAGTCCTTGACAACTACAACAAATTCTTCTCCGAAGTCAAATCGAAAGTTGTGGTTTACTATGAGAACATTGACGCACTCATGACGAACGAAGAAGGATACAACAAACTCATTGAAATGGGAATGGTCGGTGAAAAGATGGGTCAATTCAAATTGGACAAAATTTTCACCGAAGTTCATGTCCTCTCCAAGCGTAAGTACTGGGGCATACTTGAAGACGGCACAGAAATAAAACATTGCATGAAGTAAAAAATTTTTATTCGAATTTGAATCGGACAGGTCGAGTTACACCATTCTTGGTCTCAAACTCATATATAACCTGTTTGTCTGTATTTTCGTCGACTATGGCACGAGACACGAACATTGACCAAACGGACAAAAAGTGTCATTTCGATGGTCCCGCAGCCAATCGCATTCGAGCACTTCGAAGAAGCCTTACGTTCCAAGGGAGAGGGTGTCTGGTGCAAGGGAGAGGTCATGAGACTCTACGAGCAGTACATCCTCAATGCCTGGGAGGACAAATCGTCCTTGGATGGCAATTCTACCAACTCCTCTGGGACGACCTCCTACGCAACTGGGATGACGAAAGAGTCCAATTCAGAGGTCAGGAACTACTTGTCCAAATTATCCTTAATTTAAGCCGCTTACGCAACTAAAAACTAAATTTACTTGGGGTTTCCCCCTAAAATAAAATTTTTTTACTCTTAGAACCACTCGAGGTTCTCCTTACGGTTGTTGAGCTTGTCACCGTCAATGTGTCTGACCTCGTCTTCTTGTCTGGATTTGGAACCCATTGCATACCGACAAGCCTTCCCATGGAAATTGTACCGTAATTCCGAAGGGTAAGGTTCAAGTGTCCCAAGTTGTTGAGGACTGGGGTAAGAACCTTGCCTGTCTCCTTGTTGCGGATTTGGTATGGGTAGGGTTGGGAAATTTCGTAAGTGTCATCGGCAACAAGGGTTGCCCAAACTTCCTCTTCTTCGTGTTTCTCTTCTTCCTCTTCTTCCTCTTCCTCTTCTTCGTGTTTCTCTTCTTCCTCGACAATTCCTTCTTCAATTCTGTGTTCACGAAGTACGGTGTTGCATGTTCTGTCCTTTCCGAGTACCTTCCAGATGGCGTCTATCTCTTCGAAGAAACGGTAGATGAGTCTGGCAAGGTCTCGGTTCTCTCTCGCGTAAATGCGCAAGGTTTCCGTCAAATCATTCAGGCATTTCTCATTGGAAGCTTGGTTCATGAGGACATCGGCTTTGAGCTTGGTCATCTCTTCCATAAGACTACTTTGGAGAGTCTTCACGGTGTTTGACAGATGAGCTTTCAATTGGGCAATTTGAATTTGAACTGGGCGCTTTCTGGCAACCTTGAAAGGACATCTGCCATTGAGTTTGGCTTCGGTGCTTGTTCGGACATCGAAAAAATGAAGTGGTTTGAGAATGGCGGTTTTACTTCAAAAAGCTTGTTATGACAGTTATGTCATACAACAAGTTTAAAATAATATCTTGTTCTTCTTCTGAACGTTTGTTGTCTCTTCCGATAAAAGTTTCGAACATGAGAACCAAAAAACGTTTTTTGAGATTGCGGAAGAGTTCAGGCAAACGTTCATATTCTGGATATGTTGGGAGCAGTTCAAAACATCTGAGCTGACTTTCGGACAAAATTGGGACAATGTCAGAAAATTCATCTTTGGTCGGACTGCTTGAAGGTAAGTCCCTTACATGTAAGTAGCTCTGGTAAAGTCTTCTCATTTCTGCTAACTTTTGGAGTATAGCTTCGTAGTTTAGAAGTTTTAATTTTAATTGTCTTATTCCACTCTTTACTTCTAAACGGTAACTATCCATGAGGTCAAGAGTAGCTTTGGTAGCTTTAAGTGGAGCTATCTGTTCCTTGACTCCTGCAATTTTGGTTGCAATTGTGGTTTGAGCTCCTTCAAGTTCGCCGTCTATGTCGTTCTCAACGCCTTCAACCATGGCTTGAAACTCTTCATCGGTCCATTGAGATTGGTGTGGGACGAATTTAACTTGCTTCATTCAAAAAATGAAAAAAATGTTTTTACTCAAAGCGTGCCATGTATATGGCTATAAGAAACTTACCAGAAGGCTTCTTCTTCACATGAGTCTTTGGCAACTTGAGTGTTGGTGTTGGAGTTGGGTCTGGAATTTCAATTCTCTCTCGAGCGCAACAACAGATGTCAGAATAACATTCCCCACTGTCTTTCTTGCCACCATAAATTGTGTATTGACCGAACTTGCATTTGCAGGAAGACCGGTCAATACAAGGTTCACAGTTGAAATAGTTGTACACAAACCTGTTGAGTACGAGTGTGAGTAAAAACATAAAAAAAAGTGAAGTTAAAATGAAATTAACTGAACTGGCTGAAGAATTGGTTGGATGTCGCCTTCTGAGGTTATGAAGAACGGCTGTCCAGAGTAGTGAAGTAGTGCTCTGAGAATTTGTGTAATTCGTGGAATTGGGCTCTCACGATATGGAAGTAGTATCCAAGGACGTTTCATGAAGAACTTCAAGAGGGCTTCTTTCTTCACATCCTTAATATCATCGAATGCAGTGCCTTCTGGAACTTGAATTGCAACACCTGTTTCAATTTCCAACTTTAAGACACTATTCTTGGACAACCAGAAGCCAATGGACTTGCTTGGTTTGCACTTGCTGAGATATTCCTTCACGGTTTCATTTACCTCAATTAGATAAATTGCTTCGTCTAAGGGGTCAAGCTCCATACTGAGTCAGTACAATATTGTACTTTTTCAAGACAATGTTGTACTTTTTCAAGACAATGTTGTACTTTTTCAAGACAATATTGTACTTTTTCAGAACAATGTTGTACTTTTTCAGAACAATGTTGTATAAATTCAGTACAATGTCTCTCAAATTTGAGTACAGCTGTACTTTTTCAGAACAAGTCTTGAACTTTTTCAGAACAATGTTGTACTTTTTCAAGACAATGTTGTACTTTTTCAAGACAATGTTGTACTTTTTCAAGACAATGTTGTACTTTTTCAAGACAATGTTGTACTTTTTCAAGACAATGTTGTACTTTTTCAAGACAATATTATATTGTTTCAGAACAAAGACGGTTAAGACACAAACGAATGTCCGACGTCCCACCTACTGAACCCGTTCCACAGCCAGAGGAACAGCATGCTCCAGCACCACAACAGTCTCCTCAGCAACCTCAGTTCCAACAAGGACCTCCGAATTACTACCAATTTCCACCTCAAGGTTACTACCCACCACAAGGCTTTCCAAACTACCCACCACAAGGCTTTCCAAACTACCCTCCTCAACCCATGCCTTACTTCCCTAACCCTTGGATGTTCATGTCAAACCCTCCACCCCAATTCCAATCTCAATCCCAATCGAAGAGAGACCAAGAGTTCGAAGAAGGTCTGAACCGTTTACGCAAAGAGTATGCCACAGCCCCTATGGAAGATGACAGGCTTTCAGTCTCTTCCCTAAGGTCGACCAATTCGACTCGTACCACAGATTCGGTTCGTGACCGTGAAGACTACCTCAAGCAGTCTGAGAGACTCTTCATCTTACAGCCATTTACAGTTGGAGCTCTCAAGAACATGCGCAATTACGAAGGTCAGACACCAGCTGGAGACCGCAAAACAGACGTACTCGCAAGAGCAGTCCAACTGGTCAAGACAAAGACTGAGATAGTCGACTTCATTCTTGCAGCTTGCCCATACAAGTAAAAAAATAAACAATTACGAGTTAAACTTTTTACTCTTTCTTTTCTGAGTTGTTTAGAGCTGGTTTCTCTTGTAGAAACCTTTCGTACTCTTCCATGGTCATGTAATTGCGAATTTGGTACGCAATTCCAGGTTCGTTGTTTTTGAACCTTACGTATGTAACGCTTCCATCCTCCTCAGGGAAGTAAGCTGCTAACATCTGACCAAGTTTTCTCGGTGACTCGGAGCTCATAAAAATGTCACTTTTTAAACGTTAAGTTTTTAGTCTTATTTTACCCTTTGTTTACCCTTTGTTTGTCAAGGTAGTATTGGAGTGCAATTTCTCCAAATTCTCTGTGTCGGAGTTCTTCAGCATTTTCCAAGGTGTACCTGGAGAACTCAAAGAAGTTGTCAAGAACATACTGCCATGCTGCTCTTCTGAGTTCGTCGGTATTTTGGAAGTGTTGCACCTTCGAGTCTTCGGACATGAAAAAATGACACTTTTTCAGCAAAAATATATTTTAGGTGAAGAGGTGAGATTTCACCTCTTTTTTCACCTGTTTTTTCACCTCATGAATTTTCATGATTTCTTCGTAAATGTTTTGTCAAATTCAACGTAAATGTTTTGTCGAAACTTCATCGTAATGAGCGTAAATCAGACAAAAATATATTTTAGGTGAAGAGGTGAGATTTCACCTCTTTTTTCACCTCTTTTTTCACCTCATGAATTTTCCCGAAATAAAAAATAAAGTTGGTTTTTTTAAAAAAATATTTTTTTATTTTTATTGTAAGAACATGTTAGCAACAACAGCACCAAACTCTTTAGTCATGAACCCAACTTCAATGTTAGTAGAGATGAAAAGCTTCATTCCTTCTTCATATACTTTCGAAACAAAATCCAGAAGATAAAGCAAGAACTTCTCCAAGGAGATTTAGATTGCACTGCAAAGATGAAACAAATGAACAGTATCTTTATGAAATGCAGGATATTATTGACCATCTACCTAAACTTCCTGAAATCCAACAACAAAAGCTTACTATTCCTGAATTCGATGAAATAGAAGTCAAAGCACTGACTCAGTAGAAATAAAGAAGTTCATACGAAAGGTAAATTATGAATTCCTTGGTTTTCATTGCAACCATAAGGTTATGGACAAAGATTGCGATATGGTATATAAGAACATCTCTGACCTTTACAAATCCGAAGAATTTAAGACCTACGACAACTTTGTTTCGTTAGTTGCAAAATGTGTATGGCAGATAAGAGATAAAGATAGAAGAGGTAAGATATGGAATGAACAAATAAGACCCGCAACTTTTGAGTTAAAGAGAGCAATTGACGCCTTAGTTGTTTTAGCAGGTAAGGTTTCAATGTACAATGCTAAAATGAACCCGCAATGTTCAAAATGTAAAGCAGCAATGAGGAAATATAACTACTCCGTCAAAGAGATAGAACGTATGCGAAACGACTATGCTGACTTAAAGAAAGAAGTAGAGAAACCAGCAGAAGATAAAATGAACATGTTAGCATTTCTGAACAAAAACTATCCAACAGCAGAAGATTTCCTTCTATCTGACGTCAAGAAGAAGTATAAAGAAACTTTCGGTATCGTTAAAACATTCGATGTACTGACAGAAGAAATAGAAGCTACGAAATTGTTTAGGATTTCAAATATACATCATACAATTCATGTAAAACGCTTATAAAATAACAGGTGAAAAAACAGGTGAAAAAAGAGGTGAAATCTCACCTCTTCACCTAAAATATATTTTTATTGAATTCAGCAACAAAATTCTGAGTAAAATAATTTTTAGGGCTTGTGTCAAACCGTTGAGTTTTCACAAAATTTAAAAAATAACGTTTACCATGTGAAACGCTTATAAAATAACTGAGGTGAAAAAAGAGGTGAAAAAAGAGGTGAAATCTCACCTCTTCACCTAAAATATATTTTTGCTGAAAAATGACCAAATTTCATGAAATTTCTCTAGACCGACTTTTACAGGGGTAGCCAAAACTCATGAAAATCGTGAAAAATAACAGAGTATTTTGACAACTTCAAACAAGTAGAGTAGATGAACTCTTTATTTTTCAAGCTTGACTTTTTACAATTTGAACTTTGTTTGCGTAGATGTGAATTCTGAAAGAAGTATGAGGGTCTTGTATGACTTTGTACTTCTCCCATAGTTCATGTCTGTCAAACTTACCTGCCATGGACTCTTTCATAAGTTCCATGAAATCGTCTTCGGACAATCCAGGGAAAAGTACAATGTCAGTAAGTATTCTCTTTACATCCTTACTTAAACTCTTTGCTGTCTGTACACAAATGACAACTGAAATGTTAAAGTGTCTGAGCTTCTTAAGAATTCGACACATATCTTGTTCTCTGTTCTTTAACAAAGGATGAGAAGCAAAGTCATCTAAGATAAGAAGACATGAGGGTAAGTCTTCCAATCGTAAGATTGCAATTTCTTCGAAATGTATTCTATCTCTTTCTGTTTGTTTCTGAAGTGTTTCTTCTCTAATATTCTCTGCATTTCCTCATTTGGGTCTTTAAACTTCGAATTGACATACTCATTTATAGCATTGTACTTCAAAACTCTTCTTTGGTACTTCTTTATCCAATCTAACAACTCAGAGTCTTTTATACATACTAACTTAGACTTCTTTATAATATCTTTGAACGAATTTACGGTTTGATCGAATTGACCAGAAGTACTACAAATAACAACTAACTCATAGAATGGGTTCTTCTCATCTAGTTCTTGTTGTTGTGCAGCCATTTTAAGATAAGTGAAAGTCTTACCCGACCCAGGTGGTGCGATTAGACCTGTTATACCATTCTGAGCAAATAAGAACTTGTCATGTATGGGTTTTATCTGAGCATTTTCTAACTTCCTCTTGTTCTTGTTTAAAACATTCTCAAATTTCTTGTCAATGTCAGCAAACTTTTTTTCTAACATATTTTTAGAAAAATTAAAATTTTTATCTTTTAGAAAATGTCTAGCGATTTCGCTATCTATATTCGAGACAAACTTTTTGACAGCAAAACATCTGTCGACCATAAAATCTTACATAGTGTAAACAAGAAAGGTGAATTTGTTCTAAAGTTCTGTTTCTGGGAATATGACAAGAACCATAAAACATTACAAAGAGCAGTCTTAAAATTTGTCAATGACAGACTTGTTGACAGAGATGACGCCGATTGGAAAGATGAAGTCCAACAAAAGTTCTTAGAATGCAAAGAAGACACATGCGCTGTTCTTGAAGATGAAATAGGAAACAGAATAGAAGAGCTATTAAAGGACAAAGAACTTTTACAGAAATATGGTTCAGAGAAATTTGACATAACTCCACCAGAGAAGAAGAAGAAGAGAGAGAAGAAAGAAAAGAAAGTAGAAGAAGAGAAGAAAGAACCAGAGCCAGTTCCAGAGAAAAAGAAATTTGACATGTAAAAATAAAATTTTATTTTTAGAACATTTCTGGGTCAATGTCAATGTTCTCTTCCTCTTTAGGAGTAAACACTGGTTTAGACTCTAAAATCTTTTTACCCAATTTACCTTGAACTTCAACTATCTTAGACTCATAATATTCATAGTCGTCTGCTTTCTTTGGTTCATAAGGTATAACAAGTTTGTATGCTTTGCCTTCTTCGAGTTTTGAGAACTTTCTGTCAAAATTTTCTTTGACTGTCAACATACCTTCAATGTCTAAGTCTTCAAATTTCGCACCATTTTTAGTCACAATAGCAAACTTAACCGGTGCAATGTTCCAAACTTTGTCAAATGTAGACTTTTCAAAATGGTAGAAGTAAACATTCAAATATGCGAATGGGTCTAGTTCTTCTTTGACTTCTGTCATGTACTTGTTTACTGAGATGAATTTCGCATCTTTTCTATCGGATAAAAAAATATTTTTTTTAAATTTACTCATAAAAATTTTTCTTTGTATATACCCGTTCTGAACATCTAAAAGATTTTTGAACATTTGCCAAGAATGTACGTTTAGAAGCTGCCATATAACCATACTCTTGACAATACTGTTTATATGAATCGTACAATGACCTTTCATCTAAACACTCAAAGTCAGTTTCATCTATGAACAGTTCATAAACACTCTTGTTTGCTTCTAACAATGTTTGTCTCTCTTCGGTATGTGGAATTTGTCTTGGATTGAACTTAGAAATATCTAATGTCATGAAATATGAGAACAAGTGGTTGTAAAAGTCAGATGTCAAAGTTTCTGCTAAGTCGTCAAAATATTCTGTATCTTGCATATGAGCTTCTGACGTTCTGACAACTACATATCTTCTGTCAGAACTTTCTAACTTCATCGGAACGGCGTTGTTTGAAACCATGATGAAATTTGCAACATTTTCACAAACTCTTTGGTCTTTATATTTTCTTTCAACAACTCCAACTTTGTCTGTTATAAAGACTCTTCAAAGCATCTGAGTTTAAAACCTTTGTTGTATCTATACTTTGAAGTTCGTTACATACTATAAGTTTCATATTCTCTATTGAAGAGTTAAATTTACCGCAGATGTTTTCTAAGTTTGTCATATTAGGGTTCGAATAGCCCTCTAACAGTTTGCATAAGATATCTGTAAAGAAAGTGTTCTTACCAGTTCCTTGTTTTCCAATTATAATGAGAGCAGTTTCATTTTTAGCACTTGGATGTTGTAAGATGTTTGCAAACCAACATAAGATATACTCATAGACCTCTTTCGTTTCCATTGCATATAATTTCTTTGACATGGTCTAACCAAGCTTCTATAACATTTTCTTTCCATTCTACTTGTTCGTATTTATATCCAGTGAAGATAGAATAGAAGTTTGGAGATGGTGTATAGAACTTTATACCACGAACTGAAAAATCTTCTAACTTTGACAATAAGATATCCCAAGCATCTAACATCTTCATACCAACTTGTACAACTTTTATTTTCTTAAGTTTCTGTCTACATTCTTGTTCTGAAACTATGGTTGCTCTTGGTTTGTTAAAGACAACATCCCATTCTTTCATGACATAACATTCTGGGGCAGAGTCAACATAAATGACTAAACGTTTCAAATTCTCGACTGCTTTGTTATAGTCTCTAAATGGACACATATTTCTGAACGCTTGGAAGTCATAAAAATCTGAAACATCTATTCTGTACATTTTTATAAAAATAAAAAAAAATATTTTTTTATTCTTGACTTTGTTGTTGCATTTGTTCCATTTGTTGCATTTGTTGTTCTTGAGCTATTTGTTGTTGAAGTTGTTCTTGTAATACAATACTTTCACCAGTTGCATCTTCCAATTCGAAACTTTCTGCCGTCATTGACAAATACATAGGACATAAAAGTTTTACAGGAACAAAGTTTGCGTCAACTAAGGTTAAGTTTATGTTTGCTAAAGTGTTTGAGTTTACTAAAGCTGAAAACTCTGCATTCGAATGAACAATAGGCAAACCAGCAGAGAAAGTGTTGTTTATACGCATGAGTATCTTTTGGTCATAGTAGTTTCTGTCGACATTCGAATAACACTTTGAACCTAAGTTTGAAACAATATATAAGATTGGTGTACTTAAAGTCAATGGAACAGACATTCCTTGTATGACACCTTTTCCTGTTATAGGAAACTGTTGGTAGTAAAAACCAGATATAAGTTTTGTATTATAGCTCATATCGTTTATAGTAAACTCAGTCGGACATCCAAACATAATGAAACCTGCTCTAGTTGCAGCACATGTTACATCCGTCCTTAAAGTATTAAATAAGTCAACAAAACCTGTTGGTGGTATATCTGAGTAAGTATCTTCAAAGAAGTATTTTTTACCATTCACAACAACAAAGTCTTCTGGTGTCAAAAGAGCAAAACAGGCTTTAGTCGTCATTGTGTTTAAGGTCAGTTTACAATATCGTCCTTGAGGACTTTGTAAGTTTGTTGTTATAGAATTATATGACTCAGGGTTTTTAGTCGTAATAGTATAAACCACTATGTCTTCTGCCATTTACTTAGCAAGTAAATTTTAATGAAATGTTGTGGTCGTCAAATATTTTTATGACGTCTGGGAAACTATATTTTAAGTTCAACGTTTCACCTCCTTTCATAACGTATATCTTGTCAATGACATTATATGAAACACCACAGCAAGCAATGTCGGGTTCTATTTCTTTGATGTTTATATCGTCTGCCTCTGTCAAAAGTTTCAATAGTTCTTTCAAAATTTCATGAGGTGCAATGACATATGAGTTCACTTTTACAGGGTTGTGTTCAACCAAGTTTAACATTATACCTAAAGCTTGACAAATCTTCTCCTGAGTTTGAAGTTTGTCTTTAAGTTGTTGGTAGTCGTTTCGAATATCTGCAACAGAACTTAACTCTCTGCTAACTTCAGGGTATGTTGGTTGTTCTTTTACAGGAACTATTGTTATACCATCTTCGTCCTCGTATGGTTTCCCCACTTCAACATCTCTTTCTTTGACATTGACAACAACACTTTGACTGTTTGTTTGAGTTGGTGAATTTAACTTCACATCTGCCACCGCCATTAAACCTTTTGAAACACTTACGCTTCTATTTTTCGGAAATGACATTTTACTAAGAATAAAAAGATGGACGTATTTGAGTATCTCTTCGAATTGAAGCAAAACAAAGTTTACACACACAAACAGTACAAATACATTGACAGAGTAGTTCTTTACACAAACAATGGAAAATGTTATAGAATAGCAGTCTTTGCTGAACCAAAATATTTTCATAAAGCAAAGAAAGTTGGTATAACCGAGATGGTGAAAGTTCTTGACGTTGACAAAAATATAAGCAACAAAACTGACCGATATTTCTAAAGGTAAGTTTATAATACAATTTTATGTCAAAACTGGCGTACTGTCAATATTTGACGGAGAGAAGTCAGTTCAAGAACAACTTACTGACCTGCTGCCAAAATCTGCTCGATGGAAGCTGTCGTTATACCAATCTGAGGAGCCCCAGCAGGTTTCATCGAACGAATCTTCAAAAGAGCATCTTCCGTGAAAAGTGCTATTGGTTTTGTAAACTTCTTTGCTTTCAATTCATCTGGACCGTCTCTGTCACCAGTATATTGTATTTGTACAGTACCAACAGTTGAAATACCACCCATAAAGTCTTCTGAGTCAGCAAATGGAATGCCAAGCCAAAAGTTTGAACGGTCTCCATTTGTATATTGAGTTTTTTGAGCTCCTGTATGGGTCCATACTTTCACATATGGCATAATAGAACTTTGCATTTCAGGGTTAATGGTTGTTGTGAAGTTGTTGTTAAAGTTCATAGCATCTAATGTCAAGTTGTATGACCTCATATCTTCAACTGTGGAATATTCTTCTCTTGGATAGTATTTGCCATCTATGTTTATATGGTATTTAATACCAGGGTTGTAGAAGCAAGAATAGTCATTTATAGTTCGTCTGAACAGTACAAACATAGTATCTGCATGTTTCATTGCAGTTGTTAAAGCAATATCTGTTCTTGCACCTGGGTCAGCACTTTGGTTTCCAACTTCACCTGCAAAGTCTTTGACAGATATTTGGTGTATAGGGAACATAAGTGGAACTGCAATATATTTGGCAGCTAAAGCATTTGAAATATCTGGGTCCAACATATAGACTGCAAGTCTGCTTTCTATTCTCTTGCATTCAAACTTTTCGCATGTGAACTTAACTGGGTCCCAAGCAGTTCCAGCAGCATTGAAGTAGTAGTTTACTTCAGTGTTGAGGTTTGAGAAACCAAAGTCTAAGTCAACTTTGTCTTTGCAAAATTCGGCGAATGACGTTTGATTTGCTCCCTTTACGTCTGTAAGAGTGAATGGGTCTTGTGTTGGTGCAATGACTAAGTTATTTTTGCTTGGAGTAAGTTCGATAGAAATTTTTCCTGCCCAGTTTGGCAAGTATCTTAAAAACCTGAAGATGAGGAAAGATGACAAAGGAACTCTAAGTTTCAGTTTTACTTTGGTTACTGCTGCTGCAGTTTGTCCAGAAAGGTTAACATAAACTCCTGGAACGTTAGGGTCAAGTCTTCTTATTTTCTCAATAGTTGCATACTGGTCTGTTTGTTCTCTAGCTTGTGGTTGTACTGAGTTTCTCAAAGCGAACCATTCATAGTTTGCCCATGTTACTGTTTGAACTAAGTCAGAGTTAGAATATATCTTATATCCCATGAAAACTTCTGGAGCATATTGGTATCCGACATAGAAAATTCCATTGCAACCTTTCTTGTCAGACAACTTGGCAGAAGGTTTTATTTCAATGTCTTGTTCCACGTATAAGAAAGAGTTGTCAATAGAAATTATATGAAACCTGTCGCAAGCAATATCTACTGTTGTTGAAGAACCTTCTCCAAACTCACCTACGTTTCCATAAGAAACAGCAGTTGTATATTCGTAAGTTCCAGGAACTATTTCTGACCTTCTAATGGCATTGTCGCATTCGTTATACCATTCGGAAACATTTCCATTCATAGCATCCAAAACTGTTGGCGTTATATTCTGAGCGGCGTACATTTCATATGAGTAAAAATATAGAATAGTTGGATTTATATGTCATAATAGAACCCACGTGGACCAAGCTTTACTTTCTTCCTGACTGAGTTTTTAACTCTTCTTTTTCCTTCATTGCCCTCTGCTTGAAGTTGTTGCATCTTTGCATTATGTTCATCTAGTATGTTGCAAATTTCCCATGTCCTTTTTGCCTTTTGGCTCTGGTCGCCCATCTCAGGTAACCTATATCCTAGAAAGAGTTTGTCATAGTTTGTATTTGAGTCTTCGCGTATTGTTTGCATGACTCTTTCCTGAGTTTCTGGTTCAAGCTCTTCAAACAGTGCTGTCCATATGGAATAAGCTCGTTTCCAAATATATGTTTTTGTAGCCATTCTGGTTTTCTTTCCATGTTACCAACTATATCTTTTGTGAATGGGAAAGCTTCTACCAATCTTTCAGTCTTGCGTCGTTTATTTCTGTAGTTGGTTTTATTTTGTCAAGGAACATGTTTTTCAATACTAACATTTCATTTGGTACTGTCCATTTGAGTTTTCTTAAATATTCATCCCTTCTCAGTTCATTGTCTGCAAAGTAAGTTTTTATGACATTTTGTAAACTTTCGTTTGCAAGGTCATGTACAATAGGTTCTCTTCCTTCTCCCTCCCTAACTTTCTTTCTAAACTCTTCACCAAATATACCATCTCTATGGTTCTGTGTAGTTCTTTGAGATAAATGTTCTAGAACGTCAGGTGTTATATTTCCATCAGCCATGTTCATTTCATACTGGTCCAAAATATCTGCATCTTTCATATCTTTCAATGGCATTAAAGCCGCGCTTAAAATACCAGCTATGTCTCGTTCACCATTGACTTCCATTGCGTCTACAACTTCTTGGAATTGTGTTTAAGTTTATGAACCACCTATCTGGATTAGCTTTATGACCCCATCTCATTGTAGTCCATCGTCTGCAGAAACAAAAGTAGGTTTGTTTCCATCTTGGTTAGGTTCTGAATGAACTTTAAACAATGTTTCATTTCTATATGTTTTCTTGAAATTTAACCTTTTATCTTCACCGAGTTCATCCGAAGATTGAACGTTAAATGCTCGTAAGTAAAAAGGGTTGTTGTATTTGTGTACATTTTCTTTCAGTACTTTCATTCTATGCTGAATATTTTCATCTGGTGCTGGAGTCTTTTGTATGTCGGCAAACATTTTTCGATATTCTTCTACTATGTCAGCCGAATTTTTTTAGACTCTTGGAAATATTCCATATCTCCGCATACTCTTGTTGAGGGTCAAGATTTTTCGGCTGTTCCAAATCTTCATCTAGTTCTGTGAAGTTAGTTTCCAAAGGAAGGACTTGTTCGTTTCCTTCAGCTCTTCTAGCTGTTGTTGCTGAACTATTTCTTCCATGTCTGGTTGTATCTGAACTAGTTCTTCCTGTGGAGTTTCTTGTACCTCATCTGCTGGCATTTCATATATTCCGAGACCGTTTTCAACAATTTCCCTATCTACGTCATCCGCATTCATAAGCTTTTGTTCTTTCGTTCCGTCTCTATTTTTTACGCGTTTCATGACGAAAGTTGAATTGTCATTTAGCTCTGACATCAAATATCTCGGAGTAAATTCATCCATGTCATTTGGATGATATGCTATTAAATCATATCCCTTAGCGAGCTTGTATTTTCCAGGTTTGAGATTATATCCGTTTTGGTGCTGAGCCATAAAGCTAAATAGGTTCGGGTCAGTATTTCCATCCTTGAACTTTCCAATAGCTTCTTTATATCTGTCACTAAAGTCAACAGTATCTGGGAAACCACACTCTTCTTTAAGCATTTTTAAGAATTCTTGGTTTCCTTGTTCTCTACTTCTTTTATGTCCTTGCTCTGTTTGTGGTTGTTGTTGTGCAGGGTTTTGAACTGTTGGTTGTTGTGCAGGGTTTTGAACTGTTGGTTGTTGCGTTGGTTGTTGTGTTGGTTGTTGTGCTGGATTTTGAACTGTTGGTTGTTGTGTTGGTTTTGGTGCATGCCTGTGTCTATGTCCATGTGACGATGTAAATGTTTTAGGTAGTCCTGGTGCAGGTGCTTCTCTTGGAGGGTTTGGTGGTATATAAGTTCCACCAGCTGGCACATATGTTCCATCTGCAGCGTAATGTCCTACCTGACTTTTCGTTCTTAAGAAAGCATTTACTAGGTCTGTTTTGGTCTGTTGTAACTCTTTTTCTTGACTTTTCACAACAGTTGCTCTAACGGCGTCATAGGCACTTTGAACTGCCTGTCTCGTTGCTGCATCTGTTATTTTCGTCATATTTTGTGCTACTTCTTTTAACTCTTTGTCGAAACCTTCAGACTTCAGTTTCTTTCCAGATGAGAAGTCGTTCACTTGTTTCACCTTACTATGAAGAGCTTCGAAAGCGTTCTTAAAGTCAGCATTTGTTAAAGCTTCATTTGAACTGTCTTCATCCGCTTGTATTTTTGTCCTTATTGACCCTATAAGCTGGGCTGCTTTAGCGTTGGCTTGGGCATCTAACCAGTCATTGTTAGCTTTTATATATTCTGCGCTTTTCATTGCCTTTTGCATGGCTGCGTCGTTATTTTTACTTTCTTGTGCTAAGTTTTCATACTGTACGGTTTGGTTTTGCAACTGTAAAAGTTTTTCTGCCTTTACATTTGCTTCAACTTCTTTTTTATACTCATCGCTATCCATATATGTCTTCAGGGCTTTTTGTTTTATCTCTTCATCTTTCAGTATTTTATATTGAGTAGTATGGTTTTTCAAATTTATGACATCTTGTTCCATTTTTGCTACTTCTGCTGCTTTTTCTGACACTTTTTTCGCATATTCCTCTGTACTTAGTTCTTTCAGTTGTTCTTCTTTCTTCTTTTTCTCTACGTTTAACTCATTTAGTTTCTTTGTGTGTCTGTCATATTCTAGTTTCTTTTCGTTTTCACTTATTTGCTTCTGTATGTCTATGTTTGACTTTTTGACATCTGTTATTTGATTTTTGAGTGAACTCAAATTCATTTGACTTTGAGGGTTATATGCTGTTCCGTCTGCAGCTCCACCATAGCCTGCCATTTTCGCTAAAAGTGCCGCTCTTAAACCTCCACTCTGTGCACCAACAACTCGGTTTAAAAGCATAGGATTGCTTGACATTTGTTGCAACATAGTGGGGTCATTCAGCATTTGTTGTTGCAACTGTTGTTGTGGTGTCTTTTACTATGATGTTTCAATGCTCTCTTCCTCTTACGTATATTCTTACGTAGCTTACGTGGCATTTTAAGTGAAGTTAAAAAGCGGTTTTTGACAGATGTTTATATGACACTTTTTCAGCACAAAAAACTACTCGGTCAAAGTGTTTCAGTTTGTAAAATAACCGTCTTATCTCATTCTATATAGGGGAAAGTCTTCTCAAAGTATACTTCCTTGGAACGCCTGTAACTTTTCCTGTAGCGACGATAGACCCTTACTTGTCCAGACAAAGCTGTACTATTTTGAGTGCTCTACAAAAAATCAACGGCGACGACTCTCAAAAACCGTTGTGTAAAAAGTTTTACCGTTGGGACAAAAAAAGTATGTATAGAAAACAAAAAACGTTATAGTTCATTCAATATTGAGATGAACGTTTGCCAACGGAGACCTTTCAAT
Source organism: Trichomonas vaginalis G3 (assembly GCF_026262505.1). NCBI lineage: Eukaryota > Parabasalia > Trichomonadida > Trichomonadidae > Trichomonas > Trichomonas vaginalis. The sequence goes on from NC_067203.1 coordinate 293,994, forward strand.
AAAATAAAAAAATAGAGGGGGTTACCGTTGACGAAACGGTTTTTTTAAACTTTTCTATGAGTAGTTCCGAAAAAAACAGTTTATTTTTGTCTAATGGAAGCCAACATTAACAATTCTCAACACGCTAACCAAAGCCAAAGCCCAACAACCTCCAAGAACTGGCACAGCTGTTAGAATAACCGCCAAAAAAGTCTAACAGCGAATTAAGAGAATTCTTCAACAAATTTGCTCTAAATATCTCAAAGACGCCGAAGAAAACACACAACCAGACGCTATAACAATACTCAGTTCTGTGAAGTCTGAACAAAGCAATTGCTAGTTCAATTGAACTTACTAAGACAATTCCAAGTCCAATTGAGCTTAGCGATGTCTTAGTTCAGTATTTTCCAACATTTACTAAGCTCATAATGTTGAGAACTTTATACAAGTTCGTCAAAATCTTCCCGTTACATGCAACGGTCATTCGACAAGAGAATTGCCGAATTCCAAGTCTTTAGTTACGGATATGACCAAGATGAATACACTGACGAGTTCGGAGACAACTGTACAAAATGGTTTGACTGCTATACGACTACACAATTTGAATTCGACTTTCTCGAATTCAACGCAGCAACCCATTTATATCATTGCTCTTACCTTTCCGAACAACAACAAGACCTCGCAGATGGAGATGTTGTTACTGTCGTCAATGGAAACTCCTGAACAATTCGGAAAAAAGAAGTCTCTAATTGCCAAATTTGTTCCAGGACATCAGCTTTTCCAACGCACAGAAGTCTTCTGTATTCCTGGAACTAAGTTCTTTGTCAGAGGCGAACTCAAAGAAAGATATAATGTGTCATTCAATTACACATTATATAATGTCTTCGACCAGAAGAAGACTTCTTCCCAGAAGCAATGGAGGAGGAAGAAGAGGAGGAGAAATACAAACTCAATCCAAGAAGAGTCCTCCGAATTCACCACCAGAAGACTAACAATTTCCGAATAAAAACCTCATTTTTCTAAAACATCTTCGGGGCTAGAAGGGGCGCAGCCCCTGGAAGCCCCAATACCTTTTTTTTTTTTTTTTTTTTTTTTTTTTTTTTTTTTTTTTTTTTTTTTTTTTTTTTTTTTTTTTTTTTTTTTTTTTTTTTTTTTTTTTTTTTTTTTTTTTTTTTTTTTTTTTTTTTTTTTTTTTTTTTTTTTTTTTTTTTTTTTTTAAATAATTTAGGAAATATTATAGCACATATAAAAATTTCAAAGATTCAAACAAAATTGAGAGCACGCTATGATTCAAATTGAGCAACTATGATTCAGCTCAACCACCTATAAAATAAAGAAATTTACAGTCTCAGTATGCTCCAGTTTTAAGGAAACAAATACTTATATTATATATAGGGGAAAAATATTAACTTTATCTTTTGTAACAATGATTGAGAGATAATAACCAAATACATCAACAAATTATTTTCTTGCAATTGATAATAAATATTCTCTTACTGCTCCTTTCGAACAATCAAGTGCTGTTTTTCCTTCATTATTCTTTGCTTCTTTATTAGCTCCAACTGAGATAAGATATTTAACAACTTCAAGTTTACCATAATATGATGCATAAATGAGTGGAGTATCTCCATATTTATCCTTTGCTTCTTTATTAGCTCCAACTGAGATAAGATATTGAACAACTGGAAGATGACCTTCTCTTGATGCCCAGAATAGAGCTGTACCACCATATCTGCTGTTGATTTCTTTGTCACAGCCACATTCAATGAGAGATTTAACAAGTCTCAGATTTCCTTTTGAAGATGCAAAATGAAGTACATTTGTACCATAAAAACCATTTTGTTTTTTCCAAAGTTCTTCTTCACATGCTTTTTGCATCATTTTTTGATTTCCTTTTTCTGAAATTTCATCAAAGAATTTGTAGATTTGATTGAAATCTTCAGAATTTTTAAGTTCCGAAATTTTCGAAAGAAATTCTTTTGGTAAATCGTTTCCTTCTTTCGCTTTGAGTTGAGAGTGAAGAGTTTGCATCTCTTTCTCAACGTTTTCTTTTTCTTTTTGGATCCGAATTAAATCTGCTTGAAGTTTTTCGATTTTATGTGCTGTAATGGATTGATCCTTTTGCAATTGTTCTAAAAAGACAATAATTCCTTCGAAAACTCGCATCTTCATGTACTTTTGAACTGATTTAAGTGTTGAAACGGCATCTTGTAGGTTGTTTATTGAAACATTTGCATTTCGAGTGCAGGCATACAATTCACGTGCTGAAATGACAGAATGGGATTGCGCAAGAAGAGAATTGAACTCGTCAGGTGTTAAATTCGCGAATTTCATGATTGATTCGATATCTTCTACTTCGAATGTGCTAAAGAGATTATCCGCTTCAATATAATCTTTGATATGTGAGCCAATATATTCGTAGTTCAGAACAATTCCCTGACTCATTAAAATTTGTAAAGTGGTAAATTTATGGAATCCACATAATGCTAATTATGAATATTCATTTATTTCCGATTACATTTTTATATGACTTGTCCGCAAAACATTCAATACACTGAGAATAAATTACATGGCATTTGTCGTCAAATGCCATGTAAAACTCTCAAAAGTTGAGCCCCTTATTGCTGGGTGAAATCACCCATGTTACAATGTATATTGACTATAAGAAAGGCTACGATTATCTGAAATTGATGCTTTTCCTACAATCAATTTTGAAGATATTTTATAAATATATTTTTTTTATAACAAAAAAACAAAATAATTTTAAGGATTAAGCGCAGTTAGGATGTCTTTAAGTATCAATAACGATTTCTCTGATAAATCAGCATCATAAAGTGACAAAAGAATGTCAACATCCAAATTTTCTCTTAATAACTCAATTGGCAGCCTGAAAAACAGTATAGAAATAGAAACAAGTATGAATTCAGTCAGATCTTGTCTGTTTTCATCCAAAACATTAATCAAATCGCTGATTATCTTCATTTGATCGAGATTTTCGAAAAATGAAGGATCAGAAACTTGAATTAACCTCGACATCAACGCGCAAGCAGCTTCTTGTATGCTGAACTGTGCATACGACATGAAATCAATGACATTAAAGACTAATCCGTCTTTGATAAAAAAAGTATGAGCGAGAAAAGGAGCTCTTTCAAGGAGATGACTCAAGAAAATCAATATATCCCGACATAAATCGCTTTTAGCAGTCGAAATGTTGACTTGCACGCGTGGAAAAGGAATAAAATTTTCAAAATCAAAGTCATCGGGTAAAACAAACAAAAGAGAGTTAAGAACAGAATATGCAACAGATATATGCATGGCTAATGTGGAAAAAAGTGACGCCAAAACGTTTTTTTGGTGATATTCAGGGTCATTCAAGTATCTTTGGATAATTGGCTGCATATTGAGCTGTATTGCACGGGAAAGTATATAAATAACTCCATCGTTGATGCTTAAATCGATGTCAGTTCCTGTTTTTGACTTGAAAAATGTCCAAAGGTCTTCCATGACGTTTTCGTCGTCTTGCGGCAGTAACTCGAGTATACTGTTGATGTATTTGATGTCTGATGGTATAACTTCTTCTGTATCTTTCGGAATAAAAAATTCAAAAAATTGTAAAAAAAGTTTTGGATGTAATTCAGAGAGTGTTGCGACCAGGTCCTTGCAGGATTTGATGGCGTAGTAGTTTGTTGAGTTCAAAATCTCTAAATACAATTGAATTTTATCTTCTTCAATAAGGAAATGGCTTTTATCGGGGAACTTCGCTGAAAGGAAACTCAGTATCTGTAATGACATCACCTCCTTTTTTTGTGTAATATTCTTTTATAGATAAAATGGCATCTTTAAATTTTTTCTCGAATAATGGGGAATACTGGTGTTTCCCTCAATGCGAGCGCGAGCGAACGCGAACACTTTACGATAGCGAGCGCGAGTGAGCACTTTTTCCCTTATATGGTAAGCATATAAATCTATAGGCATATGCACCATTGCAAAACTATCTTATAAGACATTGGTTTATTTACAAATTTCAGATAAAATGCATTTTTTAATTGAAATTTCATCAAATATATTCAAAATATATTAGTCACTTTTTGAGAGGAGGGACGATGATTAAAAAGTGAGTATATATATTTTAATAGTTGCTTGATACTTTTTCGGGCTTATTTATAAGCCCGTAAAAAGTATCACAACTATTTGCAAACTAATAAGACAAGAAATACTCTTCAAAAAAGAAGTACTGACACATTTGACTAGTAATGAAATTAAAAAAGAAAAAAAAAATTAACTTCCGTCTCATTATCTTTGATAATTTTTCATGCCAAACCAAATTAGAAGCATCAAACTTTAAAAACCGAAATGTCTGGTCTATGCTTTAAATATTATCATAAAATAGAGTAGATTTTTCAACTATTTCGAATACGGCATAATTTCAAAAATACAATTTTGATTCAGCAGTATATAACAAATTGAATTCATTATTGATGTAAGCAAAAACACAAGAGTTTAATGACTATTTATCGATGATTTTATCCTTATTCTATTCAAATAAAAATTTTTCTTTTGATATACACCGAAGGATCAGGCGAGAAATAATGCATCATGATACGATTGCAAACCAAACCATTAATTAAATTTTTTGGTTCACAATAAATTTATTTTAACAATTCGCTACGGCGAACTTTGATTTTCCGAGATGCAATGAATTTTATATCAAATAAATACCAGCAAGTATGCTATCCTTCAAATGCGAGCTTGAAAATACGTGAGTTACAAAATACCCTATATTTCCAACTCTTGGAAAATTTTCATGACCCCTACCCAGGGTCCTAAAATGGGTATTTTCCTCACACAGACACCGTGGTTTTTTGAGCCGGGAAATAAATAGCGCAGACAGTTTCTACATATAGAGACATGCTTATACTTAGAGTTTGACGGGAATCTAAAGTGATTTTTTTCTGCATCGCGAAATCTAATGCAATCTCAAAATCATGAAGAAACTGCGAATCGGAGCGCAATTTTTTAATATGTTAATATATAAAGGTACCCCTACTACTGCAAATGCTTCAAATGAAAATCTAAGAAATCAGATTAATTTGATCACATTAGTATAGTATTGGTCAAACCAAAAACTCATATGTTGATATATAGCCTATGGATATTCATATTATCTACTTTTCATTGAATTACATAAGATTTAATAATCTCATAAATATTCTTTTTAATTTTCCGAATTCCGTGTGCATTTAGATTGCCCATACCTGTATATAATAATTCTAGAATGGTTTGGTTAGATATTAAGTTTTTTAGATTAATATTTTAACATTTTGATAAAACAAGCATTTGTTCCATTTTAGAATCGCCATTGAACTCTGGTTTGACTAACATTATGTTGTATGATCAAATAAATTCTAACTTCATGAGATAAATTTTGAAATTAGAAAATGCGATATCTGACTCAAATATTTATATGAACACATTTAACATTCAATGATAAACTAAAGTACTATACAGCAGATTCGATTTGGCTTATATTTTATATAATCAACTAATAATCCTATAAAATTGTGCTATTCACGTTGCTCAAAGATGTATTGAACATTCACTACTTGTGTATTGATAAAATTAGATATAGATTCTAATGTAAATCGATATTTTGAAAATTCATATATATTTTGTCTTGGTTTGGCATTTGATCGTGTTGAAACCGGAATTGCAATATATATCATCTAAATATATAACTATCAAAATATGATCTATAGATTTTTAAATTATTCTCCTGAATATGAGTGACTAACATAATTATATTGAATTGAGTAGTAAAAATCTTAAATATTAGAATCTGACGATAATTTATTATAACTTTATAAAGGAACAAGACTATAAATGATGATGAAAATAAAGATTAAATTTAAATCGGAAAATTTGAAAACATTAAGTGTATTGTGCACTCTTGTCGGTCACAGTGTCTCATTCCGGGAGATATTGTCATTGCATGTCTCCCAGAATGAGACAATCTTCTGCAATCAGAATGTGATTGCAAAACTTTGAGCGACAAGAGTGTATTGTGCACTCTTGTCGGTCACAGTGTCTCATTCCGGGAGACATTGCCTCTGAATGTCTCCCAGAATGAGACAATCTTCTGCAATCAGAATGTGATTGCAAAACTTTGAGCGACAAGAGTGTGTTATCCACAATATTTGTTTATATACTATGTTTTTTAGATCAAATCCTTTACATACAATTGTTCAAATATAATTTTCTCCATTTAATATTTATTTTATATTTTTTGTGCTTTATATAACTTATGGCGTCTACCGAACTATTTTACAGACTCTTCTGAGCTCTTCCCACATATAAACATGTGACAATAACACATATATACTCCCTTCATATTCTGATCTCATGACATATTACCCCAAAAACTATATTTATACAACACACCTCATAAAGTCTGATTTTACCCCTATCTAAGCGTTCAAAACCTATTTTCCCCGCGTAATCTGATTCTTCTGGCTCTGCTGATTCGATTTCTGCTGTCAGATCGTGAAAATATGCATCACACAATGAGATAAACGCAAATTACCTAACTTAATATTTTCCTTAAAATTGTCAATTCCTCGATCTTGACATATTTATTATTTCCTCCGTTTTCCCTCACAAATATATTTAATTTTCTGAATAAGACGGATAATAAAATGAATATCTTAAAAACTAAAATACAAAATTAATGTTGAGTAATGACTAGATATAGTATGCACTTTTGAATTCATACATTTTTTGAAAAAATTGTATTTTCAAAAAAAGATGTTGTTTCAGTATGAACTTGAAGAGAAATTTTAAGGAAAATATTAAGTTAGGTAATTTGCGTTTATCTCATTGTGTGATGCATATTTTCACGATCTGACAGCAGAAATCGAATCAGCAGAGCCAGAAGAATCAGATTACGCGGGGAAAATAGGTTTTGAACGCTTAGATAGGGGTAAAATCAGACTTTATGAGGTGTGTTGTATAAATATAGTTTTTGGGGTAATATGTCATGAGATCAGAATATGAAGGGAGTATATATGTGTTATTGTCACATGTTTATATGTGGGAAGAGCTCAGAAGAGTCTGTAAAATAGTTCGGTAGACGCCATAAGTTATATAAAGCACAAAAAATATAAAATAAATATTAAATGGAGAAAATTATATTTGAACAATTGTATGTAAAGGATTTGATCTAAAAAACATAGTATATAAACAAATATTGTGGATAACACACTCTTGTCGCTCAAAGTTTTGCAATCACATTCTGATTGCAGAAGATTGTCTCATTCTGGGAGACATTCAGAGGCAATGTCTCCCGGAATGAGACACTGTGACCGACAAGAGTGCACAATACACTCTTGTCGCTCAAAGTTGCATCACATTCTGATTGCAGAAGATTGTCTCATTCTGGGAGACATGCATGACAATGTCTCCCGGAATGAGACACTGTGACCGACAAGAGTGCACAATACACTTAATGTTTTCAAATTTTCCGATTTAAATTTAATCTTTATTTTCATCATCATTTATAGTCTTGTTCCTTTATACAGTTATAATAAATTATCGTCAGATTCTAATATTTAAGATTCTTACTACTCAATTCAATATAATTATGTTAGTCACTCATATTCAGGAGAATAATTTAAAAATCTATAGCTCATATTTTGATAGTTATATATTTAGATGATATATATTGCAATTCCGGTTTCAACACGATCAAATGCCAAACCAAGACAAAATATATATGAATTTTCAAAATATCGATTTACATTAGAATCTATATCTAATTTTATCAATACACAAGTAGTGAATGTTCAATACATCTTTGAGCAACGTGAATAGCACAATTTTATAGGATTATTAGTTGATTATATAAAATATAAGCCAAATCGAATCTGCTGTATAGTACTTTAGTTTATCATTGAATGTTAAATGTGTTCATATAAATATTTGAGTCAGATATCGCATTTTCTAATTTCAAAATTTATCTCATGAAGTTAGAATTTATTTGATCATACAACATCATGTTAGTCAAACAGAGTTCAATGGCGATTCTAAAATGGAACAAATGCTTGTTTTATCAAAATGTTAAAATATTAATCTAAAAAACTTAATATCTAACCAAACCATTCTAGAATTATTATATACAGGTATGGGCAATCTAAATGCACACGGAATTCGGAAAATTAAAAAGAATATTTATGAGATTATTAAATCTTATGTAATTCAATGAAAAGTAGATAATATGAATATCATAGGCTATATATCAACATATGAGTTTTTGGTTTGACCAATACTATACTAATGTGATCAAATTAATCTGATTTCTTAGATTTTCATTTGAAGCATTTGCAGTAGTAGGGGTACCTTTATATATTAACATATTAAAAATTGCGCTCCGATTCGCAGTTTCTTCATGATTTTGAGATTGCATTAGATTTCGCGATGCAGAAAAAAATCACTTTAGATTCCCGTCAAACTCTAAGTATAAGCATGTCTCTATATGTAGAAACTGTCTGCGCTATTTATTTCCCGGCTCAAAAAACCACGGTGTCTGTGTGAGGAAAATACCCATTTTAGGACCCTGGGTAGGGGTCATGAAAATTTTCCAAGAGTTGGAAATATAGGGTATTTTGTAACTCACGTATTTTCAAGCTCGCATTTGAAGGATAGCATACTTGCTGGTATTTATTTGATATAAAATTCATTGCATCTCGGAAAATCAAAGTTCGCCGTAGCGAATTGTTAAAATAAATTTATTGTGAACCAAAAAATTTAATTAATGGTTTGGTTTGCAATCGTATCATGATGCATTATTTCTCGCCTGATCCTTCGGTGTATATCAAAAGAAAAATTTTTATTTGAATAGAATAAGGATAAAATCATCGATAAATAGTCATTAAACTCTTGTGTTTTTGCTTACATCAATAATGAATTCAATTTGTTATATACTGCTGAATCAAAATTGTATTTTTGAAATTATGCCGTATTCGAAATAGTTGAAAAATCTACTCTATTTTATGATAATATTTAAAGCATAGACCAGACATTTCGGTTTTTAAAGTTTGATGCTCTCTAATTTGGTTTGGCATGAAAAATTATCAAAGATAATGAGACGGAAGTTAATTTTTTTTTCTTTTTTAATTTCATTACTAGTCAAATGTGTCAGTACTTCTTTTTTGAAGAGTATTTCTTGTCTTATTAGTTTGCAAATAGTTGTGATACTTTTTACGGGCTTATAAATAAGCCCGAAAAAGTATCAAGCAACTATTAAAATATATATACTCACTTTTTAATCGTCGTCCCTCCTCTCAAAAAGTGACTAATATATTTTGAATATATTTGATGAAATTTCAATTAAAAAATGCATTTTATCTGAAATTTGTAAATAAACCAATGTCTTATAAGATAGTTTTGCAATGGTGCATATGCCTATAGATTTATATGCTTACCATATAAGGGAAAAAGTGCTCACTCGCGCTCGCTATCGTAAAGTGTTCGCGTTCGCTCGCGCTCGCATTGAGGGAAACACCAGTATTCCCCATTATTCGAGAAAAAATTTAAAGATGCCATTTTATCTATAAAAGAATATTACACAAAAAAAGGAGGTGATGTCATTACAGATACTGAGTTTCCTTTCAGCGAAGTTCCCCGATAAAAGCCATTTCCTTATTGAAGAAGATAAAATTCAATTGTATTTAGAGATTTTGAACTCAACAAACTACTACGCCATCAAATCCTGCAAGGACCTGGTCGCAACACTCTCTGAATTACATCCAAAACTTTTTTTACAATTTTTTGAATTTTTTATTCCGAAAGATACAGAAGAAGTTATACCATCAGACATCAAATACATCAACAGTATACTCGAGTTACTGCCGCAAGACGACGAAAACGTCATGGAAGACCTTTGGACATTTTTCAAGTCAAAAACAGGAACTGACATCGATTTAAGCATCAACGATGGAGTTATTTATATACTTTCCCGTGCAATACAGCTCAATATGCAGCCAATTATCCAAAGATACTTGAATGACCCTGAATATCACCAAAAAAACGTTTTAGCGTCACTTTTTTCCACATTAGCCATGCATATATCTGTTGCATATTCTGTTCTTAACTCTCTTTTGTTTGTTTTACCCGATGACTTTGATTTTGAAAATTTTATTCCTTTTCCACGCGTGCAAGTCAACATTTCGACTGCTAAAAGCGATTTATGTCGGGATATATTGATTTTCTTGAGTCATCTCCTTGAAAGAGCTCCTTTTCTCGCTCATACTTTTTTTATCAAAGACGGATTAGTCTTTAATGTCATTGATTTCATGTCGTATGCACAGTTCAGCATACAAGAAGCTGCTTGCGCGTTGATGTCGAGGTTAATTCAAGTTTCTGATCCTTCATTTTTCGAAAATCTCGATCAAATGAAGATAATCAGCGATTTGATTAATGTTTTGGATGAAAACAGACAAGATCTGACTGAATTCATACTTGTTTCTATTTCTATACTGTTTTTCAGGCTGCCAATTGAGTTATTAAGAGAAAATTTGGATGTTGACATTCTTTTGTCACTTTATGATGCTGATTTATCAGAGAAATCGTTATTGATACTTAAAGACATCCTAACTGCGCTTAATCCTTAAAATTATTTTGTTTTTTTTGTTATAAAAAAATATATTTATAAAATATCTTCAAAATTGATTGTAGGAAAAGCATCAATTTCAGATAATCGTAGCCTTTCTTATAGTCAATATACATTGTAACATGGGTGATTTCACCCAGCAATAAGGGGCTCAACTTTTGAGAGTTTTACATGGCATTTGACGACAAATGCCATGTAATTTATTCTCAGTGTATTGAATGTTTTGCGGACAAGTCATATAAAAATGTAATCGGAAATAAATGAATATTCATAATTATCATTATGTGGATTCCATAAATTTACCACTTTACAAATTTTAATGAGTCAGGGAATTGTTCTGAACTACGAATATATTGGCTCACATATCAAAGATTATATTGAAGCGGATAATCTCTTTAGCACATTCGAAGTCGAAGATATCGAATCAATCATGAAATTCGCGAATTTAACACCTGACGAGTTCAATTCTCTTCTTGCGCAATCTCATTCTGTCATTTCAGCACGTGAATTGTATGCCTGCACTCGAAATGCAAATGTTTCAATAAACAACCTACAAGATGCCGTTTCAACACTTAAATCAGTTCAAAAGTACATGAAGATGCGAGTTTTCGAAGGAATTATTGTCTTTTTAGAACAATTGCAAAAGGATCAATCCATTACAGCACATAAAATCGAAAAACTTCAAGCAGATTTAAATCAGATCCAAAAAGAAAAAGAAAACGTTGAGAAAGAGATGCAAACTCTTCACTCTCAACTAAAAGAGAAAGAAGGAAACGATTTACCAAAAGAATTTCTTTCGAAAATTTCGGAACTTAAAAATTCTGAAGATTTCAATCAAATCTACAAATTCTTTGAAGAAATTTCAGAAAAAGGAAATCAAAAAATGATGCAAAAAGCATGTGAAGAAGAACTTTGGAAAAAACAAAATCATGGTCATTATTATGGTACAAATGTACTTCATTATGCATCTTTACAAGGAAATCTGAGACTTGTTAAATCTCTCATTGAATGTGGCTGTGACAAAGAAATCAAAGACAAAAATGGTCGTACAGCTCTATTTTGTGCATCATATTTTGGTCATCTTGAAGTTGTTCAATATCTTATCTCAGTTGGAGCTAATAAAGAAGCAAAGAATAATTATGGATCTACTCCACTCATTTATGCATCATATAATGGTCATCTTGAAGTTGTTCAATATCTTATCTCAGTTGGAGCTAATAAAGAAGCAAAGAATAATTATGGATCTACTCCACTCATTTATGCATCATATCATGGTTATCTTGAAATTGTTCAATATCTTATCTCAGTTGGAGCTAATAAAGAAGCAAAGAATAATGATGGATCTACTCCACTCATTGAGGCATCATCATATGATAATCTTGAAGTTGTTAAATATCTTATCTCAGTTGGAGCTGATAAAGAAGCAAAGAATAATGAAGGAAAAACAGCACTTGATTGTTCGAAAGGAGCAGTAAGAGAATATTTATTATCAATTGCAAGAAAATAATTTGTTGATGTATTTGGTTATTATCTCTCAATCATTGTTACAAAAGATAAAGTTAATATTTTTCCCCTATATATAATATAAGTATTTGTTTCCTTAAAACTGGAGCATACTGAGACTGTAAATTTCTTTATTTTATAGGTGGTTGAGCTGAATCATAGTTGCTCAATTTGAATCATAGCGTGCTCTCAATTTTGTTTGAATCTTTGAAATTTTTATATGTGCTATAATATTTCCTAAATTATTTTCACCTCGAATTTTTTATTTTGTAAAAAAATTGAATTGTGGTAAAAAAGAGTAGTGGCAATTGCTTTTTTTTTTGAAAAAACTTTTAGAAACTATATGAGTGGAGTAGATCCATTATTAAAAAAAAAAAGGTATTGGGGCCTCCAGGCACTTCGTGCCCTCTAGCCCCGAAGATGTTAGTATAAAATGCAGTTTATATAAAATGAGGTTTTTTTGGGTATAGGGGGCTTCCCAGGGGCTGCGCCCCTTCTAGCCCATAAAATTTTTGAAAGTCGTTGCTGTTGACTTTTTTTGTAGAGGACTCAAAATAGTATAACTATGTCCGGACAAGTAAGGGTCTATCGTCGCTACAGAAAAGTTACGGGCGTTCCAAGGAAGTATACTTTGAGAGACTCTTTAGAAACTTTAGACGTTTTACATAACCATCCATGTTTTTACTTTACATCCGATAAAAGTGGTTTGGAAACCGTTATGAGATGGTTAGAGGACATACATGACTATGAGTTTAGATATGACAAGATAGAATATGAGAGAGGTCCTATAAACCGGAGAAAGTGTCATACAAACATCTGTCAAAAGCCGCTTTTTAACTTCACTTAAAATGCCACGTAAGCTACGTAAGAATATACGTAAGAGGAAGAGAGCATTGAAACATCCAATAGTAAGACTGACACCACAACAACAGTTGCAACAACAAATGCTGAATGACCCCACTATGTTGCAACAAATGTCAAGCAATCCTATGCTTTTAAACCGAGTTGTTGGTGCACAGAGTGGAGGTTTAAGAGCGGCACTTTTAGCGAAAATGGCAGGCTATGGTGGAGCTGCAGACGGAACAGCCTATAACCCTCAAAGTCAAATGAATTTGAGTTCACTCAAAAATCAAATAACAGATGTCAAAAAGTCAAACATAGACATACAGAAGCAAATAGGTGAAAACGAAAAGAAACTAGAATATGACAGACACACAAAGAAACTCAATGAGTTAAACGTAGAGAAAAAGAAGAAAGAAGAACAACTGAAAGAACTAAGTACAGAGGAATATTCGAAAAAAGTGTCAGAAAAAGCAGCAGAAGTAGCAAAAATGGAACAAGATGTTTTAAATTTGAAAAACCATACTACTCAATATAAAGTACTGAAAGATGAAGAGATAAAACAAAAAGCCCTGAAGACATATATGGATAGCGATGAGTATAAAAAAGAAGTTGAAGCAAATGTAAAGGCAGAAAAACTTTTACAGTTGCAAAACCAAACCGTACAGTATGAAAACTTAGCACAAGAAAGTAAAAATAACGACGCAGCCATGCAAAAGGCAATGAAAAGCGCAGAATATATAAAAGCTAACAATGACTGGTTAGATGCCCAAGCCAACGCTAAAGCAGCCCAGCTTATAGGGTCAATAAGGACAAAAATACAAGCGGATGAAGACAGTTCAAATGAAGCTTTAACAAATGCTGACTTTAAGAACGCCTTCGAAGCTCTTCATAGTAAGGTGAAACAAGTGAACGACTTCTCATCTGGAAAGAAACTGAAGTCTGAAGGTTTCGACAAAGAGTTAAAAGAAGTAGCACAAAATATGACGAAAATAACAGATGCAGCAACGAGACAGGCAGTTCAAAGTGCCTATGACGCCGTTAGAGCAACTGTTGTGAAAAGTCAAGAAAAAGAGTTACAACAGACCAAAACAGACCTAGTAAATGCTTTCTTAAAAACGAAAAGTCAGGTAGGACATTACGCTGCAGATGGAACATATGTGCCAGCTGGTGGAACTTATATACCAGCTGGTGGAACTTATATACTAGCTAGTGGAACTTATATACCACCAAACCCTCCAAGAGAAGCACCTGCACCAGGACTACCTAAAACATTTACATCGTCACATGGACACAGACACAGGCATGCACCAAAACCAACACAACAACCAACACAACAACCAACACAACAACCAACACAACAACCAACACAACAACCAACAGTTCAAAACCCTGCACAACAACCACCTCCACAATCAGCACAACAACCAACAGTTCAAAACCCTGCACAACAACAACAACCACAAACAGAGCAAGGACATAAAAGAAGTAGAGAACAAGGAAACCAAGAATTCTTAAAAATGCTTAAAGAAGAGTATGGTTACCCAGATACTATTGACTTTAGTGACAGATATAAAGAAGCTATTAGAAAGTTCAATGAAGGAAATACTGACCCGAACCTATTTAGCTTTATGACTCAGCACCAAATCGAATATAATCTCAAACCTGGAAAATACAAGCTCACTAAGGGATATGATTTAATAGCATATCATCCAAATGACATGGATGAATTTACTCCGAGATATTTGATGTCAGAGCTAAATGACGATTCAACTCTCTTCATAAAACGCGTAAAAAATAGAGACGGAACGAAAGAAGAAAGGCTTATGAATGCGGATGACTTAAATAGGGAATTTGCTAAAAACCGTCTCGGAATATATGAAATGCCAGCAGATGAGGTACAAGAAACTCCACAGGAAGAATTTCAGATACAACCAGACATGGATGAAATAGTTCAGCAACAACAGCTAGAAGAGCCTGAAGGAAACGAACAAGTCCCTCCTTTGGAAACTAACTTCACAGAACTAGATGAAGATTTGGAACAGCCGAAAAATCTTGACCCTCAACAAGAGTATGCGGAGAATATGGAATATTTCCAAGAGTCTAAAAAAAATTCGGCTGACATAGTAGAAGAATATCGAAAAATGTTTGCCGACATACAAAAGACTCCAACACCAGATGAAAATATTCAGCATAGAATGGAAGAACTGAAAGAAAATGTACACAAATACAACAACCCTTTTTACTTACGAGCATTTAACGTTCAATCTTCGGATGAACTCGGTGAAAATAAAAGGTTAAATTTCAAGAAAACATATAGAAATGAAACATTGTTTAAAGTTCATTCAGAACCTAACCAAGATGGAAACAAACCTACTTTTGTTTCTGCAGACGATGGAACTACAATGAGATGGGGTCATAAAGCTAATCCGGATAGGTGGTTCATAAACTTACAACCACAATTCCAAGAAGTTGTAGACGCAATGGAAGTCAATGGTGAACGAGATATAGCTGGTATTTTAAGCGCGGCTTTAATGCCATTGAAAGATATGAAACATGCAGATATTTTGGACCAGTATGAAATGAACATGGCTGATGGAAATATAACACCTGACGTTCTAGAACATTTATCTCAAAGAACTACACAGAACCATAGAGATGGTATATTTGGTGAAGAGTTTAGAAAGAAGTTAGGGAGAGAGAAGGAAGAGAACCTATTGTACATGACCTTGCAAACGAAAGTTTGCAAAATGTCATAAAAACTTACTTTGCAGACGATGAACTGAGAAGGGATGAATATTTAAGAAAACTCAAATTGACAGTACCAAATGAAATGTTAGTATTGAAAAACATGTTCCTTGACAAAATAAAACCAACTACAGAAATAAACGACGCAAGACTGAAAGATTGGGTAAAAGCTTTCCCATTCACAAAAGATATAGTTGGTAACATGGAAAGAAAACCAGAATGGCTACAAAAACATATATTTGGAAACGAGCATATTCCATATGGACAGGCACTGTTTGAAGAGCTTGAACCGGAAACTCAGGAAAGAGTCATGCAAACAATACGCAACGACTCAAATACAAACTATGACAAACTCTTTCTAGGATATAGGTTACCTGAGATGGGCGACCAGAGCCCAAAGGCAAAAAGGACATGGGAAATTTACAACATACTAGGTGAACATGAGGCAAAGATGCAACAACTTGAAGCAGAGGGCAAGTTACCAAAAGCGACACCAAAGAAGAAGAGAAGAGTAGAACAAAGTGAAAGTAGTGAAGAAGTAATTTCATCTAGTGAAAGTAGTGGCAATGAAGGAAAAAGAAGAGTTAAAAACTCAGTCAGGAAGAAAGTAAAGCTTGGTCCACGTGGGTTCTATTATGACACATAAACCCAACTATTCTATATTTTTACCCATATGAAATGTACGCCGCTCAGAATATAACGCCAACAGTTTTGGATGCCATGAATGGAAATGTTTCCGAATGGTATAACGAATGCGACAATGCCATTAGAAGGTCAGAAATAGTTCCTGGAACTTACGAATATACAACTGCTGTTTCTTATGGAAACGTAGGTGAGTTTGGAGAAGGTTCTTCAACAACAGTAGATATTGCTTGCGACAGGTTTCATATTATTTCTATTGACAACTCATTCTTATACGTGGAACAAGACATTGAAATAAAACCTTCTGCCAAGTTGTCTGACAAGAAAGGTTGCAATGGAATTTTCTATGTCGGATACCAATATGCTCCAGAAGTTTTCATGGGATATAAGATATATTCTAACTCTGACTTAGTTCAAACAGTAACCTGGGCAAACTATGAATGGTTCGCTTTGAGAAACTCAGTACAACCACAAGCTAGAGAACAAACAGACCAGTATGCAACTATTGAGAAAATAAGAAGACTTGACCCTAACGTTCCAGGAGTTTGTTAACCTTTCTGGACAAACTGCAGCAGCAGTAACCAAAGTAAAACTGAAACTTAGAGTTCCTTTGTCATCTTTCCTCATCTTCAGGTTTTTAAGATACTTGCCAAACTGGGCAGGAAAAATTTCTATCGAACTTACTCCAAGCAAAAATAACTTAGTCATTGCACCAACACAAGACCCATTCAGCATTGCTGTAGCTGGAACTGGTGGAGCCAAGTTCTGTGACTTTTGCAAAGACAAAGTTGACTTAGACTTTGGTTTCTCAAACCTCAACACTGATGTAAACTACTACTTCAATGCTGCTGGAACTGCTTGGGACCCAGTTAAGTTCACATGCGAAAAGTTTGAATGCAAGAGAATAGAAAGCAGACTTGCAGTCTATATGTTGGACCCAGATATTTCAAATGCTTTAGCTGCCAAATATATTGCAGTTCCACTTATGTTCCCTATACACCAAATATCTGTCAAAGACTTTGCAGGTGAAGTTGGAAACCAAAGTGCTGACCCAGGTGCAAGAACAGATATTGCCTTAACAACTGCAATGAAACATGCAGATACTATGTTTGTACTGTTCAGACGAACTATAAATGACTATTCTTGTTTCTACAACCCTGGTATTAAATATCATATAAACATAGATGGCAAATATTATCCAAGAGAAGAATATTCTACAGTTGAGGATATGAGGTCATACAACTTGACATTAGATGCTATGAACTTTAACAACAACTTCACAACAACCATTAACCCTGAAATGCAAAGTTCTATTATGCCATATGTGAAAGTATGGACCCATACAGGAGCTCAAAAAACTCAATATACAAATAGAGACCGTTCAAACTTTTGGCTTGGCATTCCATTTGCTGACTCAGAAGACTTTATGGGTGGTATTTCAACTGTTGGTACAGTTCAAATACAATATACTGGTGACAGAGACGGTCCAGATGAATTGAAAGCAAAGAAGTTTACAAAACCAATAGCACTTTTCACGGAAGATGCTCTTTTGAAGATTCGTTCGATGAAACCTGCTGGGGCTCCTCAGATTGGTATAACGACAGCTTCCATCGAGCAGATTTTGGCAGCAGGTCAGTAAGTTGTTCTTGAACTGACTTCTCTCCGTCAAATATTGACAGTACG
The DNA here is from genome assembly GCF_026262505.1 of Trichomonas vaginalis G3. Classification (NCBI taxonomy): domain Eukaryota; phylum Parabasalia; order Trichomonadida; family Trichomonadidae; genus Trichomonas; species Trichomonas vaginalis. Next base: position 312,052 of record NC_067203.1, read on the forward strand.
CCAGTTTTGATATAATATTGTATTATAAACTTACCTTTAGAAATATCGGTCAGTTTTGTTGTTATATTTTTGTCTGCTTCAAGAACTTTCACCATTTCGGTTATACCAACTTTCTTTGCTTTATGAAAATATTTTGGTTCAGCAAAGACTGCTATTCTATAACATTTTCCATTGTTTGTATAAAGAACTATTCTGTCAATGAACTTGTATTGTTTGTGTGTGTAAACTTTGTTTTGCTTCAATTCGAAGAGATACTCAAATACGTCCATCTTTTTATTCTAAGTAAAATGTCATTTCCGAAAAATAGAAGCGTAAGTGTTTCAAAAGGTTTAATGGCGGTGGCAGATGTGAAGTTAAATTCACCAACTCAAACAAACAGTCAAAGTGTTGTTGTCAATGTCAAAGAAAGAGATGTTGAAGTGGGGAAACCATACGAAGACGAAGATGGTATAACAATAGTTCCTGTAAAAGAACAACCAACATATCCTGAAGTTAGCAGAGACTTAAGTTCTGTTGCAGATATTCGAAACGACTACCAACAACTGAAAGACAAACTTAAAACTCAGGAGAAGATTTGTCAAGCTTTAGGTATAATGTTAAACTTGGTCGAACACAACCCTGTAAAAGTGAACTCATATGTCATTGCACCTCATGAAGTTTTGAAAGAACTATTGAAACTTTTGACAGAGGCAGACGATATAAACATCAAAGAAATAGAACCCGACATTGCTTGCTGTGGTGTTTCATATAATGTCATTGACAAGATATACGTTATGAAAGGAGGTGAAACGTTGAACTTAAAATATAGTTTCCCAGACGTTATAAAAATATTTGACGACCACAACATTTCATTAAAATTTAGTTGCTAAGTAAATGGCAGAAGACATAGTGGTTTATACTATTACGACTAAAAACCCTGAGTCATATAATTCTATAACAACAAACTTACAAAGTCCTCAAGGACGATATTGTAAACTAACCTTAAACACAATGACGACTAAAGCCTGTTTTGCTCTTTTGACACCAGAAGACTTTGTTGTTGTGAATGGTAAAAAATACTCCTTTGAAGATACTTACTCAGATATACCACCAACAGGTTTTGTTGACTTATTTAATACTTTAAGGACGGATGTAACATGTGCTGCAACTAGAGCAGGTTTCATTATGTTTGGATGTCCGACTGAGTTTACTATAAACGATATGAGCTATAATACAAAACTTATATCTGGTTTTTACTACCAACAGTTTCCTATAACAGGAAAAGGTGTCATACAAGGTTTGTCTGTTCCATTGACTTTAAGTACACCTATTTTATATATTGTTTCAAACTTAGGTTCAAAGTGCTATTCGAATGTCGACAGAAACTACTATGACCAAAAGATACTTATGCGTATAAACAACACATTCTCTGCTGGTTTGCCTATTGTTCATTCGAATGCAGAGTTTTCAAGCTTTAGTAAACTCAAACACTTTAGCAAAACATAAACTTAACCTTAGTTGACGCAAACTTTGTTCCTGTAAACTTTTTATGTCCTATGTATTTGTCAATGACGGCAGAAAGTTTCGAATTGGAAGATGCAACTGGTGAAAGTATTGTACTACAAGAACAACTTCAACAACAAATAGCTCAAGAACAACAAATGCAACAAATGGAACAAATGCACAACAAAGTCAAGAATAAAAAAATATTTTTTTTTATTTTTATAAAAATGTACAGAATAGACGTTTCAGATTTTTATGACTTCCAAGCCTTCAGAAATATGTGTCCATTTAGAGACTATAACAAAGCAGTCGAGAATTTGAAACGTTTAGTCATTTATGTTGACTCTGCCCAGAATGTTATGTCATGAAAGAATGGGATGTAGTCTTTAACAAACCTAAAGCGACAATAGTTTCAGAAACAAGAATGTAAACAGAAACTTAAGAAAATAAAGTCGTACAAGTTGGCATGAAGATGTTAGATGCTTGGGATATCTTATTGTCAAACTTGAAGATTTTTCAGTTCGTGGTATAAAGTTCTATACACCTTCTCCAAACTTCTATTCTATCTTCACTGGATATAAATATACGAACAAGTAGAATGGAAAGAAAATGTTATCGAAGCTTGGTTAGACCATGTCAAAGAAATTATATGCAATGGAACGAAAGAGTCTATGAGTATATCTTATGTTGGTTTGCAAAATCTTACAACATCCAAGTGCTAAAAATGAAACTGCTCTCATTGTAATTGGAAAACAAGGAACAGGTAAGAACACTTTCTTTACAGATATTTGTGCAAACTGTTAGAGGCTATTCGAACCCGAATATGACAAACTTAGAAAACATCTGCGGTAAAGTTTAACTCTTCAATAGAGAATATGAAACTTATAGTATGTAACGAACTTCAAAGTATAGATACAACAAAGTTTTGAACTCAGATGCTTTGAAGAGTCTTATAACAGACAAAGTTGGAGTTGTTGAAAAAAGTATAGAGACCAAAAGAGTTTGTGAAAATGTTGCAAACTTCGTCATGGTTTCAAACAACGCCGTTCCGATGAGTTAGAAAGTTCTGACAGAAGATATGTAGTTGTCAGAACGTCAGATCTCATATGCAAGATACAGAATATTTTGACGACTTAGCAGAAACTTTGACATAACTTTTCACAACACTTGTTCTCATATTTCATGACATTAGATATTTCTAAGTTCAATCCAAGACAAATTCCACATACCGAAGAGAGACAAACATTGTTAGAAGCAAACAAGAGTGTATATGAACTGTTCATAGATGAAACTGACTTTGAGTGTTTAGATGAAAGGTCATTGTACGATTCGTATAAACAGTATTGTCAAGAGTATGGTTATATGCAGCGTCTAAACGAACATTCTTGGCAAATGTCAAAAGTCTTTTAGACGTACAGAATGGTGTATATACAAAGAAAAATTTTCTGAGTAAATTTTAAAAAAAAATTTTTTTTTATCCGATAGAAAAGATGACAAAATTCATCTCAGTCAACAAGTACATGTCAGGACTTAAAGAAGAACTAGACCCATTCGCATATTTGAATGTTTACTTCTACCAATTTTGAAAAGTCTACATTTGACAAAGTTTGGAACATCGAACAGTTAAGTTTGCTATTGTGACTAAAAATGGTGCGAAATTTGAAGACTTAGACATAGAAGGTTTGTTAACAGTCAAAGAAAGTTTTGACAGAAGGTTTTCAAGCCTTAAAGAAGGCAAAGCATACAAACTTGTTATACCTTATGAAACAAAGAAAGCAGACGACTATGAATATTATGAGTCTAAAGATAGTTGAAGTTCAAGGTAAATTGGGTAAAAAGATTTTAGAGTCTAAGCAGTGTTTGCTCCTAAAGAGGAAGAGAACATTGACATTGACCCAGAAATGTTCTAAAAATAAAATTTTATTTTTACATGTCATATCTCCCCTTCTCTGGAATGGCTCTGGTTCTTTCTTCTTTCTTCTACTTTCTTTTCTTTCTTTTCTCTCTTCTTTTTCTGGTGGAGTTATATCAAACTTCTCAGAACCATATTTTTGTAAAAGGTCTTTGTCCTTTAATAGCTCTTCTATTCTGTTTTCTATTTCATCTTCAAGAACAGCGCATGTGTCTTCTTTGCATTCTAAGAAGTTTTGTTGGACTTCATCTCTCCAAGAGGCGTCATCTCTGTCAACAAGTCTGTCATTGACAAATTTTAAGACTGCTCTGCTTAATGTTTTATGGTTCTTGTCATATTCCCAGAAACAGAACTTTAGAACAAATTCACCTTTCTTGTTTACACTATGTAAGATTTTATGGTCGACAGATGTTTTGCTGTCGAAAAGCTTGTCTCGAATATAGATGGCGAAATCGCTAGACATTTTCTAAAAGATAAAAATTTTTAATTTTCTAAAAATATGTTAGAAAAAAAGTTTGCTGACATTGACAAGAAATTTGAGAATGTTTTTAAATAAGAACAGAGGAAGTTGGAAAATGCTCAGATAAAACCCATACATGACAAGTTCCTATTTGCTCAGAATGGTATAACAGGTCTAATATTGCACCACCTGGGTCGGGTAAGACTTTCACTTATCTTAAAATGGCTGCACAACAACAAGAACTAGATGAGAAGAACCATTCTATGAGTTAGTAGTCATTTGTAGTACTTCTGGTCAATTTGACCAACCGTAAATTCGTTCAAAGATATTATAAAAAAGTCTAAGTTAGTATGTATAAAAGACTCTGAGTTGTTAGATTGGATAAAGAAGTACCAAAGAAGAGTTTTGAAGTACAATGCTATAAATGAGTATATAAATTCTAAGTTTAAAGACCCAAATGAGGAAATGCAGAGAATATTAGAGAAGAAACACTTCAGAAACAAACAGAAAGAGATAGAATACATTTGAAGAAATTGCAATCTTACGATTGGAAGACTTACCCTCACAGATGTCTTTATCTTAGATGACTTTGCTTCTCATCCTTTGTTAAAGAACAGAGAACAAGACATGTGTCGAATTCTTAAGAAGCTCAGACACTTTAACATTTCAGTTGTCATTTGTGTACAGACAGCCAAGAGTTTAAGTAAGGATGTAAAGAGAATACTTACTGATATTATACTTTTCCCCGGATTGTCCGAAGACGATTTCATGGAACTTATGAAAGAGTCCATGGCAGGTAAGTTTGACAGACATGAACTATGGGAGAAGTACAAAGTCATACAAGACCCTCATACTTCTTTCAGAATTCATATCTACGCAAACAAAGTTCAAATTGTTTCAAGACAAGCTTGAAAAATGTAAGTGTTTGTCTTAGTCTGTTGTGGTGCTGGGGCTGTCGGTTCTTCTGGCTTTGGAAGGCATTCAGGAAGAGGAATGTCAGCCATCCGTTTGTGTCCTGTCGGAAGGAAGAGTTCTTCCAGTCATCCGTTTGTGTCCTGTCGGAAGGAAGAACTTTTCCAGTTGTCCGGAAATTTTTTTCCTGTCGGAAGAAAAAACTTTTTCTGTCGGAAGGAAAAACTTTTTCTGAAGGTCGGCCAAAAAGTTCTCAATTTTCGAAAATTTGAATGGTTTACGGACGAACAACAGGAAAAATTTTTCCTGTCGGAAGGAAAATTTTTTCCAGTTGGAAGGAAATTTTTTTCCTGTTGGAAGGAAATTTTTTTCCAGTTGTCGGGAAATTTTTTTCCTGTCGGATGGAAGGACTCGGAATGCCAGAAGGATTTGACAAGACAATTTACCTTATAGAGCTACCTGAGCCATCTTTGGTGTCAAGCTTGAAAAATATATGGTTCATTTACTCTTCCTCTTTGAAGTTGTCAAAATACTCTGTTATTTTTTCTTTCAGTAGCGGTAAATCTTCTTTGAATGTAAGTATTGTACAACCTTTCATATCATAGTGTGTTTGAGGTAACGTATCTTGAACTATCTGTTTAACATCTTCATTTGGTGTCATTGAAATCGGTAAGTTTTCGCGATAGAACCAATTTCTGTCAGATTTGTAAATCTTAGCAAGGTCGTAAAAGCTTTTGTTGTTTCTTCTGACTAAATGCAACATAACCATATCTCTGTCTTCTTCATTTTCCATCTCTTCAGTGTAAATCATATACTTATAGTTCTTTTCCTTTCCTTTTGGTACCGAACGTGGTATTCTTTTCTGTATGTTTTTGTCTTTTGCTTCAAGCTTGTTCTCTAGCTCTTCACGTTCTTGTCTGTGAAGTTCGTCAAGAAGTTTACAAACATACCATGAATAGCGAGCTGAAGCCCATTGTGCCACATTATTTACGAGAAGTCTATGTACATACCAACCTCTCAAACCATTTGGCAATTTTTCACGATTTTCATAGAGTTTTGGCGACTGGGTTTTTTCTCCCACTCGCTGTTCTTCACGATTTTCAGAAAAAAGTATGTCTCGCTGTGCTTCATTTAATAGTTCAATAGTGCTTTGGTTCCTAAACCAGTCTTTAGGAAGCTTGGTATCTGGAGCAAAACATGCTGTCAAAATACTTTGCATTTGGTACATGTCATCTTTGACCGAACGAATGAGACGTAACTGTTTGTTATACTGAACCCACTCGTATTCTTCACTTATGGCTTCATGAACGATAGCAGTTGTTGTGTTCTCTGTTGTTGACATTTCTGTTCTTACATACAAAATAAAAAATAAAATAAAAATAAAATTAGCGTTATTTTCTGGCTTTCACAAAAGACCAAAAATAAACGCTTTACATGTATTTTTCAGCAACTTCGTCAAATAATTTTATAGCTTTGTCGATCTCATCTACTTCAAACGTTTCTTTACCTTTCGTGGGAGCACCATACAATTTCTCAAACTTTTCAAGTAGTTCTGTTTCAGCAGCTCTCATATCGTTAACAAACGCAACCTTGACTCTATTGACTATACTGTCATATCTTTGAGTTATATTAAATGTTCTTCCTATCTTATATCTCTTTGTATTGAAGTCCTTCGGTTTCTGAACGATGTAAAGTAAGCCTTCACTGCAACGTTCCGTATCGAATGAACCATATGTTATGAAATTATATCCAACAACTGGGTCAATCCAGAACAAAACTACTGGTATAAGACTTTTGTCGATGAGATATGCTCTTGTTCCATAGAATCTTACCGATATCATAAGCTCAGGATTTTTTGTCAAAATTTTCTGAGTTGAAGCATTTCTAACCCAGTCGTGGGATGTTTTCTTTCCAGATAGTGTTAAAATGTCTGACAAAGAATATTTTTTGTATTTCTTTGAGTATCTTACGTTTAAATCACCTATTCTAACCACCTTGGTCTCATTGTCTATCTTTTTAACTGTTTCAAACTCAGTGTTTGTCATTTTCTGTTCTTACATACAAAATAAAAAAATAAAAAAAAATAAAACTAACTTTAATTTTTCTATCTTGTATAAAAGATATGATTTCAGGGATTTTTTTTACGAAGTGCAAAAGTTCTCTTCGTCAAAAAAATACAGTTATATAATGAAATTTGGTCATTTTTTCATGTCAGAAGACTCGAAGGTGCAACACTTCCAAAATACCGACGAACTCAGAAGAGCAGCATGGCAAATTTTTACGATTTTCATGAGTTTTAGGCGACTACGGTTTTTTACGTACTCGCTGTTCTTCACTGTTTTCATAGAGTTTTGGCGACCGGGGTTTTTTCCCTACTCGCAATTTTTCACGATTTTCATGTGTTTTTTTTACGATTTTCGTACGGAATCTCGACCCTCGGTTTTCCGAGGGTCGCAAACATATGAGGAAATTCATGAAATTTGGTCATTTTTTTTCAGCAAAAATATATTTTAGGTGTCACCAGGTCACTCGGTCACTCGGTTAAATGAACTTCTCTGAAAAAGTGTGACAACATGACATTTTGACAACAACACAGGAAATAGACTTCTTCGTAAATGTTTTGTCATGATTTCATCGTAATGAGCGTAAATCAGACAAAAATATATTTCTACCATAAAGTTTCACAAGCGTTTTACATGGTATATGTTGTGATGGTTCATGACTTTAAACAGTTTTGTAGCTTCTATTTCTTCACGAAGGATATCAAAAGTTTTAACTATGCCGAAGGTTTCTTTATATTTCTTCTTGACGTCAGATAGAAGGAAATCGTCAGCAGTTGGATAGTTTTTGTTCAGAAATGTCAACATGTCCATTTTATCTTCTGCTGGTTTCTCTACTTCTTTCTTTAAGTCAGCATAGTCGTTTCGCATACGTTCTATCTCTTTGACGGAGTAGTTATATTTCCTTGTTGCTGCTTTACATTTAGAACATTGTGGGTTCATTTTAGCATTGTACATTGAAATTTGTCCTGCAAGTATGACTAAGGCGTAAATGGTTTTCTTTAACTCAAAAGTTGCTGGTTTTATTTGTCCGTTCCATACTTTACCTCTTCTATCTTTATCTCTTATCTGCCATACACATTTTGCAACTAACGAAACAAAGTTGTCGTAGGTCTTAAACTCACCAGATTTATATATGTCAATATCCATGACTTTGTGGTTGCAATGAAATCCAAGAAACTCATAGTTTACCTTTCGTATGAACTTCTTTATTTCTACTGAGTCAGTTGCTTTGACTTCTATTTCATCGAATTCTGGAATAGTAAGCTTTTGTTGTTGTATTTTAGGAAGTTTAGGTAGATGGTCAATAATATCCTGCATTTCATAAAGATATTCTTCATTTGTTTCATCTTTCGCACTACAGTCTAAATCTCCTTGGAGAAGTTCTTGCTTTATCTTCTGGATTTCTGTTTCGAAAGTATATGAAGAAGGAATGAAGCTTTTCATCTCTACTAACATTGAAGTTGGGTTCATGACTAACGAGTTTGGTGCTGTTGTTGCTAACATGTTCTTACAATAAAAATAAAAAAATATTTTTTAAAAAAAACTAAAATATATTTTATTTCGGGAAAATTCAAGAGTTTTGTGTGTTTTCTACGGTGGAGCCAAAAGTGGCTCGACCTCAAAACAAGCATTTTGTGAAGAATATACCAACCGCCGGAATTCCGGCGGTTGCTTTTTTATACAAAATTCAACGGGTGAAAGAATACGATGAAGAAGTCATGACAAAACATTTACGATGAAATCATGACAAAACATATACGATGAAGTCTATTTCCTGTGTTGTTGTCAAAATGTCATGTTGTCACCATTTTCAAAAAGATGTTAGTTGACCGAGGGACCGAGGGACCTGGTTCCACCTAAAATATATTTTTGCCGAATTCAATAAAAAGAAATGGTTCATTTACTCACAATATTTTTGTACAAAACGACCCCAAACTTTTAACTTCTTTTCTGCAGCTTCTAATGCTATCTTAGCGAGTTCATATTCTCTAAATTCTCTCTTTAAATCTTCTTGTTCCCATTGGTCTAGTTCGTATGGAGAATCTCTATAACCAGAACATATCTCACGTTCATGTTCTATTTGTTTTTCGCACATTTTTCTAACTTCTTGTTCGAACAAAGGTTTGCATTCTCTACTGTATCTTCAAGTTCTTCTTCATCTAATTTCTCATGAACTTTCTTGTCTATGGAGTCCAGAATTTTTTCCAACTGCTTATACAATATTTTGGAGAAGCCCACATTGCTATATAGTTTACGAGTCTTGGGTCTACATACATTCCTCTAACCTGTTTGATTTCATCCGGAATTCCTGCATGAACTTTGTATAAAAAGCAACCGCCGGAATTCGCGGGTTGGTATATTCTTCACAAAATGCCTTAAAATACTCTTCCCAGGACTTATTTTCCAACAACTTTCTAAAGTCCTTCCTAAACTGCTGACACATATTTGTTACATTTATATAACCATCCTTGTCTCTACGTAAGACTTCAATACCGTTGTAAGTGCCTTTTGTGAATGTTTCCCATTAGATTTGTTCGTGAACGTTTTTGCTTCGACTGTCATTTCAGTTCTTACAATAAAATAAAAATATTTTTGGGTGGTACGTCGGACATTCGTTTGTGGCTTAACCGTCGGACATTCGTTTGTGGCTTAACCGTCGGACATTGTCTTGAAACAGTACAAATATTGTCTTGAAACAGTATAAGACTAGTTCTGAGATCTCACCATCTAACCTAAAATATATTTTTGCCGAAAAAAATGAGTTTTGGTTGAAAAATACGGTGGAGCCAAAAGTGGTTCGACCTCAAAACAAGCATTTTGTGAAGAATATACCAACCCGCGGAATTCCGCGGGTTGCTTTTTATACAAAATTCAACGGGTGAAAGAATACGAAGAAGAAGTCATGACAAAACATTGACGATGAAGAAGTCATGACAAAACATTGACGAAGAAGTCTCAACAAAACATTTACGATGAAATTCATGACAAAACATATACGAAGAAGTTTATTTCCTGTGTTGTTGTCTAAATGTCATGTTGTCTCATTTTTTCAGAGAAGTTAAATTGACCTGGGGACCGAGTGACCGAGTGACCTGGTTCCACCTAAAATATATTTTTCTGTCTTAAGGAAATTCATGAAAATTCACCTGTTGAATTTTGTATAAAAAGCAACCGCCGGAATTCCGGCGGTTGGTATATTCTTCACAAAATGCTTGTTTTGAAGTCGAGCCACTTTTGGCTCCACCTCTTTTTTCAACCAAAACTCATTTTTCAATACTTTTTCAATACTTTTTCAGCACTTTTCCGTAGTTGTATATGAAAGACAATTCGAGATAAAAGTCATAGTACAATGGTATTATATGCTGCATACCATTTGTTGTGAACCAAACTTGAAAGTCAGAGAAACTGTTACTAGGTGGTTCGTAGAATTTAGAAGCAAAGTCATAAAAGTCCTTACCGATACAAAGAAAACTGTTGTTGCTTGAACTGAAACTTGCATGACACATGACATTTGAGGGTCAAACACGTTTCTATAAACTGTCAAATCTGCTGGTGGGAGTATAAATTTAAATGGACCATCTGGTGGTAATGGTTCGTTCTGGTTTAGTAACCGAAGAAATTGTGCCCAAGAACGTTTGTCTACTCCCCAATATAAAACTCTGTATCTCTTGAGGGTTAATTCAATCTTTTGAAATGAAACGGTGGAGTTCATCTTGTCATATTCTAGTTTCAGATAGTATGTTCCATTTAGTAAAGAGTCGTATTTTTCTTGAAATTCCCAGTAGTATTTGTTCATTTGAGTTTGAAAGTCATTTAGAGTTTTCTCAAGACTTTCGTCTGAACGAATTGTAAAGATCCTCATTTCGTCAAATTTGTCTATTAGACCATCAGAACCTTTATACTGCCCATGAAAATATACTGCGAACATAAACGCGTTAGTTCTATTTGAAAACAAAACTCTTCTAAATCCTATTGCCTTTGCATCTGAAGGACTTTGAAGCCAACGAATTGGATAGTCAAACCTGTAAGTTCGGGATGAAATTTCTTCATCTGAAATATTCCTACCAGCATTTGTAAAGATATAGTCTAACGGTTTTGTATCTGCTGCTTTTGTTCTTTGTTTTTCAACCTGAAGCATTTTATATATGTAAAAATATACTGTTTTAAAAACGTTTTTACTTCATGCAATTTTTTACTTCATGCAATTTTTTATTTCATGCAATGTTTTATTTCTGTGCCGTCTTCAAGTATGCCCCAGTACTTACGCTTGGAGAGGACATGAACTTCGGAAAATACCTTATCTAGCTTAAAACAGCCCATCTTTTCACCGACATTCCCATTTCAATGAGTTTGTTGTATCCTTCTTCGTTCGTCATGAGTGCGTCAATGTTCTCATAGTAAACCAAACTTTGGATTTGACTTCGGAGAAGAATTTTTGTAGTTGTCAAGGACTGCCTTTGCGAACTGAGGGTAAGACCAATGTTCGACAATAGGTTTTAATGTGGTTACTAAGCCATTTTGACCTTCGGTGAACTCGTACTTCAAAACAAAAGGAGAAAACCTTTCAACAAAGTTGTCGACCTTCTCATAGTGTTTACTCTTCATCTTTGAGGTTTTCTTAATGGAATATCCCCATGTCGAATTCATAAGCAATTTGAGTGTCATTGCAAGTTTGGGGTTTGAAGCTTTCCTAATATCATACAGTTGTTGTATGACTTTTCCAACTGTATAGTTCCTTCCGGGAACTCACCATCTTCGTTTGGAATTCCAGTCGGAATATATTGGACAAACCTCATGTATGCAGCGTTAAGGTCGACATAGTATATCTTTTCGTTTGAGTCGAACTTGTCGCAACCAATGGTCCAGTTTGGAAATTCAAGTGAGTCTCTTATCTTCTGAGAAACTTCTCCTGTTATCTCATAAACATCGTCGAAGCAACCTGTTTCATATAAAACCTTCTGACCTAACTCTGATGCTCTCCAATACAATTTGACGTCAATTGGATGTCTCAATGGAAGTTTGTTTATAGCATCTTGAAGTTCTTGCAACCTCATTGGAAGTTCTTCTGGTTCAGGTTGGTATCCGAACAATCCAACTCCTTTTGGAACTGTGTACTTCTTTTGTGCTAAACTTTGTCTGGAACAACTTTTGGTCTTGCTAACAATGAAAAGTTTGTTTCGTCTTTTGGTACAAAAGTTTCTGTCAGCTTGTCATCTGGAATTGGTTCCAACAAACCTTTCTCGAAAAGAATGTTAACAGCTCTGACAATGTTGCACTTGCCTTTTCCGAACAATGGGTTTGTAAGACTTTCGTTCAACATGAAGTGGTTGTGGACAAGTACAATCTTCAACCATGGTAAGTCTTTGTCAACAACATAGTCGTCATGTGAAAACCTTTCTCAGTCGGAATGTTGACTCGGATATTCACATTTGCCAACGGTGCAATTTTTGACAATTGACCTCTGAGAATGTACCTTGTTTCACACATGACTCAAGATACTTCATTTTCTCATCTGTAACAAGACCAGAGTTCCTGAGACATGTAAGAATACAAGGTTCATTGACAATTGTTTCAATTGAATTGTAAATTCCATACCTTGTCAAGTCAATGTCAGACTTATTTCTGAACGGGAAATACCCAGCATGTTGTCTGACTGCTTGAGGGTTAGGTTGATACCATTCGAACTTCACGCTTGCAATTCCTTCAATTGCATTCAAAATGTCTGAGTCGGAGTCAAACATTTGTTCTCTCTTTGTAGTCTTGAAAGCGTCAAGAAGTTGTGCAGCTGTTGTGACATTGCCATGTGCATAGTAAATGTGACCATCCAAATCTGTTACGGTCAATCTGAGATTGTGTCCTTTCTTATTTCCGTCTTGAATTGCAGCAAGTACTCCCATGAAGCCTTCTTTGTTCTTTCCTTCGTCAAAGTTTACTGTAAAGGTTCGACCAGATGTAATTTTACTTCTAACCTCACGATACTTTTCATATGCATATCTTGTTCTTTCCATGGGAGCATGTGCGTCTTCACCTTTTCCTTTTTTCCTTCTCAAAGGATGCAATTGTTCGTCATGTTTCCAGTAGAATCTGGCAAAGCCGTCGTGTCCTTCAACTTGAGGTTCATTAACATCGAAAGGCATGTCCATAAGACGCTCTTCTTCTAACCTCTCTAGTCTGTTTGGATAATTGGCATGTGCTGTTTCTAAATCCATTTCGTAGCGAAGACCAGACAATTTGTCATAGACTTTTATGGGTCTTCCCTTCCTATATTTAAAATTCTTCGAAACTCTCCAACCATATCTTTGCAACTCTGCTTTTATTCTAGCAGACTTTCTATCCATTCTATATGGGGGCATTTCTATAAAAATAAAAAAATGTTTTCTCTTTACTTTACATAACCGCCCGCTGCCATAAGTCTTTGACGCCAACCCATACCAGCTAATGAAGGTTGACTTGGTTTAGTATTGAAACTAACCTTTGGTTTTGGTTTTTCTTCAGTTTTTGGTTTTTCTTCTTCTATTGGTTTTTCGTCACTTTTCGGTTCCTCTGACTTTACCTCACTTGCTGGAACAGTTGTGTCGTCAACATCTTCATAAATATCATATGCCATTTGTTTTTGTTTTCCTTTCAACTTTTTGTGTTTGTTGTAAAGTTTAGAATATTTCGACTCTAAGTCAATGAGATGTTCTATAATGAACTGTTGGTCAGTGAAGTAAACTTTTCCATCTGTTGTCTCGAAAGCTCCTTCAGACTTAAATATTTTATTTGTGAGAGTCTGTTTCTTTTTTGAGATACTAGCCGTTCCATTTTTATGAAAAGTGACTTTGTAGTTAGGGTTTGTATTTCCAGACCTGGCACTTTCTATTATTGAATTTTTCTCTTCATCTGTAAGTTCTTTGACAGGTTTTGACAATGGTTCTGAACTTTTTGTTTGTGGTGTCAAATCTACCGTTTCAACTTCTTCGGTCATTTCATCTCAGTAAAAAATTTTAGTTTGGTTTGTTTTCAACTGGTTGTTTAGGTTTTTTAAGTCGGTCTAAAACTTCCTGAGGTATAGGAAGAACTTGACAAACACGTGGTGGTGTAACTGCTGGAAGCCGACAAATCCATCTTGAACCCATTTGTCTCAATGCTGTATTGTTCATTTCATCTCAGTAAAAAATTTTACATTCCCCACGTTTGAGGCGGTTGGCGGTTGTTGTTGTTTACCCACTGTTGTGCATGGTTATATCCTCTGTTAAAGAATCTTTCACCTTGGTCCATATAGTGCCCTGCTTGTTATAGTAGTCATTTGCTTTGTTATAGTAGTTTTCCTGCTTGTGTTCTTACATTGTCCATCCAGCCTTGAACTTTTCCTCTTGTTTCAGGATTTGGAATAAGATTTGCTGCATCTCGTGCTACATCCCAACCTTTCTGTACAGTTTGTATAATAGGTTGTGCTTTCTCTTTCAGTATACCTAATGTACTCAAAATCTTCCTTCCAATTCCAAATGCACCTCTGGCTATTGTTCCCACTGCGGGCAAAAATCTGGATGCGACTCCTGCTAATGCGCCAAATAAACCCATTTCTTATGGGTTAAAAATGACGAATTCAAACAAGGACCCGTATGTTTCTAAAGCGACAAAGAAAGCACTCATGGTAAAAATCTTTAGTTCAACACCAAATGCTTGGTTTATGGTATCTTGGAAAACATTCGAGGTATAGAGAAGATGGACCACCATACTGGCTAATATTTGTTGGTCAAAACACAAGATACTGTGAAGCCATACCATTATGGTCCAAAAATATTTTAGATGTGAAAACTGCTTTGACAATATTCGTTGACAAATACCATCCAACAAAACTGACATCTGACTATGAAAGTTCTTTCAAATCAGACGATATTAAAAACTATCTGCGTTCAAAAAATGTAAACCAATATTTCATTGTCGACCAAAACCATTCTGCTCTTGGTGTCATTGACGGTTGTATAAAAATGTTAAGAGACTTAAACCAACCACAAGGTGGTGAAGCAAATGAAATGTCATATGACGACAAATATAGACACTTCTCCATGGCAAAGATGAGACAAGTTTTAAATATTTACAATAACCGTAAACAAAAAGGTTTGGGAAACCACTCCCCCGAAGAAATGAAAAACAACCCTGACTTAGAGAAAGACTATATATTTAACAATTTAGTCAAAAGAGACAAACAAGAAAGAATGCCGGGCTTCAAACTTCAGAAAGGTGACAAAGTAAAAATAGAAATACCTAAACACAACCCATATGAAAATACTATTGACTATGACAACAACAAGTACCCGACAGGTACTCACATTCGTGTTCGTAAAAATAGAAGAAAGTATACAAGAGAATATTATGAAGTTTTAGGCAAACATGGCAAAATGTACACACTGCAAGCAGAAGATAAAACTACTATTGTCAGACCTCGTTTCAAACTTGTCAAAGTTCAAGGTGGTATACTTTCAAAGACAGTTTCTAACAAATATAAGACAACTCCTGACGAATATGCTAAAGAAGTTGAAAATGACGACTAAGCATTTCTATACCATGCGTAAACTGTCATGTAAGGTGGCATGTAGTCTTTACTTTGTCCCGTTGTTTGCGTATACCCTGAAACGCGATGTGTATGGTTTCCTTCTCCCTGTGTGTTACCCCAGAAACAATTTATAGCAAACTGAACGTCCTCTTTAACATCATATCCTTTACCTTTTTTCATTGCCGACCAATCCCAAAATCTATGCTTATGCCAACCTGCTTCAGATGTACTTAAATCTATGTAGTGACTGTGTGCAGGTAAGTTTTCACCTGAAATCGTTTTACTTCCACCTGTTTCCTTTGAAGAGTTTGCACAATACAAAAACCTGTCGACTATTTGAGTCCAAGTTCCAAAACCAAGTACTACTTCTGGTCTGGTAGAGTTCATTGACGTATAAATAGAACCTATAGGATATAGTGTTTGAAGTATTTCTGTCTTTAATGTTTGAAGCTCTGTTTTGTCTGCTTTTGTATTCCTTAACTCTGTAACACCTTTCTCAAGCTCTTTCAACTGTTGTCCATCTTCCATTAAACCTCTGGTATGACTTGAAACCGTTTGTGTCAACATATCTACAGTTTCTTTGTCAGCTTTAAGGTCTAAACATCCTGAAACCCATCCTGTATCAGCTTTCGTTTTTAAAATCTTTGTTGTCCGTTCATGGTACCATTCAACCATTTCTTTAATTTTTTCATCTTTTTCATCCACATATTCCTTATCTGCTTTCTTCACTAACGCACTAGCCACACATGCTAACTCATCGTTAACATATGTTTTATCTGCTTTGTCATCTAACTTTTCTTGAAGTTCATCTACGTCATAGATGTTATGTGTATGATGTTTTTGTGGGTATGTTCTTTCTGTCCATGCGAGAATATAGTCTTTTGTTGCATCTACATACTCTTTGTCAGCTTTGTTGTCAATATCTGCTTTCAAAAGAAGTTCATCTATAGGTTTCTCGTTTAAAGTTCCTTTTGTTGGATTTACACAGACAGTATGGTTCTTATTGTCTTGAAATAGAAACTCATCTGTCAATGGGTTTAATGTCAGTTTTAAGTTTCCTTCTTTCAATGACTCAGATATCTTAGAATAGTTTGAAAAGTTTGTTGTGTTCTTATTTAGAGCTTGCAAAATGAGTTGTCGGTTGTGTTGTATTTCTCTCATAGACGCTGTTTCATTCGACATTTTTATTCTAGATAAAATATGCTTCCAATAGAAAAAGAAACTTCTAGAGTTGCTACAACTAAACCATTAGATGAACTTTTTACGAATGTCGGTCAAAAGTTTGAGACAGAGACCGTAAAGCATGAAGGCTATCGTTTTGACTACCCGTTAAGATGGTTAAGAGACCCATCCGTCACAAAAGCTATTGGCTTTCGTAGAATGAAGTTCATTTCAGAAGCCATACATGGTTTCCCATTTACGGTCGCTTTTGAAGTTCGATACTATAACAAAGAAAAACGTACGTATGAGAAATTTGTACAGGGAAAACTTTTACAAGTTAGTTTGCTTGTAAACTTAGAAACAACTCTTCAAGCTTTTCAAGAAAAAATAAACGATATCTATCTCGAATATGCAAAACAGTACAACATTGACGAAGGAGAGTACCATCTCGATATTTTATATGACAGGAAAAATGCAACTGTTAAAATCAATAGAATAGAAGACCTTGGAGAAGACGTTTATATTTCTACAAAATATAACAACTTGGCATGGTATAGATTTTTGAGGATGTTAAATCAGCCTGCAGAATATCCAGTACACCCGAACTTTTATGAAGTCGAAAACCCTAATGGAACATATGAAAATGTTTTCGACCAAGATGCTATTATAGTTCATGCTTCATTTTCTGGTGCACAAAACTCTTTTTTATGCTTGGCAAATGACTTTTACGAAAAACCTACAAAGCTATATGAACCGCCGAGTGGAAGTATTTCAGACTTTCAAGTATGGTTTACTACAGATGGAAGAAAGAGAATAGTTCCATTATACCACGCGTTTTACTTAGAACTTAGTCTCATATACAACTACTATCGAACGGTAAAAATATAATTTTTTAATACGGTTGAGGTGTTGGATTTGGTTGCCAACTAGACTGTGGTGCAGGTTCAGGCTGTTGTATAACAGGAGCTTGTTCTTCTGGTTCAGGGTCTTTAGGTATAATACCAACGAACTGACCTACTCTTTTACCAATATTTTTGACTCCGTTCCAAATTCCTCTTCCGACAGATTTTATTCCATTCCATATACCTCTTCCAACATTTCGAAAGAAGTTTCCTATTCTTCCAAAGAAACCCATTTTACTATATGTAAAAATCTAATGTCCGCCTAGTCTTTTACGTTTCCTGTTGAGTTCCATAGCATTCTTTAACTGGAGCTCATACATTCTATTTCTCCTCTGGTAGAAAACATATTCTGGGTCAACTCCTGTGTTCGCGTCATCTGCATAGAGTTGTTTATATCCCACTTCAGGGTTTGTATAAAACTCTTTCCATCTCATATTTGCATACCATGGTGGCAAACCTAACGCAGCGTCATTTGACATGGCAGTTTGCATTTGTACATCTGTTGGCACTTGACCATAGTTTGCCATTGCAGTTTGTATTCTAACTTCATTTGGAATATTCTCTGGGTTTGGTTGTCCAGGTTGCTGTGCATTCGCTAAGTTCTGTGCGTCCATTTAATATTAGATAAAAATATCTCTTACGAGTACATATGCTGAACATTTGCAGACATTGGTTCATCTTCATATTCTCTATATCTTTCTGCCACGTCAAATAAGTAAATGACACAATGGAAAAAACCTAAAACAAGTAGTCCTATTTCAAACCACATTTACTTACCAATAAAATTTCTTTGTTATGACACTTTTTCCGGTTTATAGGACCTCTCTCATATTCTATCTTGTCATATCTAAACTCATAGTCATGTATGTCCTCTAACCATCTCATAACGGTTTCCAAACCACTTTTATCGGATGTAAAGTAAAAGCATGGATGGTTATGTAAAACGTCTAAAGTTTCTAAAGAGTCTCTCAAAGTCCAGTCTACTTGGTATTGAAAATCATATGTGTTATAGAACGGCGGGTCTACTATAAAGAAAACATTTTCCTTGTCTTTAAATTTTTCATACAACTCTGTCCAACGACATCTCACAAACTCTATACCCTCAATATATTTTTCTATGTTCTCTTTGAAAACGTTTGTATAGTTAAGATATAAAACGTTTGACATAAGTGTTTCAATGTCATGAACTCTTATAGAACCACTATATAATAGTCTAGCAGATATACTATCCCAGTCTATATACTCTGCTTTTTTCAAAACCTCTCTGACAATATTTTTCTTATCTAATGGTATACGTTCCATCTTACCTATAGGTATCTTTTCTTTTAACTCTTTCAATATATTGTTTGTGTCTGGAATATGTTTGAGACGGTCCATATAGTTGTCGAAGTCATTGCATATAATCTTTGAGTCTGGGAATATTGTATGACATAAATGGGATATATAGAAACTTCCACCGAACAAATCTACAAATGTTAGACCATTCGGTAGTTTCTTAAGTTCTCTCAATAGAATATCTTTACATCTACTCTTATTTCCAAAGAAGGGTAACGGTGGTTTTGTAAAATTCATTTTATATATATAATAAAAATGTTTTTCCCTGAAAAGTGACAGAAAAGTGACAAAACATGAAAACTACTCGGTCAAGTACTTGTCGGTTTTGTAAAATAACCGTCCTATCTTGTTTTAAAATGGAGAAAAGGCTTCTCAAAGTATACTTCCTTGGAACGCCCGTAACTTTTCTGTAGCGACGATAGACCCTTACTTGTCCGGACATAGTTATACTATTTTGAGTACTCTACAAAAAAAGTCAACAGCAACAACTCTCAAAAATTTTATGGGCTAGAAGGCACGAAGTGCCTGGGAAGCCCCCTATACCCAAAAAAACCTCATTTTATATAAACTGCATTTTATACTAAACATCTTCAGGGGCTAGAGGGGCGCAGCCCTGGAAGCCCCACTACCTTTTTTTTTTTTTTATTACGAGATAGTTGCCAATTGTAGTAATAAATTATTCTACACCAATCATTTCTTTTATTTCTGGCATGACGAGCAGAAAGGAAGCGATCAGTAACCCTAGGAAAAAAGAAGAGGGTGTTACTTTTCGTGCATGTAACTTTTAGCAAAATTAAAAATTTTGTAACCAATTGATTAATCAGAAAAATAGCATCAAATAAAATAATTTTGCTATTTTGACACCGCCAGAAAAGAAAAAAAAATCGAAACGAATTAAAAAATGCTTTCAGGCGGATATTATCAAGGAAGTGGTGATCCACAAGATCCTCAACAGCAACAGCCGCAACCACAAAGTGGAAATCCATTCATGTCACCAGAAGTTTTTAAATATGCCCAAATGTTAACAGGTGGAATTCAATTACCACCTCAATTTCAACAATTAAATACAGATAAGCTTACTCAACAATTCCAGCAAAGTCAGTCCTTAATTCCACCTTATTTTGCAATTACAAGAGCTTCTTTTCTTCATAAAATTAAGAATTTAGCATGTCCATTTATTGTTAAGCAATGGTCTCGCTCTGTACCTGAAGGACAAACATGTTCTCCAATTGATAATCCAAACGCTCCAGAATTATACACACCATTAGTTTTTACGTTTATTTTCATGCTAATCACATCTCTCATAAAAGGAGCTGAGAAGGGCTTTTCAATGGACTTCTTATACATCTGTATTCTTAAATTTATCTGCATCTTGTTCTTCGAGATAGTAATTTGCAAATTATGCTTCTCCAACTTTGGTATACAAGGAACATATCCAATTCTCTCCCTTCTTTCAGACTTTTTATCGATATCATTTTATCTTACAATTATTTCACTATTTTCCTGGAACAGAGCCCTTTTCTACGTATCTTACTTATACTGTGCTGCAGCAGCCTTCCTTTGGACCCTCAGAACCTTAAATAGTGAACAATGCATGGCTCAGCGCCAAACACAGAGTACACAAATAATTACTTACTTCCTGCTTATTTTGGCAGCAATACAAATTATTTTCTTGTACTTGTTGGCTCCAAAATGCTACTAATTGAAAAAAATATTCCAAATTTTGTGTTTATTCGTTGATTATTTTATTTTTTTATTCTTTATATTGTAGGATAATAAATTTATTATTATTGTATCCGATTATTTCTTATTTATTTCCTTAATTTATTAAATAATTTAAGCATCTGGGTGAAAATAATATTACCTTCGACTATTTTATTGTTATTGCTTCATTTCAAATATATGAACTTAAGCAAAATTCATAAATTTTATCGGAAATCTTTGAGAACATAGTTTTCCAAAGGGTATATTACAAAAGTGTGCTTTGTAAAGTTTGTAAAGTGTCAGAATTTAGTATTTTTGACATTGTAAAGTCTGCATTAGTGAGGGTTATTTCACCAACACATATTCACAAAATTACTGAGAAATATGATGTAATATAGACTCAATCCAGCTCTGGAAGATATTTTGAACTCTATATTAGAAGAGTAGAGTTCAAAATATTTAACAGAGCTGGATTGAGTGCACATTAAATTTATTAAAGCCTGTTCCCAAAAGAACAGGCTTTAACAAATCGAAAGTGAGGAACTCCATCACTCCTGATCTTGAGGAAACGGAGTTCTGGAGCTCCTGAAGAGGCAGAATGGCTGCCTTATTCTTCTGATCAGCAGAGGCCCAAATGGTAAAGGGCCTCTGCTGATACAGATTCAGGAGCTCCGGAGCTCCATTTCGTAGGGATTAGGAGCTCTGGAGCTCCTGAAGAGGCAGAATGGCTGCCTTATTCTTCTGATCAGCAGAGGCCCAAATGGTAAAGGGCCTCTGCTGATACAGATTCAGGAGCTCCGGAGCTCCATTTCGTAGGATTGGGAGCTGAGGAGCTCCTGTAAGGGAATAAGGTCTCTCACACAACCATTAAAATTTTTTTGAAACACGTCCCCTGCAATTGCACTGGATGTCAAAAAAACTACTTTACAAAATGGTGGCAATTTGGCCGCACAATTTTGTAGTCTTCCCGTTTTCCAAATGTATAACATTACATTTTTTTCTTCTAATGAATTTAAATGATATCCTATATGGTAAAATGCAATTCACTGATCAAGACATTCACCCAAATAAATTCAGTGAATTGTGAAGTATTTTCAAATCCTACATTGATTCATACAATGCAATTTATCAGCTAAAAACCCAAAATGACGAAGAATTAAATAAAATTTACAAAATGATCGAAACAGAATTGATTCAAAGAAATATCTACCTACAAGTGTTATAAATGACATTTTAAATATTATTCCATATAATAATCGCTATACAAAGTCGTATTTATTTCTTGCCAAACTCATATCTGATGATTATCATATCACAGAGGCAAGCAGTATTCCAACTATTCCAAATTTCCTGTTTTATAAAGAATATGGAATTAAGTTAAACAAATCTGATGATTTCAAAGAAATTCATTTTATAAATATCGATATTCATGCAGAAAATACAATTTACAGAGCAATTATGTATAATAACCTAGAAACATTCATCTCGTTCACTGAAAGAGAAGGATTTGATAAAGAGCAAACACTTGAAAGCACATTATATCCATATCAACTTTTTATTGAAGGATATTCATTACTTGAATTATGTTGTTATCATGGAGCAGTTGATTGTTTCAAGTTTTTAAGAACGAAATTCAATTCAGAAATAACTCAAAAATGTCTAGATTTATCATTTTTAGGAGGAAATCAAGAGATCATGAGTGAATGTTTGAAATATCAGGAACCAAATAAAGAATCCATGGAATATGCGATTGTTTCACACAACATTGATTTTGTTACATTCTTGATGAATGAGTACAATTTAGAGATCAAATTATCTTATTGTGGTATAATAATCTTGAATCATTTTTAGTTTATTTCGATCAAACTAATGATATTAACAAATGTTTTATTAATTCAGTGAACTTTAACTTTCCACCCCTTTTGGAATATTTCATTTCACTTGGTGCAAATATCAATGAAAAAGATAAAAATGGAAACACAGCACTTCATAATGTAGTAGCATGGAATTATGATGAAATGGCAGAAGTTCTTATTTCACATGGTGCAAATATCAATGAAAAAATAAATATGGAGAAACCGCACTTCATATTGCAGCTAAAAATTATAGTAAAGAAACTGTTAAATTTCTTATTTCACATGGTGCGAATATCAATGAAAAAGATGAAGATGGAGAAACCGCACTTCATATTGCAGCTAAAAATTATAGTAAAGAAACTGTTAAATTTCTTATTTCACATGGTGCGAATATCAATGAAAAAGATGAAGATGGAGAAACCGCACTTCATATTGCAGCTAAAAATTATAGTAAAGAAACTGTTAAATTTCTTATTTCACATGGTGCGAATATCAATGAAAAAGATGAAGATGGAGAAACCGCACTTCATATTGCAGCTAAAAATTATAGTAAAGAAACTGTTAAATTTCTTATTTCACATGGTGCGAATATCAATGAAAAAAAAATAAATATGGAGAAAACACACTTCATATTGAGATATAAAAATTGCTCACATTTGCTCACATTTTGGTACTTTTTTGTACGTTTGTCAAAAAATTATGAGGAAGATCTCACAAAAATAGTCAAAATGTGAGCAAATTTTGAGAAGTGCTCACATTTTGACATACGATTATTTTCATACGTTTTTTTTGATGAATTCTAATAAAACTTCATTACCACTTTCAGAACGAAGCGTAACTTTTCAGCACGTAACGCTCTATCATGTGTAGTGACATATTATTCAAAAAAACTCAGATTGCTTATCTTATAATAACAATTTCATTAGAAAAAATGCACGATTTCACGCTAAAACTTTGAAGCAATTCTTAAATTCGGATAAAAAATCGATATGTATTACACTTTAAACTTCAAAAAATGGTTCAAAATTTAGACTTAGTTTATCTTAACAATATAGCAGATTTTAAGCCGAACAAGTAGGAGTAATAGAAATAGCTCTTGAAAATAATTACAATTAGTAATATGTAAGTCAAAGTTCAAGTATTCTAATAAATAAACGTTCCGGATTTTCTTTACTACAAGAATCAATACTTAATATATAGAAGCAACAGTAAAAACTTATTAGAGATTCAAAAAGAAAGTTGACTAAAGAGAATCTTTTTATATAAGTAATTTTATTTTTTTGAAATACGAGATCGAATAAACATGTATTTTATTTTATTACTATAATAATACGTTTTTACATAGTAAGAAAGTTTAGAGACTGAAATGAAATTAAAAATTGAGAAAAAAATAAAGCTTTTCTATAAAAATTCATATTAATATTTATTTGATTGAGTTAAAGTTATCCAATTTATTTGGTTCAGTTTAAAATTATTTGTATTTAAAATATTTTAGAAATATTTACAATAATATTCATATAATTATCGATTAAATCGTTGCAGAAAGTAAAATGATATAATTTGCTATATTTAGAATTTAAGAAATTTTAAATGGTGAAAAAAAATAGAAAAAATATGAAAAAATAGACAAAATATTGGAGACTTCTAATTAAGAATGAAAGACTTGTCATTATTCTGGAATTCATAGCATGAAGATATTGTAAGGTACATTATGTATATATATACATCTTTCCATCAAATAATCTTCAATCTACTTATAAAAAATATTAAAAAAATCATAAAAATGTTTATTATAATAACGATAAAGTTGAATAGAAATCAATGTTACATATTATTGAAATAAATCATCTTCGGCAATTTCAATGTTTTCTATCTTTTCATTTTTTGTTTCTTCTAAATTTATTTGAATGTCATCAAGTATTTGATCACTTGACATATACCTTTCAATTTCAATATCTCTGAAATCAATTCCAGAATGTTTGGACAAATCCTTATATTTTTTCATTATATCCTCAGGAATTAATGATATTTCCAGACCAAAATGCTCTTCAAATAACTGAATCTCTTCATTTATTTTTTTCAATTTAATGAAATACGACTGTTTATGATCACTTGTGTTTTTATCTGCCCGTGCATATCGATGCAAAATCGCTAAATCCACTTTCATTAAAGTGTGTACCGTCTTTAAAATTGTGGGATGTGAATATACAATATTTGTATTTAACACTTTGTTGTACGATTCTACGCCATTATTAGAATAAATATTGTCGAATACTTTGAGCTTGCTGATTGAATTATAGCTTGTGCTCCATGTTTTAATAAAGTATTTTGCAAATTCATTTGTATCTTGAATGCATTTAATTTTATTACAAACCAAATCAAAAACTTCTTCTGGCATGAATGGAGAAGCGCATAATAACTTTAAAAGAATTTTATTGTTAAGATCTTCTGGATCACATTTTTTCTTGAAATTCTTAACTAATGCTGCAATAAAGTGATATATGCATCCAGTCAATATGGTTTGCTCTCCTTTTCTTTTATAAATTGAGCCTTGAAGTGCTTTTTCGAAATCAGTTGTTATAACATCAAATGTTGATAAAGGAATTTTAATATCAGTATCATACTCCATAATACTAAATACTCTTTGATAATCAGTTTCTGTTCTTCCCGTCATGATTATATGTAAAAACGGTAGATACAGTTGAGTTGCTTGGTCAAAAATTAACAAATTTAATAATTGGCCATTCATTATTGATACAGGAACGACTTTGAAGGTTCCATCAATAAAACAATGTGATGAATACCGTGCAACTCGAATGAAACGTTCCAATCCAAAAAAATAATAGGCATTATCATTTTTTGTGCTTTGGGTAATAAAATATGATCTTTGATTAAAAAATTCTAACATTTCATTAATAAGATCAATCTCTGATTTTGATTTGACAGGATGAACTTCATAATACAGCTGTTGGACTTTCTTCTCTGATATCTGAATGAAATTAGTAGACTGGGCTTGATTACAGTCATATATCAGTTGATTTGCATACTTTCTTGTTTCTGATATCGTTGCGGTTGGATTTTTGACAACATAATCTTGAACTTGAGATTCAATATCATAGTTCATTGGATTTGTTCCTTTAATTATTTGAGATTGTTTTGCAGGTCGGCAGTTATGAAGTTTACTGTCTGGTTTTTCTTCAGGAGAAATATTTAATTTCTCATCAAAGACTTTTACATGCATACAAAAATTGCATCTAGGTTTATATCCGCAATAATAAATAATTTCTAAATAATTATTATGAGCATTGTAACGTTGAAATCTCAAAGGATGACCATTTGTATATATGGTTAATGAATATTTAATACGTGCGGATTGGGAAATTGAAAATGTATGATAAGTCCTCAGAATATTTTTGATTCTTTTTCGGTGAATCTCTTTATTTTTATCATCAAAAGATTGATAATTAGGAATAAGTTCAATGCAAGCTTTATTAACGATAATAGATTGTTTATGCGTTGAAAAATTATTTTGGTAATCATAAGCAAAATTTGGCACTAGATGTGTATTTTGTAAATCTGTTAATGGAGGATTATCGGTTAAATGATTAGAAATTTGGGAAGAATAAGAAGCAGTTTCATTAGGTAGTGAGGATTGATGCTGAGGGATTTGACGCTGAATATCCGAATTTATTGTTGCATTTTGTCTTTGATTTGTGTTTGAAGGAGTGACTCCACTTATTGTTGCAGTTTGTCTTTGATTTGTGTTTGGAGGAGTAACTCCACTTATTGTTGCAGTTTGTTTTTAATTTGTGTTTGGAAATGAAACTGCATTTATTGTTGCAGTTTGTCTTTGATTTGTGTTTGGAAATGAAACTGCATTTATTGTTGCAGTTTGTCTTTGATTTGTGTTTGGAGGAGAAACTCCACTTATTGTTGCAGTTTGTCTTTGATTTGTGTTTGGAGGAGAAACTCCACTTATTGTTTCATTTTGTCTTATATTTGAATTTTGAGCAGTTACTCCACTTATTGTTGCAGTTTGTTCATCTAATAAAATTTGTTCATTCTCCTCCTCTTTGAATTCATTGAATTCTTCGGAACTTAAATATCTGTTTAATAGAGAATCCGAGTTTTCGTTGTCTTCATCTTGAAATGGCCAATTCTTTCTTATATTGTTATCTTTATCATGAGTTTCTATAGAAAAATCATTTTTATCCTTTTGTTTACTTTCTTCATCATAATCGATATCACTATCATTCTCACTATAAGAATCTTCAGCTTCTTCATTTGGTAAAATTGTCTCATATAATTTATTTTTATTTCCATCTGAAATTGTTACTTTATACTCTCCTTCTAACATTTTTTTAATTTCATCAACAGGATTGAATACTTCCTGAAGACAATTGAAATTCATGATTTTAACTGCTTCTTCTATTATGTTATTGCTCATATACAACGCAAACTTGGCTGCCCACAATAAATTTTCGTCATTTTGTGATATTTGATTAATCTTTTTGTCTTGATCTTCAGAAGTTTTTATACTGTTTACAATCGGAATTGAAAATAAGTTAAAAGGCTTCTTTTTTCTTTTAATATTGATAGTAATTTTGTTATTACAGCGCAAATTATCCAGAACACCTAAATTTTTGTTATTTGTTGTTAATTCGAATGTGTTTAGAGGTAAACTTAGCTTGTGAGATATATATAAATAAAGTGTTAATGCTTTAACCGCTCTTGGTGGAATGACATATAATTTTGTATCCTTATAAATAAATTTAATGTAGTTTTCCATTTTTGTCACTTTTTAAGATCTTACAAAATATAGTTGATTTTTATCACTATTGAAATAAGATAAATAATGTAAGGACTCTAATTTTGTTATAAATATGAATGAAAACAGTAAAATGGATAACTTAAATATATAAAAATAAATATTGGAACAAAGCTATAACAAATTTTCATTCTTATTTATAAATTGATAAACCAAAGTAATACATTTTATTACATTTCGTGTAACATATACTAATATATAGATATTTTTTGAGATAATGTATTTATCTGTAAAAATTGTATGTGATCAAATTTGATTGATAAATTTATTCAGTAATAATAAATTGCATGTACAATATATTATTGTCTTGCCATTTTTTTGCTCATAATAAAAAATCTTTAAAAATGATAACAATAAAAGAGTATTAAGTAAAAATTTATACATCCAAAATATATTTCAGTAACAGCATAATACGCCTATGCTAATTTTTAGTTCTTAAATTAAATAGATGTCCCTAATCCCATAGATATTCACCAAACTTGGCAAATTCTGAACGTGATCTACATATCCCTAGCAAGTAGATCATATTGGTATACGTATCTTGATCAAATAAAAAGAATATTTGTTGAATAATTTCTGTTCAAATTAAAAGTTCTTCAACTTACGGTAAATCTATCTGCCTTAAAAAGTATTACGATATTATGCAAAGTCAATTTTCTCCAAAAAATATTTGAAGATGATACTTTAAGTATACCAAAAATACAAGAATTTTGAGAGAACTCAATGAATTTTTGTGAAGGTGGAGTTAAATTGAGAAGATTTTTGGTCAGAGAAAAACAAAAATTACTATCTGATAAAATGGTATTAAAATGAAAAAAGTTTAAACAAAGGAAATGAAGAATTTATATTATATTAGAATTTAAAGAGTAAATATAAAAGATTGAAAGAAAGAATAATAATAGGATTCTTGAATGCAACATTTGGAATGATGTTTCCAGTTGTAGATGTGTTAAGCAAAGAGAGATAATGATAGTTTCTTGAGTTTTGAGTTAAGCTTGTTGTAGATGAGAGAGAAATTTTGACGAGACTGAGGAACTTCATTTGGAATGATGTTTCCAGTTGTAGATGTGTTAAGCAAAGAGAGATAATGATAGTTTCTTGAGTTTTTGCAATTAACCATCCTCAATGACTATTGTTTTAATATAATTTTTAAATTTTTTAAAACTGACATTTTAGTTGTATATTTTTTCTAACAAAGGTACATTCACTAGGCGATAACAGTAAAATGGGATGAAAATATGATAAATAGCATCCCTATATAGTGCCAAACAATATTTATACGGGCCAAAAAAATTTGGCTAGAGATTTGGCGAGTTATAAAACTTAGAAAATTGAGAGGGATTTTTATTTTTGAATTTTTTTGGAAAGTTAAAATTGCGATTAAAAATCGATTTCCAGGAGAACTAAGCATCTCATCATATATTTAAATCGATAAAAATATTAAATAATAGTTGAATAGTATAACAACGTGAAATTATGGCTGAATCTACAGAAAAAATGAACATATTTGACATTTTTGAAAATTCATACGTTAGATGGTGACAGACTCATAAACTATACTTTAGCTAAGATTGATATATGGTTTCAACAACACATGGTTAAAATTGTAAAAATATTTTAGATTTCAAAAAGATATATATGGTAATATAATGGAACAAAGTCAACAAATAGCATGTTAAATATGTTATAATTAACTTTTTATTAGATCCAATAGTAGATATCGAATGGTTTCCAGCTTTATGGTTAAATATTTTCTTTTCGAGCTTCTCTTTAACTGTTGTATTAAGGTTGTAAATTTTTGATGCTAGAAACTATGGAATCTTCTTTGCTGCTGCATTTTTCTTGAGAGTTCTTGCAATTTCGAATAGATCTGCGCATTGTATGAAATTGAGGCTTTAAAATATCTTGAAAACAGAATAGGACTGCTTTTCCAAAGGAATGCTTACTTGTAAATCAGAGAGTTTCAAAATTGAGAGCAAGATTATCATCATAACTTTCGATTTTGCTGCGAAAAAGGAAGACAAGTAATTAACAAATCATTTACTGTTGTTCATCAAAAGAAGAAAACTTTGATAACAACTAATGATGATAAAATCAAGCTATCTTTTAATATTTTAAATTGATAAGACATTCAAAATATTTGAATGGTTTAAAATATTTTCTTTTAATTTCTATAAGATATTATCATGATTATATAATAAAATTTAAATTTTTATTCAAAAAGGCAATATTTCAAACTTTTAATTTCAAAAATCTTAATTCTGCAATAAGTGTATTTAATTGTAGCAAATTTAATGATCCTTCGTCATGCTTAGCAATTTGGAACTCATAAATTAATGATTTCTTCAAATAAAATTCTGCATTATTTCAAAAGTCAATAATTCTCTAGTAACTTTTCTTCAAACCCTAACCATTATATTATATGTATAATGGAGAATAATTGCAAAGAAAGATAGCCGAATTTACTGGGTAGTTCTTGTGATGCGAAATAATTGCAATTAACACATAGTTTTAACAGCATCAATCTCTTTTTGCTCTCATTTAAATGCATTCGCACACTTTAATTTTGAAATATAAGAGTTTTGGAAATTATCAAATTTATCTGCTCAAATACTATAGATCTTCATAAGTGTTAATAGAATCACCAGCCTTACATATAGTGTTTAATATAATGATGCACATCATACTGGGATTTATTCCTTATTCATCTAGTTATTATAAGATTTACAACCCCATGAAAATTTAAAATTTTGTCAAAAATAGTGAATGTACCTTTTTTCTAACACAACTATCAATAAATTGTAATATCATTATACTATATATTAATATGAATTTTATAGAAAAGCTTTATTTTTTTCTCAATTTTTAATTTCATTTCAGTCTCTAAACTTTCTTACTATGTAAAAACGTATTATTATAGTAATAAAATAAAATACATGTTTATTCGATCTCGTATTTCAAAAAAATAAAATTACTTATATAAAAAGATTCTCTTTAGTCAACTTTCTTTTTGAATCTCTAATAAGTTTTTACTGTTGCTTCTATATATTAAGTATTGATTCTTGTAGTAAAGAAAATCCGGAACGTTTATTTATTAGAATACTTGAACTTTGACTTACATATTACTAATTGTAATTATTTTCAAGAGCTATTTCTATTACTCCTACTTGTTCGGCTTAAAATCTGCTATATTGTTAAGATAAACTAAGTCTAAATTTTGAACCATTTTTTGAAGTTTAAAGTGTAATACATATCGATTTTTTATCCGAATTTAAGAATTGCTTCAAAGTTTTAGCGTGAAATCGTGCATTTTTTCTAATGAAATTGTTATTATAAGATAAGCAATCTGAGTTTTTTTGAATAATATGTCACTACACATGATAGAGCGTTACGTGCTGAAAAGTTACGCTTCGTTCTGAAAGTGGTAATGAAGTTTTATTAGAATTCATCAAAAAAAACGTATGAAAATAATCGTATGTCAAAATGTGAGCACTTCTCAAAATTTGCTCACATTTTGACTATTTTTGTGAGATCTTCCTCATAATTTTTTGACAAACGTACAAAAAAGTACCAAAATGTGAGCAAATGTGAGCAATTTTTATATCTCCAAATTATGAGGACTAATGCGAACCCATTTACCTAAATGAGTTGCTATGACAGGAACGTTTGGAATGAACATTGAATTGACTGCATAACAGAAAGACTTATATTCTACTGAACCTTTACTATTAACTCCTGAAATACCTGTGACATTAGCTATTTTTGACTCAATGTACAAACAATTGCCATAACATACATATGGAACAGATTTCATCTCAATCTTTTTGTCAACACTTTTCAAAGGAAATGACATATGGTATGCTCCCAGAAGCAATTGAACTCTATGACTCATTCGTATTATCTTAAACTCCTTCACATAACTGAACTTCAAAACTCCTGCAATAAGTTTAACATTCATTAAGTTTTCTTCGTTATCCTTGTTTATTGTAGTATTTATGAGAGCATTTAACACTCCAGCTAATGTTTCCATCTTATATTCTACATTATTGCGAAATCTTATTTCGTGCTTCTTTCCATCTATTTCAAGCTCCATGAAATCTGTTTCATCTGTTATGACAAAAGTTGCGATAGTATTGAAGTCAACAACTCTGAAAGCAAGCGCTTCATTCTGAAGACCTAAGTTTGTTTGTAGCTTTACTGTCCCGTATTCGTTTGGGTCTGTACTTTGCAAATAGAACAACATTTTATTCTCATTAAAATATGACTATTGCTGCATATGCGTATGAAACAAATGAAGCAAGAAGAGCACATGAACTAGTAAATGAAAACTCAACTTTAACCATTGAAGGCAATGATTTAGTCATTGACGATGGAAAAACTAAAAAAGTCATTGATTTCGATACTTTTAACACTTATGACCCATTCATTACAACAAGCAAGGTTCCCATCATAAATGATGGAACGGTGCAATATATAAATTCTACAGTAGATGCCTCATTAGTGAAAGTATTAAATGTTCTCATTGAATTGTTAAAGAGCTTTCGATTTGACGACAACATTAAATGCCTAAAGAATTTAGTCATGAATGAGAAACAAATTCTCGGCGTTGCTGGTAACAGTAATGATGTACACCTTATGACATTAGAATATTATAACGAACATAAAGATGAACTGAAAGGAGAGAAGGGTGACACCGGACCTCAAGGACCACAAGGAATACAAGGAATACAAGGACTACAAGGACCTCAAGGCGAGAACGGT
Source organism: Trichomonas vaginalis G3 (assembly GCF_026262505.1). Taxonomy (NCBI): domain Eukaryota; phylum Parabasalia; order Trichomonadida; family Trichomonadidae; genus Trichomonas; species Trichomonas vaginalis. The sequence continues at coordinate 343,967 of NC_067203.1, forward strand.
TTGGATGGTGAAGATGGAAAGGATGGAAAAACTGCTAAATCATGGATATGGAACCTTATAAATACTGGTTTAACAGCTGCTTCATATGGAGTTCTTCAATACCAAATCGGAAAGATATGGGCAGTACTTGGTGAAGAAGTTTTAGATGACGTTAAAAATGCTTTGAACTTCATTTCAAATGGTTCGGATACTATTAAAACTTTATCTGGTTGGATGCAAGAAACAAGGAGTCAAATAGATACTGTAAGACGTATAGCAAACAATGCACGTAGGGGATTGGATACTTTACGAGAAGCACAAAATACACTAAAGGAAGCAAATGATATTCTTGGCTCAGTATCAGACATGCATGAAGATTGGCTTAAAGGTATTGACAAATCTTTAAAAAATCACAGTCAGTCTATTGCTGACTACAAGAAAAGTATAGATTTTTTACATAGTGCTATGGACGTACATGATGGAAGCATAAGGAACTTACTTAATGCTAACAATAACTTACCAGGAACTATTAAAGCATTTATAAAGTCCTTTGTAAAACCTGGTGCTCTAACATTTAGGTCTTTGAGAGCAAGAGCATTGAAGTCAAGAGATGCAGAAACTCCAACAGAACCTACAGAAGGAACTGAAACAACAGAAACTCCAGAAGAACCACCAAAACCAACGGCAAATGAAATATTGTTCGAATATTTTCCAAGGTACTCTGTTCTCATTGCATACATTCAAGAAATACTTAAGAAAGCAGACTTGACTTTAGGAGATGATGAAAGTTCTGTATATCTTTCGTTCCAGTTTCAAATAGCAGAACTTTTGAGACAGATATGCTTAATGTATGACAACATCTCTGATTTCACAAGATATGATGACGACCATAACCCCGAACACGGTGAAGAAGAAGTTTTACAAACATCCATTAAGACAGGAAAGGTTTTAACTCAAAGTCTCATTATTGACACCAAAGATGGCGAAGTGGACGTTCTTCAAGAGCTGAAGAAAAATACTTCTTCGGGAGGTGGTGGTAGGCATGAACTTGAAATAAATGAGATAGAAGAGAAATTAGCCGAAAAAGCAGATAAAAACCATGTTCATTATATAAGTTCAGACGAACAGATTATAACGGACTACCATGGATATTTAACACAGGATGAACAAATAAGCACTGAAGATGTTAATGAAAGAAGATATAAATTCATTCGTGCTAAAGGTTATGACATACGCTGTACTGTACAGTATGACACAGGTAAAGCACCAGAAGCATTTGGTTATAACAATGAAATTTATGCTTCATACTTCTTTGTTAACGGTGTATTAGTTGAACCAAGATTTACTTTGAGAGTTAAGGCAAAAATAACTTTTGAAGATGCTATTAAAAGTAAAGCCAGCAAAGATGAACTTGACGCAACGAACAAAGTTTTGAAATCTCATAAACACAATATCTCCGATATAAATGAACTTCAAGCTACATTAAATAGTAAAGCTGACAAAGAACATACACATAAATCCTTCACTACTGTTAGAGCAGACGACATAATATTGAACTATACCCTTGGTTCAAGTGCACCTTTAGAGAATCCAAGTACAAGCGTAAAAGATACACTAAACTCCTTAAATAGTAAATGTATGAACATTGAAGGTCATGTCAGAAACTTTGAAACTAAAGTTAGATAAAAAAGCAGATAAAGAACATACACATAACTCCTTCTCAACTGTTGCTATAGAAAGTATTGAAGGAACGGTTGGCGAACTGGTGGGGATGCATTATATTATAAACCTCCTAACTTTCCACAAGGTTTAACATCGAATGAAAACATAACAACGAAGAAAGAAATTAGCTGTAAAAATGTTTATGTCATGGATGATGAAAATAATGTTAAATTCACTGCTCAAGATTTATATGATAAGAAAGCAGACAAAACAGAGCTTCAAACATTAAAGACTGAAATACTTCAAACATTATATCCTGTTGGTTCTATTTATACGTCAATGAATTCAACAAATCCAGAAACAGTTTTAGGTTTTGGTACGTGGAAGCAGATTGTAGATAATTCTTATACTGTGCTAGATATTCAAAGCAAACAGGAGGTTCGAAGAAATTAAAGAAGCAAACCTTCCACCGCACACTCATACAGGAACGACAAACTTTTCTGGCGACCATAGCCACTCATTAAGAGACCATTATACAACTCAGAGTATGAAGCTGGCCATGACGTTTTATCTCCATCTTATAACAATTCAGCAAAAAAGATTTTTCGACCAACTGAACCAGGAGGAAATCATTCACTTTCACAACAAATCCAACAGGCTCGGGTGCAGATTATATGCCACCATTTGTGACTATATTCGCATGGTACCGCGTTCAATGAACGCGCTTGAGCCTAGAATAAAATCTTTAACTTTACATAAATGAGCTTGAAAGAAGTATTCGAACAACATCCATGGAGGTCATTTAAGAAGTTCAATGAAGCTGCAAAGAGTTGGGGATTTACTAACAGAGCTGAAGTGAAAAGGTTTCTTTGACAAAAATGTTGTACATCAAACAAAATAAACCCTTACGACTACTTTTTACCAATTTACTCCAACACTCCTGACGCATACCAATTTGACACTCTCATTCAAAGCAGAAAAGGAGGACATAAACCATTCCTCATCTTCATTAATGTTAACACTCGTAAAGCATATGCATATCCAATGAAAAATAAAGGAACTCGTGAAGTGTTAAGAGTTTACAAAAGTTTGTAGCAGAACATAGCCCAAGTACTTTAACATCAGACCAAGACAGTGCATACCTCAGCAATGAAATCACAGATTTTCTCATTAAGCATAACTAACTCACTACACTACTGAAGACCATAACCATAACATACTCGGCATCATAAACCGCTTCATAAGAACGCTCAGAGATTTAACCAAGAGCGAGATTTTACCGAAGAAACAATGAAACATTTTCTCGAAGTATATAATTCCTCAACACATTCTACAACAGGACATACACCAAATTCAATGACACAACAACAAGAAGAAAAGTATAACAAAAGAAACGAAGCCAAACACAAAAATATCAGAAATTCAACGCAATTTACCCTCATTCCTGGTACAAAAAGTTCGTGTAGTTCTTGACGACAAACCGTTGACAAAGAAACGTTTAAGGTTAAGTAGAACTATTATATCGTAAGACTCTACGCAAGGTAATGGATATCTTATAAAAGCTGCTGACGACTCTATTGCGTTTTACCCTCGTCACAATTAGTCGAAAGTAGTAATGGCAAACTTGCTGAAACCATTGACGAAGCAAAGCGAGGAGTGGTTATTGAAATACTTGGCTATAACATAAACGATGACACTTATAAAGTAAGATATGAAGAGGCGTTGAAGATGTATACCATCTAAGAACTTGAGAGAGTCAAAGTCAACACATCTGGACCATTAGAGCGGGAGTACTGGAAAGACAAAAATAAGCCAGAAAGAGATAAGAAAATTCTTCTAAACTTTTTCATTAGATGTAAATCAGACATGAATGAAACAGTCATGTAATTAATGTTTTTCATAAATTTACACCAAAAAATATTTTAGGTGAAGAGGTGAGATCTCACCTATTTTTCACCTGGTTTTTCTCACCCTCATGATAATTCTTCTAAACTTTTTCATTAGATGTAAATCAGACAAAGCATTTACCAGAAAGAATAAGATAATTCTTCTAAACTTTTTCATTAGATGTAAATCAGACAAAAATATATTTTAGGTGAAGAGGTGAGAGTTCACCCGGTTTTTCACCTCTTCACCTAAAATATATTTTTTGGTGTAAATTTATGAAAACATTAATAATACATGACTGTTTTCATTCATGTCTGATTTACATCTAATGAAAAAGTTTAGAAGAATTATCATGAGGGTGAGAAAACAGGTGAAAAAATAGGTGAGATCTCACCTCTTCACCTAAATTATATTTTTTGGTGTAAATTTATGAAAACATTAATAATACATGACTGTTTTCATTCATGTCTGATTTACATCTAATGAAAAAGTTTAGAAGAATTTTCTTATTCTTTCTGGCTTATTTTTGTCTTTCCAGTACTCCCGCTCTAATGGTCCCAGATGTGTTGACTTTGACTCTCTCAAGTTCTTAGATGGTATAACATCTTCAACGCCTCCTTCATATCTTACTTTATAAGTGTCATCGTTTATGTTATACCCAAGTATTCAATAACACTCCTCGCTTTGCTTCGTCAATGGTTTCAGCAAGTTTGCCATTACTACTTTCGACTAATTTGTGCACGAGGGTAAAACGCAATAGATCGTCAGCAGCTTTTATAAGATATCCATTACCTTGCGTAGAGTCTACGATATAATAGTTTCTACTTAACCTTAAACGTTTCTTTGTTCAACGGTTTGTCGTCAAGAACTACACGAACTTTTGTACCAGGAATGAGGGTAAATTGTGTTGAATTTCTGATATTTTGTGTTTGGCTTCGTTTCTTTTGTATATACTTTCTTCTTGTTGTTGTGTCATTGAATTTGGTGTATGTCCTGTTGTAGAATGTGTTGAGGAAATATACTTCGAGAAAATGTTTCATTGTTTCTTCGGTAAAATCTCGCTCTTGGTTTAAATCTCTGAGCGTTCTTATGAAGCGGTTTATGATGCCGAGTATGTTATGGTTATGGTCTTCAGTAGTGTAGTGAGTTATTTATGCTTAATGAGAAAATCTGTGATTTCATTGCTGAGGTATGCACTGTCTTGGTCTGATGTTAAAGTACTTGGCTATGTTCTGCTACAAACTTTTGTAAAACTCTTAACACTTCACGAGTTCCTTTATTTTTCATTGGATATGCATATGCTTTACGAGTGTTAACATTAATGAAGATGAGGAATGGTTTATGTCCTCCTTTTCTGCTTTGAATGAGAGTGTCAAATTGGTATGCGTCAGGAGTGTTGGAGTAATTGGTAAAAAGTAGTCGTAAGGGTTTATTTTTGTTTGATGTACAACATTTTTGTCAAAAACCTTTTCACTTCAGCTCTGTTAGTAAATCCCCAACTCTTTGCAGCTTCATTGAACTTCTTAAATGACCTCCATGGATGTTGTTCGAATACTTCTTTCAAGCTCATTTATGTAAGTTAAAGAATTTTTTCTAGGCTCAAGCGCGTTCATTGAACGCGGTACCATGCGAATATAGTCACAAATGGTGGCATATAATCTGCACCCGAGCCTGTTGATTTGTTGTGAAAGTGTGTGAATGATTTCCTCCTGGTTCAGTTGGTCGAAAAATCTTTTTTGCTGAATTGTTATAAGATGGAGATAAAACGTCATGGCCAGCTTCATACTCTGAGTTGTATAATGGGTGGTCTCTTAATGAGTGGCTATGGTCGCCAGAAAAGTTTGTCGTTCCTGTATGAGTGTGCGGTGGAAGGTTTGCTTCTTTAATTTTCTTCGAACCTCCTGTTTGCTTTGAATATCTAGCACAGTATAAGAATTTATCTACAATCTGCTTCCACGTACCAAAACCTAAAACTGTTTCTGGATTTGTTGAATTCATTGACGTATAAATAGAACCAACAGGATATAATGTTTGAAGTATTTCAGTCTTTAATGTTTGAAGCTCTGTTTTGTCTGCTTTCTTATCATATAAATCTTGAGCAGTGAATTTAACATTATTTTCATCATCCATGACATAAACATTTTTACAGCTAATTTCTTTCTTCGTTGTTATGTTTTCATTCGATGTTAAACCTTGTGGAAAGTTAGGAGGTTTATAATATAATGCATCCCCACCAGTTCCGCCAACCGTTCCTTCAATACTTTCTATAGCAACAGTTGAGAAGGAGTTATGTGTATGTTCTTTATCTGCTTTTTTATCTAACATTGCTGGTAGTTCATGTGTTTCAAAGTTTCTGACATGACCTTCAATGTTCATACATTTACTATTTAAGGAGTTTAGTGTATCTTTTACGCTTGTACTTGGATTCTCTAAAGGTGCACTTGAACCAAGGGTATAGTTCAATATTATGTCGTCTGCTCTAACAGTAGTGAAGGATTTATGTGTATGTTCTTTGTCAGCTTTACTATTTAATGTAGCTTGAAGTTCATTTATATCGGAGATATTGTGTTTATGAGATTTCAAAACTTTGTTCGTTGCGTCAAGTTCATCTTTGCTGGCTTTACTTTTAATAGCATCTTCAAAAGTTATTTTTGCCTTAACTCTCAAAGTAAATCTTGGTTCAACTAATACACCGTTAACAAAGAAGTATGAAGCATAAATTTCATTGTTATAACCAAATGCTTCTGGTGCTTTACCTGTGTCATACTGTACAGTACAGCGTATGTCATAACCTTTAGCACGAATGAATTTATATCTTCTTTCATTAACATCTTCAGTGCTTATTTGTTCATCCTGTGTTAAATATCCATGGTAGTCCGTTATAATCTGTTCGTCTGAACTTATATAATGAACATGGTTTTTATCTGCTTTTTCGGCTAATTTCTCTTCTATCTCATTTATTTCAAGTTCATGCCTACCACCACCTCCCGAAGAAGTATTTTTCTTCAGCTCTTGAAGAACGTCCACTTCGCCATCTTTGGTGTCAATAATGAGACTTTGAGTTAAAACCTTTCCTGTCTTAATGGATGTTTGTAAAACTTCTTCTTCACCGTGTTCGGGGTTATGGTCGTCATCATATCTTGTGAAATCAGAGATGTTGTCATACATTAAGCATATCTGTCTCAAAAGTTCTGCTATTTGAAACTGGAACGAAAGATATACAGAACTTTCATCATCTCCTAAAGTCAAGTCTGCTTTCTTAAGTATTTCTTGAATGTATGCAATGAGAACAGAGTACCTTGGAAAATATTCGAACAATATTTCATTTGCCGTTGGTTTTGGTGGTTCTTCTGGAGTTTCTGTTGTTTCAGTTCCTTCTGTAGGTTCTGTTGGAGTTTCTGCATCTCTTGACTTCAATGCTCTTGCTCTCAAAGACCTAAATGTTAGAGCACCAGGTTTTACAAAGGACTTTATAAATGCTTTAATAGTTCCTGGTAAGTTATTGTTAGCATTAAGTAAGTTCCTTATGCTTCCATCATGTACGTCCATAGCACTATGTAAAAAATCTATACTTTTCTTGTAGTCAGCAATAGACTGACTGTGATTTTTTAAAGATTTGTCAATACCTTTAAGCCAATCTTCATGCATGTCTGATACTGAGCCAAGAATATCATTTGCTTCCTTTAGTGTATTTTGTGCTTCTCGTAAAGTATCCAATCCCCTACGTGCATTGTTTGCTATACGTCTTACAGTATCTATTTGACTCCTTGTTTCTTGCATCCAACCAGATAAAGTTTTAATAGTATCCGAACCATTTGAAATGAAGTTCAAAGCATTTTTAACGTCATCTAAAACTTCTTCACCAAGTACTGCCCATATCTTTCCGATTTGGTATTGAAGAACTCCATATGAAGCAGCTGTTAAACCAGTATTTATAAGGTTCCATATCCATGATTTAGCAGTTTTTCCATCCTTTCCATCTTCACCATCCAAACCGTTCTCGCCTTGAGGTCCTTGTAGTCCTTGTATTCCTTGTATTCCTTGTGGTCCTTGAGGTCCGGTGTCACCCTTCTCTCCTTTCAGTTCATCTTTATGTTCGTTATAATATTCTAATGTCATAAGGTGTACATCATTACTGTTACCAGCAACGCCGAGAATTTGTTTCTCATTCATGACTAAATTCTTTAGGCATTTAATGTTGTCGTCAAATCGAAAGCTCTTTAACAATTCAATGAGAACATTTAATACTTTCACTAATGAGGCATCTACTGTAGAATTTATATATTGCACCGTTCCATCATTTATGATGGGAACCTTGCTTGTTGTAATGAATGGGTCATAAGTGTTAAAAGTATCGAAATCAATGACTTTTTTAGTTTTTCCATCGTCAATGACTAAATCATTGCCTTCAATGGTTAAAGTTGAGTTTTCATTTACTAGTTCATGTGCTCTTCTTGCTTCATTTGTTTCATACGCATATGCAGCAATAGTCATATTTTAATGAGAATAAAATGTTGTTCTATTTGCAAAGTACAGACCCAAACGAATACGGGACAGTAAAGCTACAAACAAACTTAGGTCTTCAGAATGAAGCGCTTGCTTTCAGAGTTGTTGACTTCAATACTATCGCAACTTTTGTCATAACAGATGAAACAGATTTCATGGAGCTTGAAATAGATGGAAAGAAGCACGAAATAAGATTTCGCAATAATGTAGAATATAAGATGGAAACATTAGCTGGAGTGTTAAATGCTCTCATAAATACTACAATAAACAAGGATAACGAAGAAAACTTAATGAATGTTAAACTTATTGCAGGAGTTTTGAAGTTCAGTTATGTGAAGGAGTTTAAGATAATACGAATGAGTCATAGAGTTCAATTGCTTCTGGGAGCATACCATATGTCATTTCCTTTGAAAAGTGTTGACAAAAAGATTGAGATGAAATCTGTTCCATATGTATGTTATGGCAATTGTTTGTACATTGAGTCAAAAATAGCTAATGTCACAGGTATTTCAGGAGTTAATAGTAAAGGTTCAGTAGAATATAAGTCTTTCTGTTATGCAGTCAATTCAATGTTCATTCCAAACGTTCCTGTCATAGCAACTCATTTAGGTAAATGGGTTCGCATTAGTCCTCATAATTTGAAAGACATGCAATTCAGACTTGTTGACTTTCAAGGAGAGCCTGTAGAACTGAAGGCACCAGTGCGAATGACTGTTGAAGTTGACTTTTTAGAAAATATTAAATGCAACAGCTTACAAGAGAACTCAGAGCTAAAAATATAAAGTATGAATGTTATGTATTAGGTCATGAACTTTGGTTGTTGCTGTTTGATGAAACAAATGAGTTAGTTATGTCAGTCAAGAGAACAGAAAAATATTGTGTTAGTGAAAACTGCACCAAGTCAATAAGATTAGGTTTGCATTATGAAGATGAGTTCGATACTGTTGAAGAAGTTTTGGATAGATATTACAAATTGCTAACTTGAAATTTTTTTGACTGACGGCGCAAAGCGCCAAGATGGGCTCAAAGAGCCCTCCTGACTGCTTTAATTTACTAAAACATATTTCAAACAAAGTTTATATTCTGTTGAAAGTTTTGTATATTCATTCGAATATTTATACTTAAACTCAACTCCTGTAGTTCCTGGTGTTTCAATGATGCGAATGTTACCTATTTTCATGAATAGTGGAGTTTGACCACAGCATTCGATTTCAGGGTCGAGATAGTCAATGACACATTGTTTCCCTGTTATTCGTGAGATAACATTTTCAAGGTCCTCCTTTGTTAGAATTATTTGGTTCTTGCTTATAAGATTTGTCAAAAGCTTCTTATCGTCTTTGAGTAAAATTGTTTGGTATAACTGAAGAAGGTAATGGTCTACGTTATCTGAAGGATTTGTTTGAACATTTGTGTAAGGGTTGTCGTTGGCTTCTCTTGAAAGAATTTGGTCTAATGGTGGATACTCTAACTTAACATCTGATGTAGCGTTAGCGTTTGAAGCTGAGTTTAAATTCACCGACTTAAGTTCTGGTTCTTTTTCTTTCAAACACTCTGAACTATAGTTCTTTATAACAATATTGTTTGTCGTTCGTGTGTCAACATTTGATGTTGGTTCAATTGGAACATTAACGGCACCAGCTAAGATGGATTTGCTTCTCATTTCATATAGAATAAAAACCTTTTATATGTATGAAATGAACAATATACTCGACAAGGGTTTGAATGTAAAGCTAACGAATGAAAATATTGTTGAATTCACTGAGACAGGTGCTGTGTATAAAGATGTAGAACTACTGAACAAAAGAGCTAAGGGAAGAAGCAGGAACATGAACAAAGGGTGGAAGCCTATAAAAATTTATGTCAATGATGGCTCAGGAGGTTCAAACATAAAGTATGCAGAAAGTTATAGAGTTTATGCTCTCAAAGGTGAAAAGCCTTCATTTAAGAACAGCTATTCTAACGCATATCCTCAAAAGCTAACGGATGGGGAAGTGGATGATATGAATGACAGCAAAAATATTAACAGAAATGGCGACAGAGATGCATGGAATTTGTTTACCATCAGTCAATTGAAGGTTAAACTTTAAAATAATGTTGGTCGTTCCCATGGAATATTTTTGACTTTAATGGTATTAGTCATGATATGAATCTCAAGGTATGAACGAGGAGAGATGAGAGACTTATATGCTTCCCAAATTTCTTCAAAAGGTAATGTTATACCTGACTGTTTCCAAATGAGTTCAATATCATAGCGTGAGAAACCTTGAAAGATAACGAAGTCAGTTATGAGACGTTTTATGTTTAAAGCTAAAAACCTCCATGTTTGCATAAGTATTGCTACAGTTAAATGGTAATGTCTGACTTTAGTTATGATGTTAGCTAATGGTGAGTCAGGCTTTGAAACTAAACCTTTTCCGGCGAAGTCGTCACAAACTAATAAAGTGTTTGATGGATATTTTTTTGAAGGGGTATTTTGAAAGTTTTGACAGAATGTAGTTTGTAAGTCGTTTCATATCGTATACTCCTGAGTATTGACGTAAGTGGTGTTTGTCAATAATTCTTTCCATCTCCTCAGAAGTCTTTTGCATTCCTGACTGTATAAATTCAACGATGGCATAATATTTCCTCTTACGTCGAATGTAACGTTGAAGAAATTCAATGAGTTCACTGTCTGGAACTTTAACGACAGAGGCTTGAACTTTTGACATAAATGTTTTCGCTGTTGAGTCCATAGAGTCTGAAGTTGCTGATATAATGATTTGGTCATAATATGAGTCATTTCCTAAACGTTCTGTTATGAGTATATGACGAATGAGGTTAAATGTCTTACCTGAACCCATCTTTCCACAATAGAAATACACACCATTTGAACAGAATTCATAATCTTTACTGAAAGGAAGAATGAGAGAACTGTTGAGCTTTTCACTGCTTTCATTCATGTCTTCATCTACATCATGTATTAAATGCTTCATTTTATCTCCATTAAAAATGCAAGTCAGAAATATTCAGAACATAGCACCGAGTCTAACTGACAAGAGTATAAAGATATACTATGAACATGTTATGATGAAACCAACCAAAATTCAAGAAAGTCAGTATACTTATGAATATCCAAGACACTGGGTAGAGTATGTAGGAGGTGAGAAAGCTATTGAAATCAGACAGGTTCGAAGTATTCCAGCAGGAAGAACAATATTATTGAAGAACTTTAATGTTTTGAGGTATAATGATGAAACAAAGAAGCAAGATAGTTTTCCTGTTGCTGTGTATGTGAACCTAGACACAGGAGATGACATGAAAGTTTTTAACACAAAGCTTCAAACGGTAGTGAGAGAACAACTGACTGCGGAAGGACATCCATTACCTTCAGAAGTTACCATAGCATATAATTTTGAAACAAACTCAATAGATTTTAAAGTCGTCTCTGCAAAGAAGTCAGGATTTACATTTAATGAAGCAGATGTATATTCGAATGAAAACTTCAAAGCTATTGCATGGTTAGATAATGACGATTGCTTTAAGAAAATATTTAAATTCAGTGACTCAAAGATGTCAATAGATGACCTTCGTGGAATGTTACCATCGACGTTTACAGTTGAAGGTTCAGCAGGATTGCTTACAAGATTGTCAATTGGTGGTATTTGGTCTCGTGAGAACATTGTTATAAAATCCAGTATAAGTGAATTTGCTGAAGAATCTATATTATGTCTTTCAAACTATATGTATTCACCGCCGAAGCATTATAGTATAACAAACTTTGTCAGTAAGTTTAACATAAGACTTGTCGAACCTTCTTCAATGAAAGATGTTGTGCTACCTAAAGATGGAAAGGATGGACTCATTATTGAGATGATTTTAATAGCATATTAAATGAGCTTGTTCTTGAAGGTCATTCATGATGAAATAACTGTTGTAGAAGATGTTAGCAATTGTTCAGACATTTTGAAGCGTATAGATGATATAAGAAAGAAGTTAGATAGACCGCAAAGCGGTGAGGGCGAAGCCCGTGAGAACGCTTATGTTTCATTGACTTTCTCCAGTAACGAGAACTTTTATGAGATAATATTGAAGAGAGATGATTTTAATATGGTGTAAATGGTAGCTTGGCAGCTTTAGGCGCAATGGGAACAAAAGCATTAGCATTTGGAGCAAAAGCACTTGGAGCTTATGACGCAGTAAATAAAATGAGTGGAGGAAAGGTTTCGAAGACATTAGATGCAAATAAAGGAAAGATTGGAGGCTGGGTTGCAAAGAAGTTAAGATTAAATAAAATAGGGCTCATAAATAAAGCATCCAATTTGGTTGCGACTGAGTCAGAAAATGCTTTAGGAAAGGACGATGAGTTTGCAAAACACGCAAAAGACTTTAATGACCAGATGAAAGGTGAAACAATGCATTTAAATAGAGTCGATGGAACTAAAGAAAATGTTTCTTCTCCACCAGCGGTTTATCCATACGGACCTTATGGAATGTATGGAAACCCTTACGAAAGACCATTTGACCCATTGACTGGTGGAAGTAACTGGTATCATTACGGCCGAAGAAGAAAGACAGTCAAGCTGGAGACAGACGTGAAGAAAGCAACTAAAAAGAAACCAAGGAAGAGAGTTATAAAGCAATGAATTCAACAGGGTGAAAAAAGAGGTGAAAAAAGAGGTTAGATCTCACCACTTCACCTAAATTTATTTTTGTGCTATGTTTTCATACGTGTGAGGGTGGTGATATCATTAATTTTTATATAAATGACGAAAACTATTGAGATAACAAACTACAACGGTCATGAGTTCAAGAATTTGTTCTTCATTCCTCGTGAAAATACATTCTATCAGATACGAGGGAGAAAGGGTAAAGTTAGTTTGAGCGTTTATGACAACAAACATAATGGGAGATATATAAAAGCAATAGATACAAACGGTAAGCGTGTTTCATTAGCTTTGTCAAAACTTACTAACATTTATTTTGACAGTGACTTTGACTCTGACGATTGGAGTGACAGCAGCGATACTGAAGAATATGAACTATTGTGTGAAGCACAGCAATGGGAAGCGCTGCAATACTTTTGTAAATGAGAACATTAGTGGGAACGTTAGTGAGAACGTTTATTTTTTCATTAGTGAAGTCATTAGCGAAAATGTTAGTGAAGTGAAGTGGTTGGCGGCTTTGTAAATATTTAAGGTTAAGTTAGTGTTGTGTTTGTGTTGTAAAATATACGTTAGCGGTTTTGTAAAGTGTCAAATTCACATATAATGGGTAAGGAGGCGCGCAGTGCCTCCGTACCCATGATATGTATACTAACTGATGCAGTTGCACTCTCTACCTGGTCCTCTAAAGACCAAAAAGGTCCTGTTGATGAAAATGGAGAAGAAATCAAATACTTATTCATATTTCTTGGTATGCCCCTAAATTTTGATGCGCCAAATGTTATATTGCATGTTATAGAACATGCCAATGGGTTTGCAAGTGGAATTATCCATGAAATTGATGCAGCAATCGAAGAAATACGAAAGCACTTAAGAGTTAGAGTCATCATTACTGATGGAGATCCCGGATATGATAAGCATCAAGATGAATTTATTAATGAAATTTTGCAAGGTAATGATCCCGAAGAAATATTTAAAAGAGCTACTGCTATCTTAAAGAAAGGAGATCAAGTTGTATGGATTAATGATCTCATACATATGTCAAAACTTGAACGTACCAGATTACTCGATGCAACACTTAAGCTTTTAGTTCATCCATCTGATCTGAATACAATTGTTGATGTTAACAAGATCAGAGATGCAATCGAATTAGGTGATGCTCTTAATGATACTTCACCTCTGGGAAGGATAAAAGATAAATATCCGATCACAATATTTTCAATTAGAGCTGTAAAGGCGCTTCTAGAAAAAAACTATTATAATGAAGCATTATTCATAGCTCCACTTGCATTCTGGTATGAAAGCATACGAAATGAGGCATTTAATGCTGACACAAGATGTCAAATGATGTGGTTTGCATATCTGCTCTTGGGACATCATTGCATTCAAATGAGAGACCGTCACATTAAGACAAATCTTGGTGTTGTCAAAATAGACGGAAACATTTATCCGGTCTATTATATGGGAACTTGGGAAGTTGTAAAGCATCTTACAACAACAATCATTTGTTTCCAATATTTTTTCAGTATTATTTCAACATTTTTCAATTTTTCTCATTTGACAACCATGACGGAAGAACATTTGAATGGTTTACTTCGCGTCATGGCTCATTTTAAGTATGATTTGTCAACAACCGAAACATCTATTGCAGAATGTAATTTAACACTCAAAATTCATAAAAACTACGATATTGACTGGAAAACCCATTCACGTGACTATCAAGCTGGTATTCCATTTGAAGACATTTACACAATGCGTCAAGATTCACGTCAATATGAAATGTGCAAAGAATATGCATATGCCTTGTTATCCAAATGTGGATTTAGATATAATAGTAATTCCAGCGTTGATGTATTGCTTAGTTGGGTGAATGAAATTAATCAATTTCACTCAAAAATTTTAATGTCAACACATATAGTTAGTATACATATCTTCAGTATGGTGGCACTGCGCGCCATCTTACCCATTATATGTCAATCTGACACTTTACAAAACCACTAACGTATATTTTACATCGCATATGCAATATTTCTAATAACCTTAAACTATTTCTGCCACGTAAAGTATTTATCACATAAACCACCTCATCTCACCTCTCTGTACGTTATATATTGTGCGCAGGTCATTGCCCATGGCAACTCCCCGCGACACAATGCACGTGCATGAAAAAATAAACGTTCTCACTAACGTTCTCACTAACGTTCTCACTTACAAAAGTATTGCAACTCCTCCCATTGCTGTGCTTCACATAACAGCTCATAATCTTCTGACTCACTTTCTTCTTCATATAGGCCAAAGTCGCTGTCATAATTAATGTTAGTAAGTTTTGACAAAGCTAATGAAACACGCTTACCGTTTGTATCTACTGCTTGTATATATCTTCCATAATGCTCTTTATCATAAATGCTTAAACTAACTTTACCCTTTCTCCCTCGTATCTGATAGAATGTATTCTCACGCGGAACGAAGAACAAGTTCTTGAACTCATGACCGTTGTAGTTTGTTATCTCCATAGTTTTCGTCATTGCATCCAAAATAAAAATTTTCAGTAAAAATAAAACTAACGTTAAAAATTTCTCATAACATAAACGTTCTCATTGCTTTATAACTCTCTTCCTTTCTCCAACTCTTCTAACTTCTTCTTAAGTTTAGCAATGTTGTCCTCATGAAGTTTAATCTTCCTTAATATACCTTCTCTATCTAATGGTTGCTTTATCTTTCTAAACTGAACTCTACCATCCTTCATAGTATGAATGTAAAAACCTTCTGGAATAGTTCCTGATTTAATGTATTCTACCAAAAACTTTTGTTTCATTGCTTCAGTGACTTTAGTCGTCATTTTACTCTAAATAAAATGTTCAAATAAAATAAAAATAACGTTATTTTTTCAGTAAGGAAACGCAGGAGTTTTACGATTTATTTGAGGAGTAGGTTCTGGTTTAAATGTTGGAGTCGGTTTAGGAGTTGACTTTTGAACAGGAGTTTGTACTTCCATAGGTTCAGGAGTCATTGAAGGTTTTGCTTGTGAAGGTGTTGGAGTTTGTTTAACTTCAGCTACTTCAGTATTATTTACAACATTTGCTTTATTTCTTTTCAACATCATAACTGCTCCTGCTGTAGCTAGCAAACCTAGTGGGAGACCATATCTTATATAAGGACTTGACCAAATGCTATTTTTGACAGGAGCTGGTGGAACACCTAACCTTGGTGAGACTGCTCTTTGCCATTGTGCAGCTCGTAAGAAATATTCAATAGGTGCTCCATAATCGTTTGGTAAAGTTTGTTTCATAGATGGTGAAGGTTCACGAGAGCTTGATGAAGAACTCATTTATAAGCTTTAAAATAAATGTTCATCCTTTATTCCTCACTGTCGTCCGTAGCTAAGTTATAGTCATCTAATCTTATTATGGGGATGCCATTAGCACGCACCTGAATGGCAAAGCAACAATCCCTCATAAATCCAATAAGTGGCTTTGGTACGTTTTCAGTTGCTAGTTCAATAGGTCCTTTAACAGACAATTTGTATGTTATTGGAGCAGTAGATGTTTGACCTTGCTGGAAGCAAAAGTCCACTTCTGTTGGAAAACCACATAAGAAATGTGTGTTGTCATAGCTATCCCATTTATGTTCCACACTACCATCATCCACCAATGACCTCATAACATCTTCATTAAATCCTATCATATCATTGTTTGTATTGCAAGCGTTCGCAACCATTTCATAAAATACAGGTCCATATGATTTTTCAGGTTCTGCAGGCATATTTCCATAAGCTCCCATGGAAAGCTGAAGATATTTAAACTTAGGGTTCTCAAAATTAACATAATAGTTGTCTTTCTTTCTAAATAGTGCCCAAATACTTTTAACATTAATAGGCGTATAAGCTGCTGTAAATGTTGCACTTGAACTATCTGTATTCTTTGAGAATGAACCGTCCATAGGAATCCAATCCATAACTTTAACAGGAAAACATAAAGCCTCGTTTGTATAATGTTCTACAAGTTCTGTATAAATGTTAGGGTCTAAAGAGAATGACTTTGGATGAATGAAACATTCATTAAAATCCATCTTTGTTCGAAATAGTTGCTGGGTTACAGTTGTAATAGTAACTGTTCCACTAGCTTCTACTGCCTTCGTTATCATAGTGAATGGTTCATTCCATGGAACAAATTTATTTGTCGGTGGATTTGAATCTGAAGCAAATGCAACTTTAAGAGTTGGATTGAAAGCAATGATATCATTTACAGATATAGATGTGCATTGTAAGGCGTCGCTACTGAACTTTACTTTAAGCTGAATGTTTCCTGCAAAAGCTGGAATAAATCGAATAGCTTCTAATGGAAGGAATCTTCTAACAGGAATTCTTAAACGAAGCTTAAAATCAAATGATTTTCCTGCTGTAATTGGACCACTAACAATTTGTCCTGTTCTGCATGTTCCCGAATGACTCCATACATCTTCATGTCGAGTCTTTGAGAAAACATCTACTTTCTTTATTTGTTCGGTAGTTTGTGAGTTTGAAGTTATATATGCTTCTTCTCTTGCGTTGTCTTGAGAATATACGATACGACCATTTGCAAGGATTTGATATCCAGCAACTGCATAGAAAGCGTCATCGAAACCAATCCAAAATCCTGGTGGGTTTGTTTTATTGGAACCTGAACCAATTTCTTTATCTACAATAAATTGACCTTCCATTTTATACGTAATGAATGTATTGTAAAGGTCCAACATATTTTCACCAGGAGGTGAGAGATTGAATGTTACCCATGTGTTATCTTTAGCAGTTCCAGGTTGTGATGGAATCTTTGCGTCAGAATATTTTCTATTAGTGTCACCAATTTGAACTGCATTGTCTATGATATCGAAATATGAGCGAATCTGATGAATATGCTCTGCTGGAGTAAATTCGTTTACTGTTCGTTCTGCATGTATTTACTTCAGATAAAAATATCTATTTACTTCATTATTCTCACTCTTCTTCTTGGCATTCGTGGTGGAAGTTGTTTCTTGACATTTTCAATGAACTGTACATTCTCTTTTGTCTCAACTTCTTTCACTGGCGGGTCAGGATTCTTTGACTCGGTTTGTTTTTCAATGAAATTCACGAACTTTGCAATAAGCTCTTGGTTCGTTATTGAAAGTACATCTGGCTTCTTTTCTTCTGTTCTTTGTGGCTCAGTTTGAACAGAAGGTTTTATATGGGCTTCGTGGACTTCACCCTTGCCATGCACCTTAATGTTGTCGCTTTCTGCATTCGCTAATGGAACCTTTCTTTTTCTTACGTATATTTTACCATCTTTACTCTGACTTACGTAATAGAAAGGATGTTGTATTCCTCTTGCGTCATTTAATATAATAGACTCTCGCTCTGATTTTGACAAGCTCATTTTACATCGGTTAAAGTTTTAATTTTGTTTTTTATCTGCAGTCAAATGACTCAGACAAGCCCTACGGACAAGACCCAAGGGGTCATAGATGTTGAAGCATTGAAGAAAGAAATTCGTGAGCAAATTTTATCCGAACTGAAGGAACAAAAACAAGAACAAAAGCCAGAGAGACCAAAGAGAAAACTTAGTGAAAAACAACTTGCTGCATTAGCTGCTGGAAGACAAAAGAACCCACTGCTGGCGAAGAAAGCTAGAGAAGAAGCTGAAGCAAAAGCTAAAGAAGCTGAAGCAAAGAAAGAGTAAATGGTTTATTTTTATCCGAATTAAATGTATAGACAAATACCTTTATCTGTTGCGTTCAGTAGTGAAAACCCTGACGTCAAAATAAAGGGGAACAGAGTAACGTTTAAGTTTCCAACAGACTGGATTGTGAACATAAATGAAGAGAAGTACATTGGCATAACATCTATGTATATAACACGTGCTTTCAGAAAGGTTGACTTTATACTTCAAGTCGAGATAGAAAATGACGAACAGTCTTTAAGCGCCCAAAACATTCACATATACAAATACTTTAAAGACGATACAACATTGCAACAATGTATGATTTCATTTAATGAGATGTTCGAGAAAAAGTTTAACATTGAAGTACAAACTTTACAGCCTTTACGTGAGTTTCTTGCACAACTGAAAGAAGAAGGTAGTCAGCCACAACTTATAGACTTTCATTATGAATTTAATGAAAATGAAGATGGAACACATGACTGTCAGTTTGTTGTATTCTCACCATTCAATGAAGTCGCTAAAGAGAAAGAAAATCCATTACGTATAAGATTTCAAATCTCTGAACCAAGTGATGATTTCAAGAATGTTTTCAATTATGATGCAATGCTTCCGAGGAAAAATGAATTTTCAAAGATTGTAACACCTGGCATTTGGGATAGAAAGCAAGCTATTTATATTCAAATAAGTAAGGAGTTGAAAATGAGTTCATTGGTCATACAAGAACTTCACCACTTCCTAACCCTAAATACTATAAATTAACTGGCTTCAATCGTGAGTTTTGGATAGACATGTTCTCCACTCATGACCATAACTGCCCAGTGTTCTTACCTCCAGACCATAAGGACTGTCTCTACATTGAAGCACAACTCTTAAACTCTACCATCGCAGTATTGTAAATGACCTCATGGGCTTCGCCCTTGCCGCTAGCGGCTTATTTTTATCACGAATGACCTCATTGCTGACAAAAATAAATGACCTCAGAACTTCTTCTTACGAATAAAGTTTTAGTCGTTATTGAGAAGTTAAACTTTTCAGCAAAGCAAGGTTGACATGACTTACATAAGTCGAATGCAATCTCTTGACCGTCATAAAGTGCTTTGTAAAGTTTCATTAAACTGAACTCAGAGTCTTTGTCATATGTTCCAACAGGTATGTGAATGTTCTTATCTTCATTGTAATAGCATTGTATAGCTTCAGGAAACATTTCATTTGCTGTTAAAGCAAGACGTCTTGTTTACACCTTTACAACGTGCATGAAATGCAACTTCATTTAAATCGTTAGTGAGTAAGTCTATGTAGGTCTTCTTTCCACAAAATATTGACTTGTATGCTAAACTTTGTTTTCCAGGTGTTATTTCTGCGAAGTCAGAATGAAATTGACCAAGGTTTTTCCTATAAGTTCGCGACCGTATCTCTTCTTAAACTCTGCTGCAAGCTTTGGTATGTCTTCATTGAAAATATGCATGCTATCACAGTCCTGGTAAAATATTTGAAGTCCCATATCTTCAGCAGTACAGAATACTTCACACATTATTCTCTTCGACATAGACAGAATGTTAACACCAAGTGGACAGAAGTTAAAGTGTCTGCAAATGCTTTTCGTTAGCTTGAAAATAGTTTTATCTGAACCATCCAAACCTTCGAACTTCACTATATGGTTGTAGTTTCTGATGGCATATCTTATAGCATCTTTGTCATTTACTATGGTTATTTTTGACTCAATAGGAGATAGAATAGTTTTGCCATAAATACTGTTCAGAATGAGCTTTATATTTTCTTGCAAAGGATTTCCTTCTTTCTTATACTTTAACCTTAACTCAAACAACTTCTTTACTTCATCTCTTATTCTAATATCTCTGTTTCCATCGTAATAGTATCCTTGCAACACTTCACATTTGACACCTTGATATTTTATGAGGTCTTGTAATGTTATATGGTCAACATACATTAAACAGCAAGTGTTTGAACTTCTGGGAACGTTAAGTTCTGGATTTAGTTCAGGGTCACAAACTATTAAAGGAAAGTGTCTATGTATTCCAATCTCTGTTATCTTAATGAGAACAAAGAAGCCAGACATAAACTTTTCACCAATGGGTTCCTTTTGGTCGTCATCGAATAAATGTCTCATGAGATACTCTGTGCTTAACATTTCTTTCTTCATAACCTTTGGAATACCTTCTAAAGTATAAAGTCTTGCTATAGCTGATGGATATAATGAAACAGCGTCGAAGTCAGCAATGAGTTTCTTTTCGCTCTTTTGTTTCATGTTATCTGACAGCATACATCTTCCACCTTGAATACAGCGTGAAATAAATTCTCTTGGTTTATTTGAGAGGTCATATAAATTTCCATTCGGGAAGTACACTCTGTTCTCAAATAATTTGTTAGCAATTGAACAAATACTAACGTAGTCATAAACGTTTAAATCAAATTCTTTCAATATGTCATTGCGGAACTTAACAAAACCTTCTCTTAAAATTCTTACATCTTGTTTGCAATAAAATGTGCTATATTTTTCTAAGTCGAAGTGGTTCTCATCTATTCTGCAACCTTTGATGGAATCTATGTTTTTCATGAATGTATCTGCATCCCGGATAAACTTACATGCTTCAGAAATGACACCAGTTCTGTTGTCATTTGCTAACAAAACACTGCTGTAGTAGTTGTATGGAAATACTTCTTTCGGTCCTGTTTGTAAGTTAAACATAGCAGGAAATAGTTTAAGCTTCTTATTTATAACACTGTAAGAGTCTTTTATAATAATTGCCCTTCCTTTATATAAGCCAGTTATTTGCATTGTTCGTGAACCTTTAATGATGGGAGTTCCTTTCACTTCTGTCATGTGTCTTAAGATGAAGTTTATATCATAACTGAGGTTATGGAAATATATTAAACTCTTGTCAGGAAGTCGTTCCAAAAATTCTGTTGCACAGTTCTGACCCCAAATGCTTTCACTCACTGAACCATCTTCACTGTCATAACAGATGTTAAAAGCTTTATGAAAGCCGTCTGTGCTACACTCAAAGTCAGCAAAGAAAACGTGCTCAGGAATGAACTTACTTAGCTTTATTTACTTCTTTTGACTCTGCTTTCTTCTTCAGTTGTACACAATACTTTGGAGCATATGTCAAATCTTTAAATGGTGCAAGGTTCTGTTTATATAAGTCAGTCGTATATGTGAAAAGTTCTCCATAAGAAATAGGTTCGAAATATTTGCACTCCCACAATGTTTTCATAACATCCCATAACGGTGTTGTTCTATCATAACGAACTACATATTTGTTCTCTCTCTTTGTATAAATCTTCATCTGTTTCTCAATGTTCATTCCACCACACTCCTTCAAGATTTCTCTGTAATTTCTGATGAAGTATGTTGTCATTGGTAATCTTTCATTTAGCATGTAGTGGTCTTCAACAAGAAGTAAGTCAATAGTTCGAGCAGTTTCACATTCTTTTGGTATGTAGTGAATTATTCTGTTATCTTTGGAGTTGTCGAAAATAACCAATGGTAACATTAAATGCTATACCTGTTGCGTCAGAATTTCTTGTACTTTACTTTGAGGAAAGTCTCTAACACGAATGACTTCTCTCATGTGGTCAATAGTTTCTTCATTTACTCCAGCCTGAATGCAAGCATAAACGAAGCAGTTATCTTCTGTCATAAGTGCTGCAGTTCTTTTGTTCAGTTCATTGAAGATTTGGTAGCGCTCAAGATTTATAGGTAATGTGCAAAGATACTTCCAGAACTGACCGCTTCTCTTCTTATAAAACTTCTTTTCACCATTATCTTTCCAAAAGCTTTCTATAAGTGCTGGGTTTCCTGTTTGCTTAAGAGCTTCCAAAATAGCTTTCTGGTCATTTGTCAGTGTGCTTTCATCTCTTATGGTCTCTTTTTTGGTTTGCCTTCTTTACATCTGACATCGTTAAGCCTTCATATTCTGTTAAATTACATCTTTATTTCGGTAAGATTCTTTATGTTTGTCAAGAAGAAGTCATAGTGCATTTCAACAATACCTGCAGCATTTGCTTCTATCTCTGATATAAAGTTCTCCTTCAAGAGCTGATGTAGTAATGTTCCAATATTATTGAGGTTTAACGTAGAACATTCATACTTTCCACCAAGTTTATAACATACCATCCATCTCTGTTGTGAGTTTATTTTAATCTTCTCTAAGAGTCTCATGAAAACCTTACCGAATGTTTGTGTAAGTAGTCTCTGTTTGGTTCATCTAAAGCTTCGATGTTAAAGTCAATGAGTCTATTGCCTGTCTTAACATTCCTCTTCTCTATTCTCTTCATCTTTCTTTAACCATCTCTCACCTTCTTTTGGTTTGTCGTCAATGGAACGAAGGACATCGTTAGCTTGCGAACTTGTTCTATAGCGCTCTTAAACATCTCTCTTCTCTGTTGTTTCAGTGTGTCGTCTCTTTCTTCTTGTTTCACCAACGTTTGCATTTGTTATGTCAACATTTCTCTTCTTACTTCATGAGGTACTGAACGTCTATGATATAAGTCAATAGCAACGTCATTTAAAGGAAATGCTCTTGCATGGACTTCGTCCTCGCCGCTTGCGGCTTTATGAACTCATGAATTCTATCATAACTTATTGCACCATTATAGTCTTTAATGAAGTCAGCGAGTGCTTTTTTGTTTGTTGCGTAATGCTTTGCAACATCTATGTTAGCTTCTGTAAGAAGTTGTTTTATTTCCGAGTGTTCTAACTTAGACAACTTCCGATACATCTTTAGTAGGAAATAAAAAAATTTCTTAGAAAAAAATTAGCTTAGATTTTTTAAGGCTAGTTTTAAAATATTTCGAACTTTTTATTATAATGAAACACATGCAAGATTGCAAGTTCTTTTCATACAATGCTCTCGCTACTGCCATCAAGAATGAGTTCAATAATGCTGCAAACGTTAATGTTATCTTTAACAAGAAGTTTGTGAAGAGATCTAAGTTCGGTCAGTATGTCAGACCATTAGCTATCGTCATTGACCGCAAACGTTATACTTCACAAGAGTTAGCAGTAGTTTGAAACAAAAGAGTTTCTTCGTGAATGTCAAAGATACTCATTATACTGTTATAAAGAACTCTAACGTTGACTTCTTCAGTATTGCTATGAATCTTTCCGAACAGAAAGAATATAAGAAGGGTGAAACATCTGTGAAATATTATCCTTCATCTCTGAAGACAATAACGAACAAAGATGTCATACAGAAATTCTTACCAAAGGTTGAAGAAGCTTCTATTGACATTGACGAAGGAAGTGAAATAGTTGAAGAAATAGACCCTGAAGCTATTTAAGCAAAAATATATTTTTGTTCATTCTTCCTCTTTGAAGATATCGAAATATTCTGTTATTTTTTCCTTCAGTAATGTTAAGTCTTCTTTGAATGTAAGTATTGTGCAACCTTTGATGTCATAGTGTGTTTGAGGAAGAGTATTTTTGACAATTTCCTTTATTTGCTCATTCGGTGTCATTGAAATCGGTAAGTTTTCACGATAGAACCAGTTTCTGTCAGATTTATATATCTTAGCTAAGTCATAAAAGCTCTTGTTGTTTCTTCTCACTAAATGTAACATAACCATATCTTTATCTTCTTCTTTCTCCAACTCTTCAGTATATATCATATACTTATAACTCTTTTCCTTTCCTTTTGGTACTGAACGCGGTATTCTTTTATGTATGCTTTTGTCTTTGGATTCAATGACTTCATCTTTTGCATGAAGTTTCTTTTCCATCTCTCCACGTTCTGCTTTATATAGTTCATCTAACATCATGAAAATATAACAAGCATAACGAGTTGAAGTCCACATTGCTACAGCGTTTACTAAAAGTCTATGAACATAATAACCTTTCAAACCAGGAGCCAAATTCTTGCGATTTTCATACGGAATCTCTTCCCTCGGTTTTCCGAGGGAAGCAATCATATGAGGAAATTCTTCTAAAAGTTCTTTTGTCTGTTGGTTTTCAAACCAATGATATGCTTGCTTTGTAGAACAAAGAGCATTCATTATACTCTGCATTTGGTACATGTCATCTTTGACCGAACGAATGAGACGTAACTGTTTGTTATACTGTATGTACTCGTATTCTTCATTTATGGCTTCATGAACGATAGCAGTTGTTGTGTTCTCTAATGTTGTCATTGCTGTTCTTACATACAAGATAAAAATTTTTGTTAGAAAAAAATTAGCGTTATTTTCTGACTTTCACAAAAGACCAAAAATAAACGCTTTACATGTATTTTTCAGCAACTTCGTCAAATAATTTTATAGCTTTATCTATCTCATCTACTTCAAACGTTTCTTTACCTTTCATGGGAGCACCATACATTTTCTCAAAAACTTCAAGCAGTTCTGTTTCTGCAGCTCTCATATCATTAACGAACACAACCTTGACTCTATTGACTGTAGAGTCATATCTTTGAGTTATATTATATGTTCTTCCTATCTTATATCTCTTTGTATTGAAGTCCTTCGGTTTCTGAACGATGTAAAGTAAGCCTTCACTCCAACGTTCCGTATCGAATGAACCATAAGTTATGAAGTTATATCCAACAACTGGGTCTAACCATAACAAAACTATTGGTATAAGACTTTTGTCAATGAGATATGCTGTAGTTCCGTAGAATCTTACCGATATCATAAGCTCAGGATTTCTTGTCAAAATTTTCTGAGTTGAAGCATTTCTAACCCAGTGGTTTGTTTTCTTTTCAGATGGTGTTATAATGTCTGACAAAGAATATTTGTTGTATTTCTTTGAGTATCTTACGTTTAAATCACCTATTCTAACCACTTTGGTGTCATTGTCTATCTTTCTAACTGTTTCAAACTCAATGTTTGACATTACTGTCTTTACATACAAGAATAAAAATTTTCTTAGAAAAAATTAGCGTTATTTTTCTAACTAATGAAATTCATGAAATTTGGTCATTTTTCAGCAAAAATAATGTTTAGGGTAGAAGGTTAGATCTAACCTCATTTCTACCCTCATTTCTACCCTCATTATTTATAACCGTTTTACATGGTAAACGTTATGAATTCGTGAGATTCTAAACAGTTTTGTAGCTTCTATTTCTTCGCTGAGGATATCGAATGTTTTAACAATGCCGAAGGTTTCTTTATACTTCTTCTTGACATCAGATAGAAGGAAATCGTCAGCAGTTGGATAGTTTTTGTTCAGAAATTCTAACATGTCCATTTTATCTTCTGCTGGTTTCTCTGCCTCCCTCTTTAAATCTGCATAGTCGTTTCTCATACGTTCTATCTCTTTGACGGAGTAGTTATATTTCCTCATTGCTGCCTTACATTTTGAACATTGCGGCATCGTTTTTGCGTTATACATTGAAATAAAACCAGCTAGAACAACTAAGGCGTCAATGGTTTTCTTTAAATCTGAAGCAGTTGGTTTTATCTGTTCATTCCATACCTTACCTCTTCTATCTTTATCTCTTATCTGCCATACACATTCTGCAACTAATGAAACAAAGTTGTCGTATGTCTTAAACTCCCCAGATTTATATATGTCAGAGATGTTCTTATATACCATGTCGCAATCTTTGTCCATAACTTTATGGTTGCAATGATATCCTAGAAACTCATAGTTTACTTTACGTATGAACTTCTTTATTTCTACTGAGTCAGTTGGTTTCACTTCAATTTCGTCGAATTCAGGAATAGTTAGTTTTTGCTGCTGAATTTCAGGCAATTTGGGTAAATGGTCAATAATGTCCTGCATTTCATAAAGATACTGTTCATTTTCTTCATCCTGTGCGGTACAGTCTAAATTACTTGTTAAAAGTTCTTGCTTTATCTTCTGGATTTCTGTTTCAAAAGTATATGAAGAAGGAATAAAGCTTTTCATCTCTACTAACATAGATGTTGGATTCATGACTAACGAGTTTGGTGCTGTAGTTGTTTGAATTGTTGTTGTGCCGATTGTTGACATTACTGTTCTTACATACAAGATAAAAAAATTTTCTTAGAAAAAAATTAGCGTTATTTTTTCTATCTTAAGGAAATTCATGAAAATTCGTGAGGGTAGAAATGAGGGTAGATCTAACCATCTACCCTAAACATTATTTTTGGTCGTTTATGACAAAATAAATGGTTCATTTACTCACAATATTTTTGTACAAAACGACCCCAAACTTTTAACTTCTTTTCTGCAGCTTCTATTGCTATCTTAGCGAGTTCATATTCTCTAAATTCTCTCTTTAAATCTTCTTGTTCCCATTGGTTTAGTTCGTATGGAGAATCTCTATAACCATAACACATCTCACGTTCATGTTCTAATTGTTTTTCATGCATTTTCCTAACTTCTTCTTCAAACAAATGTTTTGCATTCTCTACTGTATCTTCGAGTTCTTCTTCATCTAACTTCTCATGAACTTTCTTGTCTATGGAGTCCATAATTTTTCCAACTGCTATGCAATATTTTGGAGAAGCCCACATTGCTATATAGTTTATAAGTCTTGGGTCTACATACGTTCCTCTAACCTGTTTGATTTCATCAGGAATTCCTGCATGAATTTTGTATAAAAACCAACCGTCTGTATTCCGGCGGTTGCTATATTCTTCACAAAACGCCTTATAATACTCTTCCCAGGACTTATTTTCCAACAACTTTCTAAAGTCTTTCCTAAACTGCTGACACATATTTGTTGCATTAATGTAACCATCCTTGTCTCTACGTAAGACTTCAATACCATTATAAGTGCCTTTTGTGAATGTTTCGCCATTAGATTTGTTCGTGAACGTTTTTGCTTCGACTGACATTACTGTTCTTACATACAAGATAAAAAAATTTTCTTAGAAAAAAATTAGCGTTATTTTTTCTATCTTAAGGAAATTCATGAAAATTCGTGAGGGTAGAAATGAGGGTAGATCTAACCATCTACCCTAAACATTATTTTTGTCTGATTTACATCTAATGAAAAAGTTTAGAAGAATTTTCTTATTCTTTCTGGCTTATTTTTGTCTTTCCAGTACTCCCGCTCTAATGGTCCCAGATGTGTTGGCTTTGACTCTCTCAAGTTCTTAGATGGTATAACATCTTCAACGCCTCCTTCATATCTTACTTTATAAGTGTCATCGTTTATGTTATAGCCAAGTATTTCAATAACCACTCCTCGCTTTGCTTCGTCAATGGTTTCAGCAAGTTTGCCATTACTACTTTCAACTAATTTGTGACGAGGGTAAAACGCAATAGAGTCGTCAGCAGCTTTTATAAGATTTCCATTACCTTGCGTAGAGTCTACGATATATATAGTTTCTACTTAACCTTAAACGTTTCTTTGTCAACGGTTTGTCGTCAAGAACTACACGAACTTTTGTACCAGGAATGAGGGTAAATTGTGTTGAATTTCTGATATTTTGTGTTTGGCTTCGTTTCTTTTGTATATACTTTTCTTCTTGTTGTTGTGTCATTGAATTTGGTGTATGTCCTGTTGTAGAATGTGTTGAGGAATTATATACTTCGAGAAAATGTTTCATTGTTTCTTCGGTAAAGTCTCGCTCTTGGTTTAAATCTCTGAGCGTTCTTATGAAGCGGTTTATGATGCCGAGTATGTTATGGTTATGGTCTTCAGTAGTGTAGTGAGTGATGTTATGCTTAATGAGAAAATCTGTGATTTCATTGCTGAGGTATGCACTGTCTTGGTCTGATGTTAAAGTACTTGGGCTATGTTCTGCTACAAACTTTTGTAAAACTCTTAACACTTCACGAGTTCCTTTATTTTTCATTGGATATGCATATGCTTTACGAGTGTTAACATTAATGAAGATGAGGAATGGTTTATGTCCTCCTTTTCTGCTTTGAATGAGAGTGTCAAATTGGTATGCGTCAGGAGCGTTGGAGTAAATTGGTAAAAAGTAGTCGTAAGGGTTTATTTTTGTTTGATGTACAACATTTTTGTCAAAGAACCTTTTCACTTCAGCTCTGTTAGTAAACCCAACTCTTTGCAGCTTCATTGAACTTCTTAAATGACCTCCATGGATGTTGTTCGAATACTTCTTTCAAGCCCATTTATGTAAAGTTAAAGATTTTATTCTAGGCTCAAGCGCGTTCATTGAACTCTATACCATGCAAATACAGTCACAAATGGTGGCATATAATCTGCACCCGAGCCTGTTGGATTTGTTGTGAAAGTGTGTGAATGATTTCCTCCTGGTTCAGTTGGTCGAAAAGTCTTTTTTGCTGCATTGTTATAAGATGGAGATAAAACATCATTGCCAGCTTCATACTCTGAGTTGTATAATGGGTGGTCTCTTAATGAGTGGCTATGGTCGCCAGAAAAGTTTGTAGTTCCTGTATGAGTGTGCGGTGGAAGGTTTGCTTCAGTAATTTTCTTCGAACCTCCTGTTTGATTTGAAGAGTTAGCACAGTATAAGAATTTATCTACAATCTGCTGCCACGTACCAAAACCTAAAACACTTGCGGGATTTGTTGAGTTCATTGACATATAAATAGAGCCTATAGGATATATGGTTTGAAGAATCTGAGTCTTCATTGTTTGAAGTTCTGTTTTGTCGGCTTTCTTATCTAACATTGCTGGTAGTTCGTATGCTTCAAAGTTTCTGGCATGACCTTCAATGTTCATACATCTGTTATCTAAATTGTTTAGTGTATCTTTTACGCTTGTACTCGGATTCTCTAAAGGTGCACTTGAACCCAAATCATAGTTCAATATTATGTCGTCTGCTCTAACAGTAGTGAAGGATTCATGTGTATGGTTCTTGTCAGCTTTACTATTTAATGTAGCTTGAAGTTCATTTATATCGGAGATATTGTGTTTATGAGATTTCAAAACTTTGTTCGTTGCGTCAAGTTCATCTTTGTCAGCTTTCTTATCTAACATTGCTGGTAGTTCATGTGTTTCAAAGTTTCTGACATGACCTTCAATGTTCATACATCTGTTATCTAAATTGTTTAGTGTATCTTTTACGCTTGTACTCGGATTCTCTAAAGGTGCACTTGAACCCAAATCATAGTTCAATATTATGTCGTCTGCTCTAACAGTAGTGAAGGATTCATGTGTATGGTTCTTGTCAGCTTTACTATTTAATGTAGCTTTGAAGTTCATTTATATCGGAGATATTGTGTTTATGAGATTTCAAAACTTTGTTCGTTGCGTCAAGTTCATCTTTGTCAGCTTTACTTTTAATAGCATCTTTCAAAAGTTTTTTGCCTTAACTCTCAAAGTAAATCTTGGTTCAACTAATACACCGTTAACAGAGAAGTATGAAGCATAAATTTCATCGTTATAACCAAATGCTTCTGGTGCTTTACCACGTGTCATACTGTACAGTACAGCTTATGTCATAACCTTTAGCACGAATGTATTTATATCTTCTTTCATTAACATCTTCCGTCTTCACTTTTTCATCCTGTGTTAAATATCCATGGTAGTCCGTTATAATCTGTTCATCTGAAACTTATATAATGAACATGGTTTTTTATCTGCTTTTTCGGCTAATTTCTCTTCTATCTCATTTATTTCAAGTTCATGCCTACCACCACCTCCCGAAGAAGTATTTTTCTTCAGCTCTTGAAGAACGTCCACTTCGCATCTTTTGGTCAATAATGAGACTTTGAGTTAAAACCTTTCCTGTCTTAATGGATGTTTGTAAAACTTCTTCTTCACCGTGTTCGGTGTCATGGTCGTCATCATATCTTGTGAAATCAGAGATGTTGTCAATACATTAAGCATATCTGTCTCAAAAGTTCTGCTATTTGAAACTGGAACGAAAGATATACAGAACTTTCATCATCTCCTAAAGTCAAGTCTGCTTTCTTAAGTATTTCTTGAATGTATGCAATGAGAACAGAGTACCTTGGAAAATATTCGAACAAATATTTCATTACCTGTTGGTTTTGGTGGTTCTTCTGGAGTTTCTGTTGTTTCAGTTCCTTCTGTAGGTTCTGTTGGAGTTTCTGCATCTCTTGACTTCAATGCTCTTGCTCTCAAAGACCTAAATGTTAGAGCACCAGGTTTTACAAAGGACTTTTTATAAATGCTTTAATAGTTCCTGGTAAGTTATTGTTAGCATTAAGTAAGTTCCTTATGCTTCCATCATGTACGTCCATAGCACTATGTAAAAAATCTATACTTTTCTTGTAGTCAGCAATAGACTGACTGCGATTTTTTAAAGATTTGTCAATACCTTTAAGCCAATCTTCATGCATGTCTGATACTGAGCCAAGAATATCATTTGCTTCCTTTAGTGTATTTTGTGCTTCTCGTAAAGTATCCAATCCTGTACGTGCATTGTTTGCTATACGTCTTACAGTATCTATTTGACTCCTTGTTTCTTGCATCCAACCAGATAAAGTTTTAATAGTATCCGAACCATTTGAAATGAAGTTCAAAGCATTTTTAACGTCATCTAAAACTTCTTCACCAAGTACTGCCTATATCTTTCCGATTTGGTATTGAAGAACTCCATATGAAGCAGCTGTTAAACCAGTATTTATAAGGTTCCATATCCATGATTTAGCAGTTTTTCCATCCTTTCCATCTTCACCATCCAAACCGTTCTCGCCTTGAGGTCCTTGTAGTCCTTGTATTCCTTGTATTCCTTGTGGTCCTTGAGGTCCTGTGTCGCCCTTCTCTCCTTTCAGTTCATCTTTATGTTCGTTATAATATTCTAATGTCATAAGGTGTACATCATTACTGTTACCAGCAACGCCGAGAATTTGTTTCTCATTCATGACTAAATTCTTTAAGCATTTAATGTTGTTGTCAAATCGAAAGCTCTTTAACAATTCAATGAGAACATTTAATACTTTCACTAATGAGGCATCTACTGTAGAATTTATATATTGCACCGTTCCATCATTTATGATAGGAACTTTACTTATTGTAATGAATGGGTCATACGTGTTAAAAGTATCGAAATCAATGACTTTTTTAGTCTTTCCATCGTCAATGACTAAATCATTGCCTTCAATGGTTAAAGTTGAGTTTTCATTTACTAGTTCATGTGCTCTTCTTGCTTCATTTGTTTCATACGCATATGCAGCAATAGTCATATTTTAATGAGAATAAAATGTTGTTCTATTTGCAAAGTACAGACCCAAACGAATATGGGACAGTAAAGCTACAAACAAACTTAGGTCTTCAGAATGAAGCGCTTGCTTTCAGAGTTGTTGACTTCAATACTATCGCAACTTTTGTCATAACAGATGAAACAGATTCATAGAGATTGAAATAGATGACAAAAGAAGTGTTATAACATTTCCTAACAGAGCTGGGTATAGAATAGATAAAATTGCTGGAGTCATAAATACTCTCATAAATGAAGAAACTATTGACAACATAGATGTCGAACTCTCTTCTGAGGGAACAATGAAGTTCAGTAGCAAGAAAGAGTTCAAGATAACACGAATGAGTCATAGAGTACAACTTCTTTTGGGAGCATACCATATGACATTTCCTTTGAAAAGTGTTGACAAAACGATTGAGATGAAATCTGTTCCATACGTATGTTATGGCAATTGTTTATACATTGAGTCTAAAATAGCTAATGTCACAGGTATTTCAGGAGTTAATAGTAAAGGTTCAGTAGAATATAAATCCTTCTGTTATGCAGTCAATTCAATGTTCATTCCAAACGTTCCTGTCATAGCAACTCATTTAGGTAAATGGGTTCGCATTAGTCCTCATAATTTGAAAGACATGCAATTCAGACTTGTTGACTTTCAAGGAGAGCCTGTAGAACTGAAGGCACCAGTGCGAATGACTGTTGAAGTTGACTTTTTAGAAAATATTAAATGCAACAGCTTACAAGAGAACTCAGAGCTAAAAATATAAAGTATGAATGTTATGTATTAGGTCATGAACTTTGGTTGTTGCTGTTTGATGAAACAAATGAATTAGTTATGTCAGTCAAGAGAACAGAAAAATATTGTGTTAGTGAAAACTGCACCAAGTCAATAAGATTAGGTTTGCATTATGAAGATGAGTTCGATACTGTTGAAGAAGTTTTGGATAGATATTACAAATTGCTAACTTGAAATTTTTTG
Organism: Trichomonas vaginalis G3; assembly: GCF_026262505.1. Lineage (NCBI taxonomy): Eukaryota > Parabasalia > Trichomonadida > Trichomonadidae > Trichomonas > Trichomonas vaginalis. Next base: position 376,345 of record NC_067203.1, read on the forward strand.
ACTGACGGCGCAAAGCGCCAAGATGGGCTCAAAGAGCCCTCCTGACTGCTTTAATTTACTAAAACATATTTCAAGCAAAGTTTATAGTCAGTAGATAGTTTTGTATACTCGTTCGAATATTTATACTTAAACTCAACTCCTGTAGTTCCTGGTGTTTCAATGATGCGGATGTTACCTATTTTCATGAATGGTGGCGTTTGACCACAGCATTCGATTTCAGGGTCGAGATAGTCAATGACACATTGTTTCCCTGTTATTCGTGAGATAACATTTTCAAGGTCCTCCTTTGTTAGAATTATTTGGTTCTTGCTTATAAGATTTGTCAAAAGCTTCTTATCGTCTTTGAGTAAAATTGTTTGGTATAACTGAAGAAGGTAATGGTCTACGTTATCTGAAGGATTTGTTTGAACATTTGTGTAAGGATTGTCGTTGGCTTCTCTTGAAAGAATTTGGTCCAGTGGTGGATACTCTAACTTAACATCTGATGTAGCGTTAGCGTTTGAAGCTGAGTTTAAATTCACCGACTTAAGTTCTGGTTCTTTTTCTTTCAAACACTCTGAACTATAGTTCTTTATAACAATATTGTTTGTCGTTCGTGTGTCAACATTTGATGTTGGTTCAATTGGAACATTAACGGCACCAGCTAAGATGGATTTGCTTCTCATTTCATATAGAATAAAAACCTTTTATATGTATGAAATGAACAATATACTCGACAAGGGTTTGAATGTAAAGCTAACGAATGAAAATATAGGGTGTCCAAAGGTGTGTTTAGCACAAACCTGAATACTGCGAATAGAAATAAACAAGTTACATATATATAAAGTTTATTTAAATATAATCACCATTGGATTCAATCACGCGTTCGCAGCGATCGATCCAGGCTTCAAAGACACGCTTTAAATCATCATGAGCAAATTGCTCAAATTGCTCTCTTACAAAATTTTCAAGATCATCTGGACTCGCGAATTCGCGTCCTTCAGCTCTTTTTTAGCGTGCCGAATAAATAAAAGTCAGAGGGTGCAATCTCAGGTGAATAAATTGGGTTTGGAACAACTTTGACATTGTTTTCCACCAAGTAATTCATTACCTTATGACTTTTGTGAACTCTTGAATTATCAAAATGAATTGCAAACTTTTGTTTTTGTTGTTTGGATTTCTCAAACTCATCAGAATTGATAATTTGAGTAAGAACATTGTCAATTAGATACTGAGCATTCATCGTATTAGGTTTTTGAAGAATATCAATTGCGATGATGCCATTCACGCCCCAAAAACCGACAACATCATCATTGGTGTGTCAATTTTTTTCTTCGGGAATGTTTGCGGATTTTCATCCTTCGGGATCCACATGATTTTGGCTTCTGTTGCATATTGAAACCAAGACTCGTCCCCTGTTACTAAAAAGCGAAACTTCTTGGATTGATACGCACCCAATATAGAGAGGAGCTCTTTCGAAGATTGGACTCTAGATTTTTTTTGAACTGAATTAAGGTTGTGCGGAACCCAACGTGTATACGCTAGTTTGTAGTTCAAATAATTGTGCAGATAATAACTGACTGTTGTACGTGGTATCTTTGTCATCTCCTCTATCCTTCTGAGTGATGCTCTTGGGTCTTCATCTAGCACTTGAAGAATTGCTTTGATTTTTCTTTGATCCGGCGATTTTTTGTCAATTTTTATGATGGGCGCCTTTTTGTTCATGAAGTGATACATCCTAACATGATACGTTACAGTGGAATAGCTAGGAGCATCCATACCGAAGCATTTTACCAATGTCTCGTAGATTTTTTACAGTCTTTGCATTTTTTTGCAAGAGCGAGGATGTTTTCTTTATGATTCATTAAAAAAATGAAAAAAATCCCGCCAAAATTTCCCGCGAAACCGCCTCTTGTCTCAAAATTCATTTTATATCCCGGCATGGCGCCAAAATACAACATACTCATCATATACATATATTCATATTTTTTATTATATATTTATAATCAGCATATATCTCCTTTAATAGTCTCATATAGAGCGCTGTGCTAAACGCACCTTTGGACACCCTATATTGTTGAATTCACTGAGACAGGTGCTGTGTATAAAGATGTAGAACTACTGAACAAAAGAGCTAAGGGAAGAAGCAGGAACATGAACAAAGGGTGGAAGCCTATAAAAATTTATGTCAATGATGGCTCAGGAGGTTCAAACATAAAGTATGCAGAAAGTTATAGAGTTTATGCTCTCAAAGGTGAAAAGCCTTCATTTAAGAACAGCTATTCTAACGCATATCCTCAAAAGCTAACGGATGGGGAAGTGGATGATATGAATGACAGCAAAAATATTAACAGAAATGGCGACAGAGATGCATGGAATTTGTTTACCATCAGTCAATTGAAGGTTAAACTTTAAAACAATGTTGGTCTTTCCCATGGAATATTTTTGACTTTAATGGTATTAGTCATGATATGAATCTCAAGGTATGAACGAGGAGAGATGAGAGACTTATATGCTTCCCAAATTTCTTCAAAAGGTAATGTTATACCTGACTGTTTCCAAATGAGTTCAATATCATAGCGTGAGAAACCTTGAAAGATAACGAAGTCAGTTATGAGACGTTTTATGTTTAAAGCTAAAAACCTCCATGTTTGCATAAGTATTGCTACAGTTAAATGGTAATGTCTGACTTTAGTTATGATGTTAGCTAATGGTGAGTCAGGCTTTGAAACTAAACCTTTTCCGGCGAAGTCGTCGCAAACGAGCAGAGTGTTTGATGGATATTTTTTGAAGGGGTATTTTGAAAGTTTTGACAGAATGTAGTTTGTAAGTCTTTTCATATCGTAAACTCCTGAGTATTGACGTAAGTGGTGTTTGTCAATAATTCTTTCCATCTCTTCTGAAGTCTTTTGCATTCCTGACTGTATGAACTCTACGATGGCATAATATTTTCTCTTACGTCGAATGTAACGTTGAAGAAATTCAATGAGTTCACTGTCTGGAACTTTAACGACAGAGGCTTGAACTTTTGACATAAATGTTTTCGCTGTTGAATCCATAGAGTCTGAAGTTGCTGATATAATGATTTGGTCATAGTAAGAGTCGTTTCCTAAACGTTCTGTTATGAGTATATGACGAATGAGGTTAAATGTCTTACCTGAACCCATCTTTCCACAATAGAAATAAACACCATTTGAACAGAACTCATAGTCCTTACTGAAAGGAAGAATAAGAGAAGAGTTAAGTTTGTCTGTAGTTTCATTCATGTCTTCATCTACATCATGTATTAAATGCTTCATTTTATCTCCATTAAAAATGCAAGTCAGAAATATTCAGAACATAGCACCGAGTCTAACTGACAAGAGTATAAAGATATACTATGAACACGTTATGATGAAACCTACCAAAATTCAAGAAAGTCAGTATACTTATGAATATCCAAGACACTGGTAGAGTATGTAGGAGGTGAGAAAGCTATTGAAATCAGACAAGTTAGAAGTATTCCAGCAGGAAGAACAATATTATTGAAGAACTTTAATGTTTTGAGGTATAATGATGAAACAAAGAAGCAAGATAGTTTTCCTGTTGCTGTGTATGTGAACCTAGACACAGGAGATGACATGAAAGTTTTTAACACAAAGCTTCAAACGGTAGTGAGAGAACAACTGACTGCGGAAGGACATCCATTACCTTCAGAAGTTACCATAGCATATAATTTTGAAACAAACTCAATAGATTTTAAAGTCGTCTCTGCAAAGAAGTCAGGATTTACATTTAATGAAGCAGATGTATATTCGAATGAAAACTTCAAAGCTATTGCATGGTTAGATAATGACGATTGCTTTAAGAAAATATTTAAATTCAGTGACTCAAAGATGTCAATAGATGACCTTCGTGGAATGTTACCATCGACGTTTACAGTTGAAGGTTCAGCAGGATTGCTTACAAGATTGTCAATTGGTGGTATTTGGTCTCGTGAGAACATTGTTATAAAATCCCAGTATAAGTGAATTTGCTGAAGAATCTATATTATGTCTTTCAAACTATATGTATTCACCGCCGAAGCATTATAGTATAACAAACTTTGTCAGTAAGTTTAACATAAGACTTGTCGAACCTTCTTCAATGAAAGATGTTGTGCTACCTAAAGATGGAAAGGATGGACTCATTATTGAGATGATTTTAATAGCATATTAAATGAGCTTGTTCTTGAAGGTCATTCATGATGAAATAACTGTTGTAGAAGATGTTAGCAATTGTTCAGACATTTTGAAGCGTATAGATGATATAAGAAAGAAGTTAGATAGACCGCAAAGCGGTGAGGGCGAAGCCCGTGAGAACGCTTATGTTTCATTGACTTTCTCCAGTAACGAGAACTTTTATGAGATAATATTGAAGAGAGATGATTTTAATATGGTGTAAATGGTAGCTTGGGCAGCTTTAGGCGCAATGGGAACAAAAGCATTAGCATTTGGAGCAAAAGCACTTGGAGCTTATGACGCAGTAAATAAAATGAGTGGAGGAAGGGTTTCGAAGACATTAGATGCAAATAAAGGGAAGATTGGAGGCTGGGTTGCAAAGAAGTTAAGATTAAATAAAATAGGGCTCATAAATAAAGCATCCAATTTGGTTGCGACTGAGTCAGAAAATGCTTTAGGAAAGGACGATGAGTTTGCAAAACACGCAAAAGACTTTAATGACCAGATGAAAGGTGAAACAATGCATTTAAATAGAGTCGATGGAACTAAAGAAAATGTTTCTTCTCCACAACTTCCACCAGCAGTTCTTCCGTATGGTCCCTATGGAATGTATGGAAACCCTTACGAAAGACCATTTGACCCATTGACTGGTGGAAGTAATTGGTATCATTACGGACGAAGAAGAAAGACAGTCAAGTTGGAGACAGACGTGAAGAAAGCAACTAAAAAGAAACCAAGGAAGAGAGTTATAAAGCAATGAGAACGTTTATGTTATGAGAAATTTTTAACGTTAGTTTTATTTTTACTGAAAATTTTTATTTGGATGTAATGACGAAAACTATTGAGATTATAGATCCGTATTTTTCCCAAGTGAGCGGGGTATCTCTAATCCCAGCCCTATCGTCCTCCCAGTGTCAGTTTTTAATATAAAATCCAAAATTTTTTTAAAAATAAAAATTTCGAGAAATTTTTCTAGCTTTTTTTCTTTGATTTCAATAATTCAAAATAAATTTTGGAGTAAAAAGACACTATTTAATGAAATTCATATGAGTGAATGTGGATAAATACTCTCAAAACATACAATTTATATATTTTTTCTTTATATTATCAACTAATTAGTGATAATTTTTTTTGAACCAGATTTTTTTTCATTAAAAATATAATATATAACGCAATAATGATGTACACATACGCATCTACACATCAAAATATAAAGTTTGTTTTGGTCTGGGCACCCCAACCCAAAATTCTAAAAAAATTGAATAAAATTGAATACTTGGGGCTGGGATACCCAGCCCGAAACCGAGTTGATTTTTTTGAATTAAAGAATATATTTACGTATTTATAATATATATGTGATGTTTATAAAAATACTAAATTTTGTAAAAAAATTCAATTTATTCAAAACGTATATTAAGTGATCACTTCATTAATAGGATCAGCGATCCTACTAAATGGTGAGAATGCCACTAGCTAAAAAGGGAGTCCTTGGAGCTCTTGATCTCTTGTCAGTAGAGTCCATAATGAGGCATGGCATCTACTGATTAGAGATCAGAGCAATCCTACCTTACCTTCAGGAGCTACAAAGCTCCTAATCGTTACGAGAGGGAGCCTTGGAGCTCCTGAAGCTCATCAGCAGAGGATATTTACCATTTGGGTCTCTTTTGATGAAAGATACGAAGCCCATCTACGAACCAGGAGCTCCAAAGCTCCTAATCCTTACGAAAGGGAGCTTTGGAGCTCCTGAGTCTTCATCAACAGAGTCCCAGTTGATAAATATCCTATGCTGATGAAAGATGCGAAGCACATCTTCGAACCAGGAGCTCCAAAGCTCCTATTCCTTACGAAAGGGAGCTTTGGAGCTCCTGAGTCTTCATCAACAGAGTCCCAGTTGATAAATATCCTATGCTGATGAAAGATGCGAAGCACATCTTCGAACCAGGAGCTCCAAAGCTCCTATTCCTTACGAAAGGGAGCTCTGGAGCTTCTGAAACTCCTCCTATTATAAAATAGGACAGTTTTCTTCTGAGGCTTCTCATCAAATCTAAGACTTCAGAAGAAAGCTGTCCTATCCGTGTATACTTACATTCTGATGGACTACAAGTGTACAACTTTAAGGCAGAGATTATCCGAGGCCTCTCATCAAATGAGGGACCTCGGATAATCTCTGCCTTAAGTAGTCAAATAGCTTTTCTGACTATTCAGGGACAAGAGAACAAGAGTTGGAATACTCTAAGGCAAGGTTCTTCCGAAATCTCTCATCGAATGAGAGATTTCAGAAGGACCTTGCCAAATCCTTGAACACCGATATCCTTGGAACCGAGCTAGGACCAAGGAGAAGTAGTGTGCTATAGCGCACGATGGCAATCTCGGAAATACTTATATTGCCACATGCACAATATCTATTCAGCCTGACTCCTATATACAAGAAGTCAGGCAGAATAGATATTGTGCATATGGTTTGCAGAACTCTCATATATATAAATTTTTGTTATCCCAAAAAAGGTGACACTTTGGGTGTATCGTCCATCCCAGGGATGCAAAATTCACATCACCTTGTATCTATAATTGAGATAACAAACTACAACGGTCATGAGTTCAAGAACTTGTTCTTCGTTCCGCGTGAGAATACATTCTATCAGATACGAGGGAGAAAGGGTAAAGTTAGTTTAAGCATTTATGATAAAGAGCATTATGGAAGATATATACAAGCAGTAGATACAAACGGTAAGCGTGTTTCATTAGCTTTGTCAAAACTTACTAACATTAATTATGACAGCGACTTTGACCTATATGAAGAAGAAAGTGAGTCAGAAGATTATGAGCTGTTATGTGAAGCACAGCAATGGGAGGAGTTGCAATACTTTTGTAAGTGAGAACGTTAGTGAGAACGTTAGTGAGAACGTTAATGAGAACGTTAGTGAGAACGTTTATTTTTTCATGCACGTGCATTGTGTCGCGGGGAGTTGCCATGGGCAATGACCTGCGCACAATATATAACGTACAGAGAGGTGAGATGAGGTGGTTTATGTGATAAATACTTTACGTGGCAGAAATAGTTTAAGGTTATTAGAAATATTGCATATGCGATGTAAAATATACGTTAGTGGTTTTGTAAAGTGTCAGATTGACATATAATGGGTAAGATGGCGCGCAGTGCCACCATACTGAAGATATGTATACTAACTCATATATCAAATCCAATTTCAGGTTATAGTATTTTTTCACGTTTATCTGTCAAAAAAGATGTTTTTGACAACCCAACCAAAAAAAATCACGCAAGAAAGGATTAAACGATTTAGATCCTCATAATGACAAATCTGATCCTCTTGAAAATGATCCATTATATGAAGAAAGCCATATTGCTCAATTATTCCCAGAAAATGTCATTTTACCATCAAATTTTGCCAAGAAGGCAAACAAATTCAGCGATTTTGAAACATACATTCATAATACATTAAGTAGATTTCATAACGGGATCACATATGAGAATCTAGAGTTTGCTATTCTAAATGCGAAACGTCATCCAAAACACATTGTTGATCTCATAAATAAAGGCAATTTTTCACAAATCTTAAGGAGTACACTTCGCACAATGACAATTGAAAACAAAGTGAATTATAGTCATGTAACCACACTCTACTTCGCTGCATAGCTCTCAAAATAGAGCTCCTTTATTATAACTATCATAAATTTCAAATCTCAGATTGAAATATTCGTTAAATGATAGTTCTTTTGTATATTTGTATACTATTTTGTTTGTATTAAACTTGTTTGTTATTTTTAGTCACAAATTATATTTTTTAAATTTAATTAAAGTAAAAATTCCTTTAATGGTAATGTTCGAACATTGATTACAAGATAATTAAAATATATGACCTCATTATAAATGAATTTTAACTCTAGATAATTGAGAAAGCTACAAATTGTTTCTAAATCTTGAAATTATTCGATGTCAATCTAATTTTTCTTGTTATAGCCTACTTCTATGGTGTACAGGTTGTCATAATTACTATTTTAAAGTGTAAAACATGCTTATATCAATCAGGACGTTAAAATGGAAAAGTACATACCAAGCAAATGTTTGGATTTATATGCGACAGCCTTTTTAATGGATGTGACAAAGCGTTTCAATATAGATTTTGATTAAAGCATAACTGCAAATTATAATTTGACTTTATATGTACCAATAATAATGGCAATTATGAGTTTTTTTATATAAATTATATCACACCGCTTCTAGTAATTTTTAGCTTAAGCATATCATCGGCTAATTTTCAAAAAAAAATTTCAAATTTTAATCCAAATTCTTTTCTTAAAATTCACAATCAAATTACAGCTTATCTTTAATAGTCTTATTCATTATATGCTTTTTTTTCGGCTCCATAAAAGTCATAAATTTTTCCATCATAAATTTGTTAGAAATTGGGTTACCATTGCCAAACATTTGGATAGAAAAAGCCCAATAAATTATACCCAAAGCATCCAAACATGAAGATATCATATAAGAAATATAGTTTAATTCAGTAATTCCCTAAAATCTAAAATGTTTAAGAACGTTTGTTCAATATCTTACAATCTAATTCACAGATTTAGCATATGTACTACGTATCAAATATACAATGTGATCTCTCAATAAGCTTAGAAGGTTAATTATTAAAATTAAATAAAATTCTACAATTAGCGAAAAATAATACGGCAGATAATATGCTTATAGGTAAAGAAATTCAAAGAGCATTCCTTAAATTTTTTCGAAATTTATCAAAACTCGAAGGTAAATCATCGAGTGATATGCGAAAAAAACTTTTTTATTCTATTAATGATAATAAATATATTAGCCATATTAAAACTTTTCATTTTTTAAAACTCATAGAAATACGTTTGATATTCTTCATTAAGAACATATAAAAACGAGTATAATTATCATAATCTGTTAATTTACAATATAAATGCTTTTCTGCTTGTAGTAAATATCAAATAAGAAAATAATAACATTATAAATTTTTCAAATAAGAATATATTATCTAGCATCTAAGCATGAAAATATTTAGAATTTGATATCTAAATTCTGCTTAGATTACTTTCAAAATATAAGTCAATGATTTGATTTTATTAAACGCTAATATTGATATGTAACTCATTATTCGATCAAAAGTTAATTCAACCTTGTTAAAAAAAATAAAAATAAAAAAAACTGGTGCTTACTGATTTGAAACATATTGCCTTGAACCCCACACATAACCAGTAGGCTAAACGTACATTTTTTATAAATTCTAGTCTAAAATACTTCCCGCAGGCATTTGTTTAATTATTTCACATTCTGAACATAAATTTTTAATATCATAGATAATGAAAGCGAAAAATATATAAAAATCGACAAACATTTATAATGAATTGAGAGCTTACGTGTCAAACAACACATTTCATACTGATTCTATAAAAGGTATCTTTATTATAGAAGTGTAAGCTATATCTTTGTTTTTTATTATAACAAATTCAAAATTCTCTTATAAGGATTAGATGAAATCTGTAATTACTAAATCATTAGCTAAATGAAGGTTCAAATAGAAAGTAAATATCAATTTATATGATACTGAAACCAAATAGTTCTTTAATAAAAGATAACACGCTGAAAATTATTGAGTATTTGCAAATCTCAAAAATCTATTGGTGAATTTGGCTCAACTTTTAAAATTATAACATTCATATCAAATCATAAAAGCAGACAAAAATTAAAGCCAAACCTATCGGCCAATTTTTTTTTTGATATTTTGATTTTTGAGGTATACTTTTAAAAGTGGATTTAAAGCACTTATGAAAAAACATTAACTTTTGTCGTTATGATTATTGATTTAGACAATAATGATTTTAATCTTTGATTATCAAAACACTAAAGTCATCTTTTTAACATTTGCTTGGTAGCATTAACTCAAGTCTAAAGTACTATTTTATGTGGCACTCTTAGAATTTTTGTATTCATTGTACACGCTGAAATAGTACCATTAAAGTTATGACGAACTTTCAAAAAATAGTTTGGTCACCTTTAATAAAATTATTCCCCAATCCTCATATAAACTGCAGGATTTACGAGTTCTTGACTGAGAATGGTGGTGATAGTTCTAAATGATAATCTTTGCTGAATATGATTTCCTTACGAATTTTTCTTTGAGTTATAAAGATTTTTAATATCAGATTGATCCAAAACAGTCCAACTAAAATAAATATTCATTTTCTGGTGCAATTTATGCCCCATTCATAAAGTATTCAATTTTATTATTTTATCCGCGGTTTCATTCTAAAAGCTCTTAAGAATTGAGAGCAAGCGGAATATATTTTAAATTCAAATTTGAATTAATGAACTTGATAATCTCATTGTAACATAATACAGATCTTGATTTTAGTTATTAACAATTCAAGTGATTTCGTTTTTGCCGCCAAAATTTTTACTTATATGGCAGAGCAACCTCCACCAGAAAATGATCCAAAAAATAAGCGCTATAAACTTCCTCAACAAGGCCCACAAGTAGTTACGAACAAAAGACCTCTTACCGAGGAAGAAAAACTAATAATCGTCGAATATTTCCATAAATGGGGTAAACAATGGACAAAAATTGCTAAGCTTATAGGAAGGAATGAAAGTACTGTTAGAAAATGGTATGAATCCTTTAGGAGAACTGGTAGAAGTCATAATCCACCAGGAAGAATTCCAATGATCGGTGAGCCTATTATTGAACAGGTTCTTATGATTTCTTCCAATGAACCATCATTAACACTTGAAGCAATTTCCAAGAAAGTCGGAATTTCAAAAAGTTCAGTTCATAACATCCTTCACCAGAACGATGTTAAGTAAGTAACATCCTTTTCACTCAACATTTTCAACAAATGCATTATCATGATATTTTTTTTCATCAATTTTATTTGACTAAATTTTCCTTTGTTTTTTATGATTCAACCTATTCCTAATGTTTAGAAAGTGATCAAAATGGTTCCTCTTTATATTGAACTCACTTTTTTAATTGATTTAATCTTTTGCTATACTTTATTCAGTAACTTTGGAGGAATTTAACCTAAAGTTAATTGACATCTCATTGTAATATTTAATGTTTCAATTATGAAATATTAAAAGCTCAAGAACGAATCACTCTCATTGCCAATATTCTCGAATTCTTGTTATGAAATGTAGATAATTTATATGATATTATACGCCATTAGACATTATTAAGGGTCTATCATCCGGCCAAATTACGACTTTTATTCAATTTTGAGAGAAAGATAATAAAGTTTTCATGCACATGTATTTTGTGTATAGTTTATGATTTTTCTTTCCATCATTGAATTTATGATATAACGATTTTTCAGCATTTCACACAACATTGAAGTTAAAGCCATTTCAGCATTTTTAAAAAATTAAAAAATTGAGGCTTCACTTCAATTTTTAAAAATTTTTTTGTTTTGAAGTGTCACTTTTATAATTTTAAAATGTCTGAAAAAGACATTTACACTAACAAATACAGTGAATTGATTAGTATCTACAAATACCACATCGATTTATACAATGCTTTGTATCAGTTAAAAACGGAAAACGAAGAAGAATTACACTCGATTTACAAAATGATTAAAACAGATTTAATTGATTCAAAGAAATATATTCCGAAAAATATTATGAAAGACATTTTGGATATTATTCCGTATAATAACCGCTATTTAAAGTCATACTTGACTCTTGCAAAATTCATATTTGATGATTATAATGTAAAAGAGGTCAAATATATTCCACTTGTTTCTAAATACATGTTTTACAAACAATATGGAATTAAATTAGACACATCTGATGATTTCGAAAAAAATAAATACGAAAATCTCGATATTCATTCAGAAAATACAATTTACAGAGCAATTATGAATAATGACTTAGAAACATTCATTGGATTCACAGAGAGAGACGGATTTGATGAGGGTCAAAAACTTGTAAGTAGTTTATATCCAGATCCTGAAGACGGAAATGATAGAAGTCAAAGAGTTCACGACTATTTGCATCTTTCTCGAACACCATATTCATTACTTGAATTATGTTGTTACCATGGGGCGGTTGATTGTTTCAAGTTTTTAAGAACAAAATTCAACTCAAAAATAACTGAAAATTGTCCCTGCTTCTCATTTTTAGGAAGAAATCAAGAAATCATGAGTGAATGTTTGAAATATCAAAAACCAAACGTAAAATGCATGATATATGCAATAATTTCACACAAGATTGATTTTGTTACATTCTTGATGAATGAATACAATATACAGATTGATTTGTTTCAATGCGGATTCAATCATAATCTTGATTCTTTTTTAGTTTATTTCGATCAAACTAAAAATCTCAAAAGATGCTTCATTTATTCACCAATGTTTAATATTCCATCTCTTTGTGATTATTTCCTTTCCCTTGGTGCACGTATCAATGCAACAGATGAAGAGGAGGAAACAGCTCTTTTTAAGGCAGCAAGAAATAATAATAAGGAAACTGCCGAATTTCTTATTTCACACGGTGCATATATAAACAATAAAAGTTCACATTACAGAACAGTACTTCTGATTGCAGTGGATAATAATAATAAAGAATTAATTGAACTTTTTATTAAACATGGTGCAGATATTCATAAAAAATTGCAACTTGGAGAAACAGTTCTTTATTTTGCAATAAATAACAATAGAAATGAAGCAGCAGAAATCCTTCTTTCATATGGTGCAAATATCAATGAAAAAGATAACTTTTCGGTAGCTCTGCTTCATAGAGCAGTAGAAAATAATAGTAAGAAAACGATCGAATTTCTTATTTCACATGGTGCAAATGTCAATGAAAAAGGTTACAATGGATGTACAGCCCTTCATAATGCAGCATATAAAAATAATAAAGAAATAGTTGAACTTCTTCTTTCTCATGGTGTAAATATTAATGAAAAAGATGACTCTTCGGATACTGCACTTCATAGAGCAGCAGAAAATAATAGTAAGAAAACGATCGAATTTCTTATTTCTCATGGTGCAAGTATCAATGAAAAAAATTATTTTGGAGATACTGTTCTTCATAAAGCAAGTGCAAATTGTGATAAAGAAATAATTGAACTTTTTCTTTCAAATGGAGTAAATATCAATGATAAAAATAAATATGGGGACACTGCGCTTTTTATTGCAGCAAGAAATCATAGAAAAGAAATTATTGAACTTCTTATTTCGCATGGTGCAAAAATCAATGAATATAATATTGAGGGAAAAACCGTTCTTCATTATGCAGCACAATACCAAAATTATGATACAGTAAAACTTCTTATTTCGCATGGTGCAAATATCAATGCAAAAGGTATTCACGGGAAAACCCCTCTTCATTATGCATCACGATACCAAAGTAAAGAAATAGTCGAACTTCTTATTTCGCATGGAGCAAATATTAATGAAAAAGATGAAAGAGGATACACTGCTCTTCATTATGCTACATATTATAATACTAAAGAAATATTTGAACTTCTTATTTCACATGGTGCAAATATTGGTGATAAAGGTAAAGATGGAAACATCACGCTTCTTATGGCAGTAAAAATGATACTAAAGAAACAGTTGAATTTCTTATTTCACATGGTGCAAATATCAATGAAAAAGACAAAAATGGTGACACGGCTCTTCTTATTGCATTAAAAAATCATAAAAAAGAAATTGTTGAACTTCTTATTTCACACGGTGTAAATATCAATGAAAAAGACATAAATGGTAACACGGCTCTTTTTATTGCAATAAAAAATCATAAAAAAGAAACAGTCGAACTTCTTATTTCACACGGTGTAAATATCAATGAAAAAGACATAAATGGTAACACGGCTCTTCTTATTGCAATAAAAAATCATAAAAAAGATATAGTTGAACTCCTTATTTCACACGGTGCAAATATCAATGAAAAAAATATATATGGAAACAACGCACTTCTTATGGCAGTAAAAAATCAGAAAAAAGAAATAGTTGAACTTCTTATTTCACATGGTGCAAATATCAATGAAAAAAATATATACGGAAACAACGCACTTCTTATGGCAGTAAAAAATCATAAAAAAGAAATCATTGAACTTCTTATTTCACATGGTGCAAATATCAATGAAAAAGACAAAAATGGTGACATGGCTCTTCTTATTGCATTAAAAAATCATAAAAAAGAAATTGTTGAACTTCTTATTTCACACGGTGTAAATATCAATGAAAAAGACAAAAATGGTGATACGGCACTTTTTATTGCAGTAAAACATTGTAATAAAGAAATCGTTGAACTTCTTCTATCACATGGTGCAATTTTAAATGAAAAAAATGAAAATGGAGATACCGTTCTTCATAGAGCAGCATATAAAAATAGTAATGAAATATGCGAACTTCTTCTTTCATATGGTGCAAATATTAATGACAAAAACAAATATGGCAACACTGCCCTTCATATAGCAGCAATTAATAATAGTATAACCACTATTGAACTACTTCTTTCGCATAACACAAATATTAATGAAAAAAATCAATTTGGAAATACAGCTCTTGATTATGCAAATTCACATTATTCTGAAAGAATCGCCGAACTTCTACTTTCACATGGTGCAATAAAATAAGAAAATTTTCTAAGAAATAAAAATTAACAATATTTTAAGCTATCCAAATATTTTTGATAAGTGTGAACATGGCTATATTATTGAATTGGAATTTGTTTCAATGTTCAGGCGATTGAGAATGTAGTTAAATAGATTTTTGAAATTACTGGACCTTATTTGAAATACACATGAAATTCTAATTGCCTCCTTTTTGATTCTTCTAAAAGATAGTTTTGAATTATCAATCCTTAAATATACATGGCATATATGATTACTATGGTTGTTATAATCTCTTTAAAATATACAGAATGTTCAAGCTAAGCTGATAGGTATTAAATTTATATTTTATTCCAATCTCAAATCTTAATTCAACATTGTGAAGAATAAATACTATTATTCATACATTCCGATAAATATCTTTAGCAGAGTGTTATATAAAACTCGTTTTCATTTTGTTATACAAATTGTGAAACTTATCATGTTTCATTGCTTCCATATCATTGAAACAAATAAATCTGACGTTTCAGCTATGCATTGGGCCCAAAATATTTGAGATTAAATCTCTTGTCACAAATTATTAATAATTTATGCCAAAACTATCAGAATTATTATATATTGCAAGAATCAATGACATTTTTCTCAAAGTAGAACAAGACGCTTCTGAATTAAGAAATTGTTTTTGAAAAATCAATTATAGGACAATCATTTTCTAAAGTTAAAAAATTTGATTGTAATCTGTATTATTAAAACCATAAAAGGGAAGACAATATCTATGCCTTTCTAAAAAAAAAATAATGGAAGAAGATTCCAACGATCAGACACTCTTCTGGGGCATAAAAGTTCCAGCTGGAAAGACAATTAACTTCAAATACGAAGAAGATGCATATCTCTTGATAACAAACGTCTCTTTAGGCGAGCTTCCAGAAAATCCAGTATCAGATCCTTGCGAACTTATCCTTCATTTATCTACAGTCGATCTTCAGAATTTTGATGAAGAGAAACAAGATGCTCCACTTATTGATCACGAAATCAAACTTGCAACACTTCGTGCCGGAATTAATGAACACGAACTCATTTCTCAGAACTTCTCACCACTAAATTCAAACTTCAAATTCCAAAATAGTGGACAATACGACATTTATGTTTCTGGATATTACGCTCCATTTGAAGATGCTGAGGAAGAAGAATACAACGAAGAAGAGGAAGGCGATGGTGAAGAAGGTGACGAAGCTGCCGAAAACGAAACATCCGAAGCAAAGGAGGAAGCAGCAAACAAGAAATTATTAGAATTTGTTAAGAGACACACCGCAAAATAAAACTTATAATATAACTGTGCACTACTAGTTTAGAAAAAATTCATAGCAATATAGATTAGATTTTAGTAAAATATTTATTATTAATAAATAAAACTTGAGAAATAAGGGAATGATCAGAATGATACAAAATCCGTAAAACAAATACGTTTCCTTCTTGTTTTTCTTTTTGTAGATCAAGATATAATATATAAGTGCGATTGTTACAAGATTCTTGCAAGCAGTTACTATGGCTATCAAGGACAAATTATGCATCACTTACTTTCGTTGAGATATGAATATAATGAACTTCAATTATTTGTGCTGGAGATTTTCATGAAAATTTCTTTGGCAAATTTTTTTCCCCAAAATCTAAATCAATAAAATGGGTAAAGCTCAAGCTATATATCATTTTGAGAATATTTCCATTTACGATACTGATATAAACATAATAAAGAATAATGAGTGGGTTAGCGCTCGGCTTGTTCACCTTGCTGGAAGGAAAATCGAATTGGAAAATCTTACCAAAACCGATGACCAACATAAAAACATAATGTTTTACCCACCAAATACATTGCTAGGCCTTAGATTTTTCCCTGAGCCATTTGTTCATCCAATTGTAGAGAATTTTAATGTTTTTGAAGCAAGATATGTATTCCTTCCTTTTCATAACGGTACATCAGGGTCTGATTCAGGATCACATTGGTGTTTATTAGTATGGGATACTCATTACTCTCCAAATGAGGTTAGCCAGTTCTATTATTTCGATTCTATGGCAAGTTCTACATATAATTTGGCGAAAAAGGAATGCGCACTGATCTGCAAATACTATGGCGTTCGTGAATTTGAATTTCTCGAAAAACCATCTCCACAGCAACAAAATGTATATGATTGCGGCATGTTTATGATAGCTAACATTGAATACCTAGCTAAGAACATGGATTTCGACAACCTTTGTTCAAATGTTTCCCAAAATTCTGTTTCACAATTACGAAAAGATTTTGTATCAAAGTTTGTAACATAAATGTGCTCAATCATCGATTTGTTAACTAATCATGTATATATATTTGTAAAATATTTCTCATATTTTTTTTTATGCTATATGAAACAATCATATACAGACAAATATACATTAACAGAACTAGAATTCTTTGTTAGAATGGTAGCTTTCAAATAACAAAGGAATTTGTAACTATGATTTTACCCCAAGTGACATGCATATAACATGGCACAGAGTTATGGAATTCCAATACAAAAAGCCCCTCCAAAGATTGAAATCACATATCAAAATTAAGGAATGCTTCTAAATCACATAACAAATTTTCCCAAAGTCACTTTTTAGAAAAGTGGCAATTGAATTTACATGTCAAATCAAAAAGTGACAATGCTAAGTTTTTATCTTCTTTTCTATAATTTCTATATTTTTTCACAGGATATTAATCATTTTTCTGGTATCAAAAGTCCTGGAACATTTAATCAGACCTATTTCATTGATAATTCCACAAAATTTCTCAATGAATCAGAATCATTAATTGTCCAGATTGGAGATGCAATTTCACTTTCAAGAACAGACAATTTCATGTACGACACTCTTCACAACTTGGCAATTAAAACAAATTCAACACTTATTTCCATTGAACATCGCTTTTTTGGGACAAGTAAACCAGCTGTCTCATATTTTTCAATCCAATATCTCTCAATACAAAATATTCTTGAAGATTTATCGTTAGTATTGCAAGATATTAAAAACAATAATCCAAATATTAAAAGAATTTTTGTAGCTGGATGCGGATATGCCGGCTCATTAGCTGCATGGTTTAGGATCAAGTATCCAGATATCGCTGACGGATCTTGGTCTTCTTCATCAGGAATCAAATCTCAATTTCGTTTTCCTGAATATGATCAACAGCTTGCCAATAGAATTGACAGCATAGACCATAAATGTCTCGTTCAATCTCATGATCTGATCACACAAATCGACAATGAATTGTTTGTTCAACATAATTACGAGCTCTACAATATATTTGGCATTCCTGAAATCGAAACCATCGAATCCGTTGCATACACACTATCAGAAGGCTTTTCTCTCCTTGAAAGATCCGGTATATTACAAGATTATTGCCAAAATTTGACAAAATTTCCAAATCTTACAACGTATGCCATTGCTTTTAACAGATCAATGAGCATACTAAACTACAAGCTGTCCATGTATGACTTGGATGACTTGCTTGAAGACGAAAAACCAAGAATTTACATACAATGCAAGAATATTGGGTGGTTCCACGTATATTCGAACACATCATCCTATATTTTGAGGTCAAAGTATATAAATGAGACCTTCTACCATGGTATTTGCCAAGATCACTACGGTGTCAAACAATTTAGCGATGATTTGAATTACTTCCTTGATCCAAAGGATACACATTTATCGCAGATGATATTCACGTATAGAGAATTCGATCCTTTTTCATTAATCGGAATTAATAAAAATAATTCATCGCCAAACATCAAATACGTGCAGGTTAACAACTCATACCACGCATGGGATTTGAATCCACGGCCAGAATTCGATACAGAGGCCTTAGTTAAAACAAGAGCTGAATTAATTTCTTTTGCTGAGAATATTATAACAGATAAATGCTCAAAGACGTGCCCTAATGATAGTGGATTTTGTGTTGAAGGAAATTGCGTTTGCAAACCAGGATTTTCTGGAGAAAATTGCAATACAATGATTATGTTGAACAAACATTACAAAGTTTTCTCTGCACTCAATACGCTTATACCAACTATCCTATTTATCGCTATTGTTGCCATGCTTTTCTTTGTTTTCCCAGAAAAATCGTATCATATGAATTTTTAACTGTTATTATTATATATTTGTTTTTGTTTTTGGTATTTTAAACTATCCATTTCCTTAATAAGTTATATTTAAATTGCTGTGTTCCTAATAATTTTCAAAGAGATTATCAATTTCATGAACTAGTCTTCTTTTAGATCTTCTTTAAGTTGAACTGAATGAATATTCATCAAATTTAGTGTTCTTGGAATGTATTATGAAAATTGAAGAGATTGAAAAATTAGATATAGGCAAAATGATAAAATACAATACAATTCGGATAAAAATAGCTAAAAATGGTAGTTTGAGTTATTATTTATGCTATCATTGAATATATTTTAGAAGAAATGTTCAGGACTTGATATTTGCACTATCTGCATCTTTTATTTATATAATTTTCATGCATATTTGATACTTAAAACCTTGTTTCATGAGTGTAAATTTTTTTCCCCTTAGATTCTAAAATGACAACAGGTTCATTGTACTTTTTAATGTGCGATAGCATAGGAATAGACATTTAACATATGTCATATTGCTATTTTCATTTTTTGTGAATGCTATTTATCTTTGCCATCTTGGGATATTCTGATCTCCCATCATGGAGCCCACAGCCACGCTATGACAAGAATGGACAGCTCATTCAAGGGTACACCAAGGAAAAGAATGGGGATACGACCACTGTAAATTATTTATTAGAAGATAAAACCCTTCTTAGAAACCCAGCGATGGGATACATGATTTATGAAGAAGGATGGTCATTCGATGGTATATATGGCTACACACCAGAAAGATTTTGGAAAGAAATTGAAGGTTGCGGAGCCCAAACCTACAACAACATTCTTTATATCCGCTTGCTTTGGGGAGATATGGAACCCGAAGAAGGAAAATATGCTTGGCTTTATGATGATGGCTTCAAAATGTATATCGAGAAGGCCAAGAAATACAATCTTAAATTAGCCTTCCGTGTATTCACACATGGCCAGAAAGCCATCCCACAGTATGTCAAAGATGCTGGTTGCATTATGAGTAACCAATACCCAGTCGATAACAATCCACAGCCAAACTACGATGATCCTATCTTCCTTGAGAAGCTTGAAAAGTTTGTCACCGCCTTTGCCGCTTACTTTGATGATCCAGATTTAGTTGACTTTGTTGACAGCTACAACACAGGCCATTGGGGCGAAGGAAACGGCCCAACAATGAGAGATGGCAGCAACCACAGAATGGTTGTTGATACCGTAACAGATGTCTATGCAACACATTTCAAGAAAGTTTTAACTGTTTCAACATTAGGAGACACAAACGTCCAATTCATGAAACCTCTTTCATACGAAGGCCGCGGATTCCTTCAACGCCGTGATGGTCTTGGCAGCTCATACTTTTCATCAAACGAAAGAAACATCAACAACGATTTATTCCTCAATCACAGGAAACCATTGATTGGAGAGTCTTGCTACTGGTTTGCTGATGGCGACGGATCTACATATACAGCCTACAAATCCATGGGTTACAAAGATTTCAGAGACTGCTTCACACAAACCATCACAGATATGTATAACAGCCACAGCAATACAATGGATATGCGCGTTCCTCTCCAGTGCAAGTACTACGTTGACAATCTGCCAGATCAGATTCAGAGATGGATCACAATCGGTGGATACCGCCTTTATCCATCCATGATTTCATACACGAAAGATGGCAGCAAGCTCGCAATCACACATACTTGGAAGAACGCTGGATGCGGCTTACTTCCCAACTACCATCCAAACTGGGATCACAAGTATCAGGTCACATTCGCCCTTTTGGATAAGGACGGAAAGGCTGTTTACAAGTTCACCGACATCAACGCAGAACCAGGTGACTGGTACAAGGATCACGAGTACTCATACTCAATCTCTCACGATGTCAGCTCTTCAATCAAAGGAAAGTACACTTTGGCTGTTTCTGTCAGCGATAAAACAAAGGACAATAACCCTGGAATTAAACTCTCAGTTTATGAGCCATGCAAGAAAGGAGAATGGCTTGTCATCGATGATGTCGAGTTTTAAATATAAAATTCATCTAAAGAATTATATTATATTAACTAATAAAATCGTTATTTTTATTCTTTGATATTCATACAATAGGAAAACAATTTAACTACTATGTGATAATGATAGATTTGTGCATGAGACTTTAGCAAAAAGATTGTTTGATTATTGTGATGGTCATTTGTGCCTCAAATATGAGTGTATTTGCAGAAGTTCATGGCGCCAATCAGAAAATCTTACATAATATATCAATTCCGAAAGATAAATCTGTTTAAAACAGTTGAAATTCGTTTGATTCATGATCAAGATATGAATTTCAAAATTTTGCAAAAGGTAATAGCAATAACACAGCTTAATACGACGTTTTGTTAATAAGAATAATATCTGAAATTTCCAGGCAAACCCAAATTTTAGCTAAAAGTGACAGGGAAAAAAACGTTTAGTATTAAAAAAAAAGACCGATGAGAGCTTCGTTCGAAATATAGAGGGAACTGAGAATGCGCAACCATTCTCAGGGAATATTGGATGCTATTCCCGTTCCCTCTGTATGGAAAATTGAGGTTTTCAAAGGGAGTTAAAATAATATCAAATTTATACTAATTTACTTCAAAATACAAAAGTATTTGACAGCTAAAATTAGTTACTTTAGCAAGCCTATCAATACCCTTTTACGATTATTGCTACTTTTTCGAAATAAAAGTAAAAACAAATTTATACTAATTTACTTCAAAATACAAAAGTATTTGACAGCTAAAATTAGTTACTTTAGCAAGCCTATCAATACCCTTTTACGATTATTGCTACTTTTTCGAAATAAAATAAATTTATTATCAAAAACCTTTTTTTTTCTTAGTAAAAATAAACGAAATTTTTTACCTTATGAACTTTTGATGGAAATATGCAAATTTAAAATAATAAAGAAAGCCGCGAGCGAAGCGATCGGCTTAGTTCGAAGATTTTGATTCAAATCTTTGCTGATCTGTAATTCGCGGAAGCCGCGAGCGAATCGAGCGGCTTAGGTCTAAGATTTTGATTCAAATCTTTGCTTATATTCCTTAAATTCTTTATGAAACTCGCAACAGTTCCATAAAAAATTTTAAATTCGAAACTGTCGAAATTACCGATCGGTAATCACACCCTTCACGGGTGTGTCACTTTTGACAGGCGTGTCACTTTTAGCTAAAATTACCCCTACTCGAAATTTCCACGCACTCACTGCGTTATAGTATAAACTTCACAATTTTCACCATGTAAGGAAATTAACTGAAAAAATGGATGCTATTGATATTATGACCCCTGAAACAATAACGGAAGTTAGGAACTATTTCACAGACTTCGATGATGATGGAGATGGCGAAATTGAAGTTCAGTGCGTTGAAAGCGCTCTTAGATCATATGGTCTCAACCCAACTGCAGAACAAATGCAAGATATTTTATCAGATGTTAGTCGTTCAAACACAGTGAACTTTAATACATTCTGCTATATCGTTTACCGTTTATCTAGATTGTATACCGTTGAAGAAAACCTTATTAATGCATTTAAACTTCTCGATAAGGATTGCACGGGTAAAGTAGGCGTTGATGTTTTTGAAAAATCATTAACTTGCGGCCACCATCCATTAAGTGACGAACAGAAGAAGGAAGTTTTATCCAAACTACCAGTAGATAATGGATTTGTTAATTATGTTCAAGGCGTTAAAATCCTAACGTCTCTTAAGTAAAGTATTATATTTTATAATTTCTGAAGCAAAATACTCACATTTTAGCATTTTGATTCTTACAGATGCAATGTCTATACCATATCCTAGAATTTCCCACTAAAATATTGATAATCATGAAATTTGAAATTTGAATAATTAACATTTTCATTATTTAATTGATATGAATGAGCGTATATACATACATTTGAACTCTTTATTCATTTTTTTGAAGAATGGATTTCGATGATTTCTTTCGATTTGCAAAATCCAATGATATTGATTTTAATCAAGCAAGAAGAAATATGAGCAGCATTATTTCAGTCCATGGAACGTTCGTTCAAGGAACAACGTTATACAGCGAAAATACAAATTTAAATCTCGAATATAAAGAAAACAAATGGGGAATAACGGTAACCAAACAAAAACGTGTACTTTATGTAGCCGAAAGCATAGATGATGAGTTTTCTTTTAATTTGACATTTTTGACATTTAATCCAGACATTTTCTTTTATGCAAATAATGTGGTTGAATTGGCCAAGTTTACAGCAGTACTAACAATCATTCAAAATCAAAAAGAAATTAAAGTAGAAGTAGATGATGTCGAAAAATCAATGTTTTTACTTCTAATGTCTGATAAAAGCAAAAAGAATTTCACATTAGCATATAAGAAATCAGCTCAGAACCTAGATTTTACATTTTTAATTTCACCAAAAATTGGAAATATTTATGCCAATGTTAAAGAAGATTTTATTTTATACGGCCTTGTTCTTCCATATGCAGGAGTTGAGGAGCAGCCAGAACTTCCTCCACAAGCATGCTTTTACGATTCAAAATTACCAGATAAAGTATATTCGCCAAATTACGATGATGCTTTAGTTAGAGGAATTGTTGCTCTTTCCAAAAAAGTAGAAAAAGATAAAGAAAAGGTAGAAAAACCAAACGAATCTTTATTAGAAATCGCAAAATTAGAATTCGAAGCAGAGAATGATAAAATAAGAAATAACATTGATATTGAAATCGAAAATCTTAAGAGAGAAATGATTTCTGGCGCAATTTTTGAAAATACTCTCGATGATTTCGAAACAACAATAGCTCACAAGCTTAATTTCGGTGGATCAGCTGCTATAACTGGTAAAGAAGCTGCTTCTTTACTCCGGTCCTTGAATAAATAAAATTCTATCTTTTTTTTTAATTTTTTTTATTTTTTACTGATTTGTAGCTTTATGCATACATAATATAAAATGCATTCAACAATTTGAAATTAAACAGCAATCACCATACGATTTCTTATTCAATGTAAAATCGATTTTAAAAAACTTAAACATTCAAATGTCATACATATCATAGTTTGATAATTTGTAGATTTCATGAGGATTGTGAACTTTTGTGCTCTTCAAAACGAATCTATGAAGAAATTGGATTAATATTCCACTTCATTTTCCAAAAATAGAAGAATATGAATATTTAAATTCATTTTGTATATGATTTGCATGAATATTAAGAAACAATACAAGAATTCAGAAATAACCTTAAATATAAAAATTGAGAGAGTGTCAGAAAGAACACCCATGAAAAGTGCTCAAAATTCAATTTCTTCTCAATATAAAATGTTTCTTTTTTAGTGTAAAAATGTACATTCGGTAGAGAATGGGTGATACAGGAGGTGGTGTTTATAGCGATGACTTTATTTATTTAACATTAACTAAAGAGAATGCTGAAACAGTTGTTGTCAACTCTAAGACTAAAGTCATTCAAAGCACCCAAAGTGTTAATGCATTCCAGAAGTGCAAAAACACTCTCACAACACTCAGTTTTGGTCCAAATCCTTCACTCGAAACGATCCAAGATTATTCATTTTTCCAATGCAAATTTCTCAATAACGTCGATCTCTCTGTATGCACGAAACTTATTACAATCGGAATATCCGTATTTTCAGGTTGTTCATCATTGACCTCAATAAAATTACCAAATTCAGTCACAACTCTTGGCGACAGTATCTTTCATAGCACCAATATCGAAAACTTTGATTTACCAGCATCTGTTACTGTATTACCATATCAATGTTTTACATATTGTAAAAATTTAAAATCAGTAAATATTCCACAAGACTCAAATCTCACAGAATTAAAAAAATGGATTATAAGACGATCATCACTGAAAACATTTCGTATTCCAGCAAAGGTTCATACACTAATCGATGCTGTGTTTGAAGATTCATCGATTGAAACAATTATTGTTAGCAGCGAAAATCCAAATTACAAAATTGACAATAATTTATTGATAGATAAAAGGAACATGTATATCTACTGCTGTCCTGCAAAATCTACCGGAAATATAGTTATTCCAAACGGTGTCAAAGGCACATATGGATCCTCATTTAGATTTTGCACTATTGATTCGGTTGAATTTCCATCAACACTTTGGGCTATTTTTCCTTATTCTTTTGCAGGATCCACACTTAAATCAGTGTATATACCAGATACTATCTCATATATTGGTGATTATGCGTTTGAAAACTGTGGGAAGCTAAATTCGATTCGATTACCAAGCAATATAAATTCAATTTCATCATATTGCTTCTATGGAACAAACATTAGTCACATTGATATTCCAAGTAATATAAAAACATTAAATACTGGATGTTTTCTGAATTGTCCTAATTTAAGGGATGTTGAGTTGCCAGATGGCATCGAAAAACTAGATGGAAAAATATTTGATGATGGAACAAATATTCACTTCAGTCCGAATTCTCGATTTTATATCGATAGTCAATACTTGATTCTTGATAAAGAAAACACGACAGTCACCCAATATTTAGGATCTAATACTAATGTCAATATCAACATTCCACCAACAATCACAACGATCGGATCTGATGCATTCAAAGGCAAGAATCTTATTTCTTCATTTGTTTTCACATATGATTCTGCTCTCACTCAAATCAACAGTGGTGCATTCAGTGATTGCAGAAGTGCAACATTTGTTAATCTTCCAAATACAATCTCATCCATTGGTGAAAAGTCATTCCTCAATTGCAACCAACTCCAAAGTTTAGTTTTCACATCATCATTAAAGACGCTTTCCTCTTCTAGTTTCAGTGGCTGCAAATTTTTGAGAGAAGTCCACATTGAAGATTCTAAAATAACATCTCTCCCAGACTCATGCTTCATGAACTGCAATTCATTGTCATCAATTATAATCCCTAACACAGTTACAGAGATCAACTCATTATGCTTCTATTTATGCACATCTCTCTCTAAAGTCGAGTTTGGAACATCAGTTAAATCGATTGGCCAGAGCAGCTTCCAACAATGCAATCTCGCAAAGGTTGACATGCATATGTGCAAATCGCTTATCAACATTAGTGACTATGCTTTCTATAACAACACTAATCTCGACATTGTCGTTCTCCCAGATAACATCGAACGATTCGGTGCATACTCATTCTCTCGGACATCACTCACTAACATGACTATTCCAACACATCTTGTTAATCTTGGTCCATATTCATTCAGTGAATGTCACCAACTGGAAAGTCTTACCATCCCATCCGACAGTTCACTCACCACTAGCGGCATCGGCATTGGTTCTTTCAAGAACTGTTTCCGGATCAGCAGCATCTCATGCGAAAGTGAACGATTCAGTATTTTCAGTGGTGCACTATTTAACAAACAACAGACATCTCTCATCTTGTTCCCTCCTGCATCATCCATTTCTTTCTTTTCTCTCCCTCCGACGACACAGATCATCAGTGAAGGTGCATTCATGTCATGCTTCAACCTCGTTTCAATATTCATTCCAAGCAACAGTCTTTCTCTGATTTCTAACAACGCGTTTGAAGGGTGTTCATCTCTGTCATGGATCAACATCCCAATCTGTGTTTCGGATATTGGCGAAGATGCATTTATCGGCTGCACAAGTCTTCGTTGTGGACTTGAGATTGAAAACAAGAACAGAGAATTTCTTAAGAACATTGTTGATGTATCCAAACTTGATCCACAATGTCTTCATGATTGTGCAAGTGTTTTCACATGCAAAGAAAACATTCATCATGTTGATATTGGATTAATTCAACCATTCATTGTCATGCTCGTATAAACAAACATTTTAAATTATAAACAAAATAAGTTTTGCATGATTAATATTTTACCCAAATTTGGTTTTAATAACTTATCATTCATGAACTCATCGATAACATGCGTATATGAGTTCGACTCGCAAATGTATTAGGTATAGATACATCAAATATTAATCTTTTTTGTGACCAAAATGATAAATTATATTCCTAACATATATAATAAAAATATTGTTAAAATAAAAATGTTTTAGTTAAATCTTAATTATGACATGTGAGCTTTGCAGAAACTATCACTGTCTGTTTGAACTCCTGGGTTTGGGAGCAGTGATGATGGAATTGATTTTACATTTTTCTACTCTCAACGAGTTTCTCCTCATAATCTAGCCCTGTCTTAAAACAATCCTGAATGTATTGGAAAATTAAAATGGGAAAAATGTGAAAGATTACAAAACCCATAATTAATGAAAATTAACTCGAAAAATATGTTATCTGTACAATAACAAATCTATATCCGAGGGATCATTCTAGAATGGAAAAAAGTAAAAAAGACGATCAAAATTCTCTCAATTTTCCACTTTTTTTTTCTTTTTTGCATTGATTCGGCATGTGTTTTTCTATGGCAGGCTTTTCATTCTGGGGCTCCTGCGCTTCGCTTTGAGCCCCAGAATGAAAAGCCTGCCTTTTTAAAGCCAATAAACTAACTTTTATCATTAATGGTTGTAATATGAAAGCACTTTTATATTGATATTAGTTGATATAAATTTTAATTCAAAAAAAAATTAATTTAGAAAAAAGGTGGAAAATTGAGGGGATTTTGATCGTTTTTACTTTTTTCCACTCTAAAATAACCCTATCCGAGATATTTTTTTAATTTCATGAGCGCCGTATGGAATAATAAGCCCTCAACTAGAAAAATAAATACTTTATGCTATAACAAATTTTTACTCCATTACTATCAAACTACCTGGTAAAGGCAAATGACGGTAAAACCGCTTCAGAAGCTCCCAAAATTGTGGGAAAGATTGGCCGAATGATATAGCTTATTTTCCACCTATGTTATAGCTTTTTTTATGTCTAATCAATACTAAAAGCTATATATTTAAAGATGTTTTGACTAAGAATAAATAGTTTAATTTTTATTTGATCCAATAGATTGTAAGAAACAAATAATTTTAGATTCATGTTGTTCATAATAACCAAATGTAGTAAAAGCAAGACACTAAAAAAATTGAAGTCACATTTTCCCCAATTCCTCATGGGGGACGGAATATGGGGGTCGCATTCAAAATTGAATTGATTTTGGGTCTCCCCCATGGGGGATAGGGGAAAAACTTGGCATTGTGGTGCTATTTTATAGTCTATATTTGAATTGGTTTTGTGATAATATGACTGATATTTAGGTGTATATTTTGCCAATTTGAAATTTACAATTTGTAAAGTTTTTCCATACTGCATTTTAGAGTTGGAGAAGATTTTTCTCCATACGAGATCCTTATGTGAATAATCTTTAATACGGAAAAGCATATATATATAATAAGATTATCAATTGAAATCTCCAAATATTAAGCATT
This sequence comes from Trichomonas vaginalis G3, assembly GCF_026262505.1. Classification (NCBI taxonomy): domain Eukaryota; phylum Parabasalia; order Trichomonadida; family Trichomonadidae; genus Trichomonas; species Trichomonas vaginalis. Next base: position 404,634 of record NC_067203.1, read on the forward strand.
ATTGTGAAATATAGATCAAACATATTGTGATACTGATAGTATAAAATTATTTATACTCAAAATACTAATAATATTATACTATCATCGAAATTAGATTATGATATCCATACAACTTAGCTTAATTCCAGATTCAATCATGGCTTCAGTTAGTCATACTAGTATGCATTATGTCCTACTTATTCCATTGATTAACACCCAATATCCAGTGTGGAAACACTTCTCAAAATAAGCAGATCTTTTTTACCTCGGGGGAGGGGGTCCAAGTACTTTTCCGCCAGAACCGGTCACTATAGGGTAATATAGATGTATAATAAAAATATTGTCAAAATAAAAATGTTTAAATTAAATCTTATTTAAGAGAAGTTAGCCTAACAGAAGGTTTCACTGATTGTTATTTGACTTAAATAACGGGATTGCATTTGACAAGTTTTTCATTATATTCTCGCTGGGTGTCACAAAAATTCTGAAGTTGTCCAAATTCTTCAAAGAATAATTTGTGATCCTGGAGAACTTCTTCTTTAAAGTCGAGCATTTGTTCTTTAAAGTCGAGCATTTGATCTTTAAATTCTTCAAAAGATGTTTGAAGAGATTTATAGCCAGAATGAAGACTGGCAAAATGACCATTCATTTCTGATCTAAAATCATCAAAGCATCTTAAAACTTGTTGTTTTGTCTCTTTTAGCTCTTTTTGAAGTTGATTCTGGGCGTCAGTATTTAAAGATATAATAGCCGGAATAATAGAATTTTGCTGAATGTCCTCAAATTGCTTTTGTTTTTGTTGAATTTCACCTATAGATTTTGGGATTTCATTTTTAATAGATAAATGTTCGTTTAAAATAGAAAGGGGAGTTGGAGGCGTGCTTTGAGGTTGGGTTTCCATTAAAATAAAATTGAATAGTTCAGATTTTTTTTAAAAAAAGAATGAAACAAAGATTAAATATATTTGGAAATTATCATGTAATTAAGATATAAATAGAATTCAGTGTGAAAAAATGTTGTAAAACCCTTAACCTTAAATTTGTGTAGAAAAATTTTCTATTGAAATAAATTTGTGTAGATGAGTTGACATGAAAATAATAGCTTTTACAGTCAGTTTAACATGAATCTCATGATGGACCATAGCTGATGTCTTTCTGGAGATATTAGTTATAAATTATTGCACTCATGGAATAGAGTATTCCCTGAACATTTGAGGGTCAAGGATGTAAATTTACTCGGAATGGGTAATGTTCATTACAAAGTCTCTCATTCGATGAGAGATTTCGTAATGAACATTGCTTTAAAGTACTCTTACTACTCTTTCTTGGTTCCAAAAAGGCCCAGGATTCTGTAATTAATCAAATAGGAGAGAGTTTTTCCGAAGTCTATCATTTTATGCCCCAGTGTAATGTAGTTGTGGTGCTTAGCCAACAAAGAGCGAGGAAACATGTTTCTAATTCGTTTATACTGAAGATTGCTGTTTATTAAAATAACTTTCTTCAAAATTAAAAAAGATTTTAAACAAAGTTGATATAAAGATAGGCATTTGTAGACAATGATTGTCTTTGTTTGCAACAATCACGTGTACTAATAATTTTTGTAATTTTTTTTATTTGAAAAATGGCGGAGCTCAATTTTTCAACAGCACCCACACCAGATCCTCCTCAAGCAGCCTTCGACCAACACCTTCCACTAAGCAGCACTATTCAACAAGATTTCTCACGCGCTTCATATTTTTCAATTGATTTTTATAAAAAATACTTCGATGTATCCACAGAAGAGATAACTAAAAAGGTAAAAATGGCTGTGAATCCAACAGATAAGAAGTTTTTAACAAATCAAAATCAACCAGAATTATATGGATCAATTTGGTCAACAATAACTTCATTGTTTGTATCAATGATCTTTGGTAATCTTTCATCCATGATGAGTGGCAAATATTGGGAAGGAAATATCAGCTCTATGATCACTGCTTCGTTTTTCTGCTTCTTTTACATCATAATTTCGCCAATATTGTACAAATTCTTGGCTAAGCATGACGAATTCCCATCTTATATTGCGCTTGTTTCACTATTAGGTTACTCTACATTGTATTTTATTCCAATTTCGTTTGGTCGCTTTCTTGTTGGAAGAAAAATCAATATATTAATATCTATTGCAGGTGGTGCTGCCATGGCATACTCAATTTTTGTGAAATTGGTTGCGTTTTACAGTGATGATACTTCTAAGACGAAAACGATGATTGCCAATCTCGCAATTGCAGGCATTACTTTCCTTGTTCTTGTATTTATTCAATATTTAGCTTTCAAATAAAATGTTAGTTAATTTTTTAATTTTTTCAACCATTTATATAATATCAACAAATTAAGATCACACTTTCATCAGTTTAGCTCTTTATGCATAATCAGATAATGAATCAGTTATATAAGTTGCAAATATCTACACCTACACAATATGAAGTGTACCTTCACTCTGAGGTGTTACCCCCTGCATTTTCTTTCGTTGAGCTATCAAATTTTTCCAAGTTAAGGGTGCACTTACGCCCATCTGATTTCAATTCAAATATTTGACAATGGGCGTGAAGCGTCATTGAAAATCAACCTTAAACATCTGAATTGAAGGCCCTGTCATATTTATTCTTATGTTTTTCATTTCTGAACTTCAAAACGGCTCTCTTAGCCCCAAATCCCTTTTAAATAAATATACCACTAGCAAAGACGAACTCGCAAAAGCTAGAGATGATCTTCAACAAAAACAAAAGAACTTTGATGATCTTCAGGAAAATTCTCTTATTCCGTCTATTCTATTTTATAGTGCTGACTCCCGTTCTCAAATTCAAGAACTGAAAAAAAATGATTCAAGAAGAAGTTATACCACCATTAAAGAATATCAATTCCAATATTGATACCATTAAAAGCGATGTTTCGAGTCTTCAAAAAAGTTTTGATGATTTTAAACTAGATGTAACCAAAACTAATAAATTATTTATTGAAAATTTCAAACGCATTCAGGATAGTTTTAAGAGCCAGCACGAATATAATGATAATCTGCTCAAAGACGGCCTTATCATTCTACCAGATGACAAGAAATCAGACGCACAGTGATACCTTCTGCTAGGCTCACTTCCCATAATTATGATTTAACTAAAACATTTTTATTTTAACAATATTTTTTATTAGACGGTCTGACGGCTTCTCTCGTGTTAAGAACTGGCTTGCATGTTAACTTTTTTGACATAAATGTTCTTTGAATTTTTCTTTATATTATGGACATATTACCCTGCATTGAAGCTAAAAAGTGCTAGATATTCAAGAAATAAGTTTACAAATGCAGGGTAAAGGAACAATATCCTGCATTTGTAAACGCATTTCTTGAATTAAAATCTAATGTTTAACATTGAAGCCAAAAAGTGCAAACAATTCCTGATTTGTCCATGTAGGTGCAGGATCCTAGTGATGTACCCTGCAAATATATGAGCAAATCTAGTCCAGCTCGAATTTTTTGAATTTCAGAGACCAAAATTAGGAAAATAGTAAACAGTATATAGTATATAATATTAATAAGGGATTCACTAATCATGTACGATCAAATCCTCCGATCATGTGTCAAAGGGTATGTTTAGCATATTGCTTATAATTATAATTTGATTATATTTTTCAAATAAAATTAAATGTATTTTTAGTAAAAATGACATAGAAAATTCAATTCAAAATTATCGTTGTCTATTATGAGAGGCATTTCCTGCAAATCTATTCAAAGAACTAAAACAAAAGATCACAACATCAACAGTGATGGCTTTCAGCAAGAAATTTTGAAAGAAGTATATGAAATTTAAATAGAGTTCTTTAAAATACTTTTTATTATTTTGAAGATTTCGATAAAAAATGGTATGGTATATTACCAAGCTTATTACATCAATTATTAAATATATTGGATATATATTATAGCATTTAAATTCATAATTATCTTGTATGAAATAAGATAGGAAGGATTATTAGATATTAATAAGCCACAATAAGCAAAATTCAATAGTTACAAGTTTTAGTCCTATTCTGATTTATTTAAGTTCGGAGCTAATAGTGATTATTTCCAATTTGTAATTTTCCAAATGAATTCAAATGAGAATTATATAATATTTATATCACATATTCTTAATACGCTTGATTACCCTTTATTAATGACAAAAAATTTTCAAATTAAATATTCAATTATTAAAATTAGCTCTTTGGCAACCTCGCGGATAGTATAAGCTATTTGTGACATTGCATGCATATTCGCATAAATATTGGTCGTTTTCTAATGCTACTAAGAGCTGGACTACTTCTAAAAATTTATAAAAAAAATCCAAAATTTCTCCCCAGAGGGGGCTCCCTTGGGGATTGCTCCACCATATGGATTTCGGGGATTTGCCGCATGGTTATTTTTACGTTTTTTCTCTCAAACATTTCATCCGTGAATTTTTTTTTAACTACAAACAATATTTATTTAATTATAATCAAGTACTAAAACGGTAATTACCATTTGTTCCTTTAACAATAACATCAGTTGATATAAGTTCGTCGACGAAGTTAATGAAATCACCTTCCTCGAGCGGATATCTGAATGCCTGTTTCGTCTCCTCAAAAAGTGCGTCAAAGGGAAGTTCCCCGAATTTTTTGAGAGTGCAAACGATAGAAGTTCTGATACTTTCCTTTCTTCCCTGGAAAACATCAGCCTCCAGCCTATCCTTCTTCTTGCTGGCTATCAGCAAGCCCAGGGGAGGCAGTTTCATGGAGCTTTTCGTCACTTTAAAGTTTTGAGGAACAAATTTTCCTCCTTTTTTCGCAATCAAACCAACTTTCACGAGCTGATTCGCAATTTCATTAATATAGCACTGCTGTATGCCTGTGCTCTTCAAATCTCCATGCTCAACAATAGTCTTTAAAACTAAAAATTGAAGAGTTGAACTCCAAAATGTCACTTTTTTGTAAGTAAATGTCACGTTTTCTAAAGGATCAATCCATCTTATCATACACTTTCTCAATTGTTTGTAGAAGACCACGAACTTCTCTCTTGCATCTCTCACGTCGTCCGGCACATTTGCGTTTATGAAAGGGTAATGTGGCCATGAGTACGCGGTGATTGTTGTGACAGTGAATAGAAACGATTTTTTGGCATCGAAATCGCTTGTGTCTTTTTTGGACTCCTCCAAATCAGAGATCATTGTGTAGAGAGGGTTCATGCTTCCGTACTTTGCGAACTGCGACAAGTCCTTCAGAAGCTGTGTCTCCACTTCAGGCACTTCAGAGTTCGACAGCAGCCTCTGGCCGAGGAATTTCCTGTGGTAGTCCAAAAAAACGTCTGTGTTCTCAAGGAGCTGCAACAGCTCGATGATTTTGTTTTTGTTGCTCGTGAACTCAGTCAGAGAGTCCATGATCCTCGTGTGAGTGTACTTCGCAATCATGAACGAAACCTGGAACAGCGACTTGTTCAGTGTCTCCCTGACAGCCTGGATCGCAATCTGAGTCAGTTCGGCACCGGCGTCGTCCCTGTATTTCCTCAGCATAGAAAGAAGTTCCAAGATCTGCGCAACGCCGCTCGACTGGTTCTGCTTGATGAACGCGGAAACCCTGTCCTTGATGCCGGCGCCGAGGTGGTCGTGGAGGCTCGCAACAAGGGAGGCGTCGCCGCTGTCCTCGCAAAGAGATCTGAGGTCGGAAATGAACGACGGCTTCTCAATCAGAACGGCTTCGATGATCTGCTGCATGGAGTACTTGAAATAGTCGACGTAGATGTACTTCCGGGCGGCGGAGAGAGCGGGGATGGCGATGTTCGGCGGGAAAACAGAGAGATGGGCTGTTTCGCTCGAAATTATTCGCCTGGCGTTGGTGATAAAAAGAAATGGACCTAATTGAGGATCAATCGGGTGGCATCGGTAGTAGGAAGTGACTTCTTTGGCAATGGAGTCGGTCAGAGATGATAATCTGTCGATCTGACTGAAGTAATGGACGCTTCTTTTGATTTCTTGTCGATATAGCTTTTCGTCTTGGCGAGATTTGGTAAATGCTTGGGAAACTATAAGTAGAACATGATCAAGAATGGATGGATTGGTGGAGATTTCGGATTTGAGAAGTGTGTAAATAATTGAACTGATTGTGATGTTTTCGATCTTCTCCCACTGTTGGAAAATGGAGGAAATCAATACATGCTTCTTCGCGCAGACTTTGATGATATTTGCCACTTCTGTAATGTCATTGGCGCTCTCAATTGATTCAATTAGTTTTTTCGTCGGTTTTATGAGTAATTCACGGACATAACTCGTAATCTTTGGAATGTTATGGCTATCTTCTGTTAATTCGCTGATAATTGAAGAAGCTGTCGCATATCCAACGACTTCTTTTTCATTTACGATAGAATCTACAATTTGAAGTATTTTTGGCCATTCTTTATCAAATTCTAGTTTGTGCTCATTACATTGTAATGGAAATTGAGAAAAGTTTGTCCCATCAATGTGACGAATTTGTTGTTGGTGCCTGTTTTGAATCGCCAATTGATGCGGTGACCATGGAGAATCCGATTCAGATGACAAAGGCGATGAGTCATGCCTGATTTGTCGCCGGAATCCCTGACTCATCACCTTCGTATCGAAGAAAAAAAAAGTTGAAAAATTTGAATGAAAACTTTTTTACAAAATTAAAAAATTATATCAAAATGACATTGGTTAGCAATTTTAATTTATTATCCGTTCATTTCAGAAAAGTTGAGATAATTCTATAGTTTACACGGAATAGTTTTAAAACCCCGGCTCATCAATTTTTAAAGATGGATAAAAACCAACTTCTTGAACGTATCAAAGAAGACTTCACAAAAGAATTATTACTTGCTGTTGTTCTTGAAAGTGCTTCTAAATTATATACAGACAAGGGAGTCAAAGATCCAAAGGAATTTGCCACAACTATTGGAATCGCAACAGCTGGATCATTAGCTGATCACATAGCAACCGATTTATCTAATTTCGGTGTCTTAAATCTTATTGGTGGTAACACATTATCTGAAAAATACCTCTCAACTCTTATTTCAAATACAATTGGCTTTGGAGTTGCTACAGGTGTTTCTTATGCATTCGGAGAGAAATTCACCAACAAAGAACTTGCTTCAAAATACGGAAAGCGCATGTTAATGTCTTCTATAGTCTTTACCATTTCTAATTACGAGGAAATTCGTCAAATTGTAGTGAAGAAGTATCCTTCCCTCAGAAAGTATCTTCCAGCACCAAAAAACTAGTATAATGAGCTTTTCATAAAGATTTTAAAAATATATTATAGTACAACATTTTTCTCTTTTTCGCTGTATAAATTTGCATATCAACACATAGAAAAACACTCTATTCCTAATAAAACCTTGTTTTGACGATCATAAATTTATCAAAATTTAAAAATCACGTTATTTAGAAGAAATACATACAAATATTTTATTCTCTATATACAGATAAATAATAGAACACGATCTTTTGGATGAGATATGTTTCCATTTTCATATCCGTAACTTATAGCTGTTGCTAAGATATTTCCATTAGCTGAAAAATCAATAGATGAAATAGAAGTTTCATAGGGACCTAATTCATACCTTTGCTTCTTCATTTCAATATCCCAAACAATTATTTTTCCATCACTGCCAGCAGTAACAAGATCTCGAGTCTGCGGATTAAAGCACATAGAATTTATAGAATAAAGAAGTTTAGAATCGTCTTCAACCTGGTAATGAGCTTTAAAAGTGAAAGTATTGTTATTTGTATCACTTACTCCGACGCGTCCTTCGAAAGATCCTATAGCAAATAGGTCCTTGGTTGCTGCTACACAGCTGATATTATAGTGCAAAGGAGATTTTGTAACTTTACCTTTTTCTGGTCTTCTAGTATCGAATGTAAATATGTTTTGATCACCACAACCGCATATAACTGAGTATTCATCCAAAGTAGACACTGAATACACTTTATCTTGTAGACTTAGCTCTGAAATTGGATTCGGAGATCTGAGATCCCATGTTTTAACTGTTTTATCAAAAGAAGAAGAAATTATCTGTGATGAACCTAATGAATAAGCTAGACATGAAACTGCATCATTATGAGAACCGATTTGCTTTCCATTTGCTGAGATAGCTCCATCAGCACCACCACTTACACATGTATGTTCGGCCCATTCGCATGCTAATTGAGGACAATCAAATTTAAATGTCTTAAGTAGTCTTTTTGTCTTGATATCATAAGTATGAAGACTTCCATCCCAAGTTGAGAAAGCAAGATAATCACTATTGGTTTTGCAAAATCGAATGCACGATATACCATCTGTTTCTTCAATTCGTAGCTCGATGAAATTGTTCGAAGAAAACATTGGTATAATTTTTAAACGTTCACTTTTTATTCCAATTTCAAAAATCGCTTATAGTACCAACCATAAGAATAGGTAATTCACACGATTCTATGGTAACTTTATCATTATTTAATAATTATTCATGAAATATATATTATTAGGAGAATTCTTTTTTTTTATTTAGTTTTAACAGTCTGTTAATTAAGGAGAACCAAGTTAAATAATGCATATAATCACATATATAGGTGAAATAATGAATTTAATATGGAAATTGCAAGGTATTGAAAGTAGTATATATGGATGGGTTGTGTGACTTTTTTTGTAAACGTAAGAATTCATACGATATTGAACGATTTTGTATCATTTTTTTTAACATATGAAGTAAAAAATGTATGATTCTTACGGTTTTTATTCTTACGTTTTTGAATAAATCAAGATTTAAAAATGTATGATTCTTACGGTTTTTATTCTTACGTTTTTGAATTCATACATAAAAGAAGCTATATATATATAGATGATGTCAGGTTATTCAATAATTAAACATTGTTTAAATCCTGATTGGAATCAATGGAGTCATGAATGAGTAAAATAAACTTTAAAAATAAATTGAAACTAATGATTATTTGAATTTATGAAATCAATTATTTGATTCATTCTTTCTTCAATCTCTTCTATTCTTTTTGTTAAATCATCTATTTTTATTTTGTATGAAAATGAGCGTCAAAACTAACGACGTTAAAAAATTGGGATTCACAAACAGGGAAATAAAGGATATATTAGAGGAGGCAGGTTATGAGGTTGATAAATATTATTTAAGAAATTGTCAAAAATTCGCGGAGTTTTTAAATGAGTTTGATTATGATGGAAAAATGAATAAAGATGATGTTATAAATTTCTTATATCCCGCATCTAAAAAAGAAAAACCTAAAGAACCTGATGTTTTCCCTGAATATTATGAAGAACGAATTAAAGATGATGAATATGATGAAATTGAAAGACTGGAAAAAATAAGAGATGAAATAGATGAAAAAATTAAGGAATTAAGAGAAGTTGAAAAATATAATGAAAATGAAGTAGAGGGTTTAATGAATATCCCAGCTTCAGAATCAGAAGTTCAGAAATCTCATGAAGAAAGATATAAAAATTATGTCTTAGAATCAACACAAAATTTATTAGATGGTGAAATAGATGAAACACTTTCGGAAGAAGGTATTAAATTTATTCGTAAACATAAGTTACAATTTATTGATAAAGAAGAATACCCTTGTATCTTACTTTCACCCCCTCTCGATTCTGAGAAATTCAAAAAAGCTCTTAAAAACGTGACATATGCAACTAATACGATTAAGAAAGAAGATCATGATATTTACACAAATTATTATTTAAATAAATGCACAGGTGTTGATAAAGTTTTTGATTTATTAGATAAAATATCAAAAGAAACCATTGGAACCTATAAAATTTTGTGTGATTGCGGTTTCATTGTTGAAGATACTAATAATGTTTCATATGAAAGAACAGCACCGAAGGAAGATGAAGTGGAAAGGTCTATACCATTCGTTATTAAGAACATAAAAGATATGAAAACTTATAAACATTATATTTATGAGAGAGGGTCAAAGTTGCTATTTGTCACTTTTCCACAAGAATATAATGGGGGAAAAGTTATCATATAGTTGATCTCATTCACTGAGGTGAGAGATGCATGTAGTGTAATGGGATAAACAGTGGGATTGCTGCTCTAAGTCCTAGGTTCGAGAGACCTTAGCTTCATTTTTCTCTTTTTTATTGACGTAAACTATTCAATTTTTGTGTTCTCCATTCAAATTTCAGAATTTTTTTTGCAGATTTCACGCTACATTCGAAGTTACCTTTTGTAACAACCACCACTGCCTACGAAAGACGAAAGTGTGTCACGATTTCACCCGGAAATCCGACGGTTGTTTAAGAGTATGCACTTTTGTCACCTACTCTTATATTTATTCATTTATTTCAGAAAAAATGGAAGCAACCCATAAAACATCTTCTCATCATTTTATAGCTATTCATACATTCCTTTTCAAAGTTGTGAAATTAAATAAGACAGGAATTAGATTTAATGTATCAGGGTACACATTCTTGAGTAAATTAAAATGTATTCGTCACGTCGCGGATGATAAAAATTTATGTGTTCTTAATTCATTTTATGGGCTTTAAAGAATAAACTTTATTTTTTAATTTTTTTTATTCTTACATAAATGAACAAAAACGGAACAGCTAAAATGAATGATAATCAAATTAGAGCAGAAGGTAGAAGGTTATTTAAACGCTTCTATAACATTCCTGATGGTGTTAATCCTAAAACTCGTAGAAGCTATTTAAATGAAGCAATAGATGCATATGAAGGGTTTGACATTTCATCAGAAAGTGAGAGATTAGCGAGAATGTTAAATGTTAATATTGATTTCTATTATTGTGATCCTCAACCAGAAGACGTGGACATAAATAAGGTAGACTTTCCATTAGTGGAATCAATAATGATAGATCCAGAATTTGAAACAGTAAATATTTTATTAACACAGAGTCCATGTGGAAAACTTCACGCTGACAGAATAACAGACGTTGAAGCACTCACCGGCTATAAAGTTTGTCCATATTGTAAAGAAGAAGTTTATTCTATCCGTGATGATCCAGAAAGGAAAAACCAAAGAAGATTTTTAAAGCATTGTGAGAAATGTAAAGAAAATAATGGAGATTAATTCAAGACGTTCAATTGCAAAAGACACAGCAACCATATGCACCACATATTACGAAACAGAAGATATATCAGTGGTTATTAGCTCACAATTTGCAGGAATATTATCAACCGACAAGATATTATATTACTTTTGACTTCGAAACATTAGAGACTAAAGAAGAATTACAACTTTCTGAGTGTGCAACTTTGAATGCTTACTTAAAACCATTCATGGTATCACCAACAGTTAAATTAAATGATAAAACATACACGAGGAATTTTTGCTTAACTTCGAGTGATTCTTTTATTTCTGATTGGATTGAGTTTTTATTTTCAACCTGTTCATTAGTTGTTGAATCAAATATTGAACAATACAATGAATTATTGAAGCCGCAAACGGTGGGGACTTTGTCTCATACATTAAATGAAAAACAGAAGGAAGCATTTAAAGAACTTCTAGATGAGGAATTCAATAAAGTGAATATCATAGGTTTTAATTCGGGAAAGTTTGATTTAAATTTAATTCTTCGTGATTTAAACACTGCAAAATGGAAAATAAAATCAATGCTGGGTTCATCTTCACAATTTAAGCAAATCATTGTAAAGAAAACAAACGTTCCATATGAATTAAGATTTATTGACATCAGAAATTATATAGCGGGTGGGACATTAGACCAATTCACTCAAGATTTCGGAAACAATAAATCACGTGTTAAATCCTTTTTCCCTTATCAATTCATCACATGGGAAAATTACGAAGAAGAATTATATAAAGAGGAACCATTCACGAAAGATTCATTTTATTCAGCATTAACTCAAGAAACTATATCAGATAGTGATTATCAAATATATCTCAATGATGCTAAAAACTTTAAGAATAGATTAGAATATTTTATTCATTATTGTAATAAAGATGTTGAAATTATGATTGACCCAATTGATAAAATTATTGATGAAACATTTGTTTATAAAATTGATATGCTTCATAATCTTTCTTTATCATCGAATGCTTCAATGATTCGTTACGCTTTAGCATATAAAGACTTTAATCCTAATGAAAAATATCCTGAGGAAAAGAAAGAATCAAGTTTTGAATTAACGAAAAAGTATTGGAAATATAAAATTGAATCATATAAGAAACAAGATAAAAAAGCAGAAAGAGATACTAAAAATAATGTTTCAATGGATGATTTTCAATACTATCACGATTTAATCCTTTCATCTAAATGCAAAATGTGTGGTAAAGCGTTTACATATGCAAATAAACCAACATTAGATAGAATCGATAATGAAAAACCACATACCAAAGAAAATTGTCAGTTAATGTGTTGTTATTGCAATGTCGTAAAATCAAATAAAGATGAAGATGTTCAACGTTTAAGAATCAATTTAAGAAATTATGCATTAAAAAATAATTTACCAATGACTTTAGATTCAGTTGAAGCTTATCACATTCTCCGTAATGGAATTACTGGTGGTTTATCAAATGTTCAACATAGAGTAAATCTTAAAGGAATCACGCACATTAATAAACTTTCATATAATCCAGAAACTAAAACTGTATCAAATGAGGACACCACCAACATCATGACTCATTTCGTTGGTGTTGACTTTAATTCATTATATCCTTCATCATTTTCATCTAATCCTCATGATTTCATTCAATATACTGACCATAAAATGTATATGCCGGGAAGATTGAATGGTGTTATCATTTGTGATACAGCAACAAAGAAAGCAAAAGCACTGGGAATAATTAAGAAGAAAAATAATTTATTCGTGGCTGAAGTAAAGGGTCACATTGATGAAAAATACATTAATGATTACATAAACTTTTTACCGATAATAAGAAACTTAGATATTATCACAGATGAAAAAACAATTGGCAGTTTTATGTATAATTACATGAAATCAAACAATCTACCAGTTGACCAGAAACAGAGAAAATTAACTCAGTTAGCATCAACACACAACCAATATCAACCATTTTCTTCTTATTATCTATGGTATCTAATAGACAGATTTCATTTTATCATTGATGATATTCAATCAATTTTAACATTTACTAAAAACACTTGCTTTAATGAATTTGCGAACGAATTTATGAATGAAAGACAAAAGGCTGAATTAGAAGGAAATAAAGGAAAAAGTTTATTTTGCAAGATTTCACTTAATGGATCATATGGTTACGATGCAATGAATACACAAAATTACACAAAGACTAAAATAATGAATGCACAGAAGGCACGCGTTGCATGTATGTCAAATAAGTTTAAAAACATAAGAGAAATAGGTGAAGATACATATCAAATGATGCTCAAAGATAGATTTTATAGATGTGAAACATGTTTACAAGAGGCATTCTTCACTTTAGATAATGCTAAATACTGGTATTTGGTTTTCATTTATGATTTTATGTATAAATGCATGAATGTTAATCGTTTTCATTTCATTGAAGGTGATACTGATTCATCTTATTGGGCAATCGCTGGCGACCCAAATCTTCCTAACACTCAAGCATTTCAAGCAATTGTTACTGATAAACAATTTTATGATAAAAACATTTTCAAATTCGCACCATTTGATTTCTTCTGTTTTGATGAGAAATTTAAACCTAAATTAAAGAATAAAAGCTGAAGAAAAAGCACATGAGAAAAAATTATTGGGTTTAGCAATTGAGAAACAAGGTGATAACATGGTTGCTTTATGTCCTAAGTGTTATACATCATTCAACGGTTCAATTGATGGAGGTGATTTTAAAAAAATTGCACAAAAAATGAAAGGTGTTAGTTTACGACAAAATAAACAATTAACACCTAAAAATTATTTGGATATAATAAATGATAAAGTGATATTTGATGGTCAGAATATTAATTTACAACTTAAAAACAGGACGATGACTCGCTTAACAATTGGTAAGACTGCATTAACAGGAGCACACACTAAGGCTGTATGTTGTGAAAATGGATGTTGTATGCCATTTATTTAATACAATTTTGAATAATTTATTTTTTAAAAAAATGGGATTCACAAATGAGGAAATAAAGGAACCGTTAATGATGGTTTTGATTCTTGATCAAAGAGGTGGGCACCCTTAAAACATTGATTTTATTTTTATATAAATGGATAACACAGATTTAAAAATTTTAATTGATGATTTAGTACTTAATCAAAATTTTCTTAGTTATTATGATTTAAAAGCATATCTCCAAAAATATGATGAAAATATAATGGGTGATGATATGGAATATTATTATCCATATTATAAAAATGAAATTTTGAAATATCATGATAAAATAATTTCTAAAATTAAAGACAAAATTAAAAATAATGAATATTCAAAGGGAAAAACTAAATCACAACTTAAACAGTTGAAAGATTTCAAAAATAAAGTATTAACAGAAGAAGATATTGATGAATTATATAATTTATATAATCCTGAGCCGCAAAAAACAAAGATGCAAAACACCCATGTCCTTCAGACCATAAATGATGCACAAGCTTTAATTTATGATTCATTAGTTAAACCATATTCAGCCCGACTTTTAAATGAAGATCAACTTTTGGAATTCATCCTTCAACATAAACTCGAAGCGGGAAAGTATATCAAACCTTTATATACAGTATATTTAAAACAAATGAATAAAATACATCCAGAATTAATGAAAGGAGGAATGAAATCCAAAATCAAAGCAGATAAAATTAAACCACTTGCAACACCAAAACCTCCAACGACAGTACCTCCTCCTTCAGTTAATCCTTCATCATTCACTTTATTATATCCATTTCAAACATTAAAGAAGCAAAAAGATTTTAAAAAGGATTTCAAGATATTAAATAAACCAATTGACCCAAAAATTCAACCGTTAAAGGAAAAATTTAGTCGCCCTTCATTTGCACCATATCCATATTCATACGAAATCGATCATTTAGAATATTCAAAAGGAAAAGTTACTTATTTATTTGCCATTAACATTAACACTAGATATTTATATTGCATTCCGGTGAAAGGGAAAACAGAACAGGAAACAAGAAGAGCTATACAATACTTACTAGATCATGAAAGAGTAGATAATATAAGGGGTGATGGTGATAAAGGATTTCAGGCAGCTATGACTCATTATTTCCCACAAATTAATTTTTACTTTTCATCTTCTCCATATACGTTTCATAATAAAATAGTTGATGCGGTAATGAGAACTCTTAGAGATGCGTTAGGGGTTAACGGTCAGATATATTGGGATGGAAACCATGACTCCATCATACAGCAGTTAGTATATTATTACAATAATACATGGCATAGAACTATAAACATGAAACCGGTGGAAATGAAAAATGATATTTCAAAAGAATGGGAATATATTAGAAAGCAAATGGAAAGGTTGAATGATGTTAAACATGAACAAATTAATTCGGGGCTCATGAATTTTAAACAAGGGGATAAAGTTTTGATTCATCTCGATTATGGAAAAACTGATAAATCAATGACAAAAAGAAGACGAAGATTTGACACAATAGCTGAATTTGTTAGATATATTAACGGCAATGCATTAGTTGAGGTTAACAATAAATTAATAGAAATTCCGATTTATTTTATTACTCCATTATATTTAAATAATATTTAATTTTTTTTATTTCGTAAGAAATGAGTGACAACGAAGCAGCCAAGAGTCCAGACGATGAATATAAAAAGAAACTAAACAGAATTAAATCAAAAATATGCTATTACAAAAAGAAGCCGCAATGTGGTGGGGTTGATGCCCATAAAACTAATGGAACTGAAAACGATAAAGAAATAATCGAAAAATGAGAAACTTACCGTTCAATCCTTAAACTGAGTGAAGCAAAAATAAAAGAGTTTAATAGAATAAATAAATTGATTGGAAGAGATGAATTTAATAAAGATGAATTTTTAAACTCAATCCAAATTTAATTTTTATTCCTCTTTGACAACATCTCTCTTTCCATCATTACTGCATAACCACATTTTCTCAATTTTAGTGGTTTGTTATTTTTAACATGTTCTTGCATCATTTTTATCATTTCCTCCCTTGTTATGATTCGTGGTAAATTTTGAGCTTGTGGGGTATCCATTTATGATAAAAATAAAAATTTAAATTATGCCGTTCTAAAGTTTGTGACAACATGACATTTTGACAACAACACAGGAAATGATTTGTCATGACTTCATCGGAATGAGTGTAAATGACCCAAAAATAAAGTTAGTTTTAAAATTATTTTTATTTTTTTATTTTGTATGTAAGAACAGAAATGTCAGTCGAAGCAAAAACATTCACTAACAAATCTAATGGCGAAACATTCACAAAAGGCACTTATAACGGTATTGAAGTCTTACGTAGAGACAAGGATGGTTACATTAATGCAACAAAGATGGCAAGAGAAGCAGGAAAGTTAAACCATTTAAACAGATTTCTCAATAGTGCTAAAATACAGGAAATTCTTGAGTTTTGGATGAACGAATACGGTGGAGCCAAAAGTGGCTCGACCTCAAAACAAGCATTTTATGAGCTTACTAAGGGTGTTATAAATGAATTCAAAGGTATTTACATACATCCTGACCTCGTTCATTTTGTTGCTGAATGGTGCTCTGTAAAGTATGCATTTTATGTCAAAGATATTATGGACTCCATAGACAAGAAAGTTCATGAGAAATTAGATGAAGAAGAACTTGAAGATACAGTAGAGAATGCTAAACCTTTGTTTGAAGAAGAAGTTGGAAAAATGTGCGAAAAACAATTAGAACATGAACGTGAGTTATGTTATGGTTATAGAGATTCTCCATACGAACTAGACCAATGGGAACAAGAAAATTTAAAGAGAGAATTTAGAGAATATGAACTCGCTAAGATAGCATTAGAAGCTGCAGAAAAGAAGTTAAAAGCTTGGGGTTGTTTTGTACAAAAATATTGTGAGTAAATGAACCATTTATTTTTATTGAATTCACCAAAAATAATTTTTAGGGTAGATGGTTAGATCTAACCTCATTTCTAACCTCATGACATTTTGACAACAACACAGGAGGAAGGCAGTTATGAATTATTTTTGAAGAACTGAAGGTGCTACCATGTTACCATGTGCTACCAGGTCATTTAACTTCTCTGAAAAAGTGTGACAACATGACATTTTGACAACAACACAGGTTATTCAATAATGACTTATTTTTGAAGAACTGAAGGTGCTACCATGTTACCATGTGCTACCAGGTCATTTAACTTCTCTGAAAAAGTGTGACAACATGACATTTTGACAACAACACAGGAAATAAATGTTTACGTTAATGTTTTCACTGTTACCATGTTACCATGTGCTACCAGGTCATTTAACTTCTCTGAAAAAGTGTGACAACATGACATTTTGACAACATTTACGAAAATATGATGCAGTCCAAAAATAAAGTTAGTTTTAAAATTATTTTTATTTTTTTATTCCTATATAAATGACGGCAACAAACAACAACAGCAACTATATCGTTTCTGATGAAAAAGTTATTGATTCATTAGCTGAGGAATTAGTTATGGCAGAAACTAAAACCCTCAACGAAAGAATTGGTGAAAACAGGATTGATTTACATAACTACCTCAAACACGATGGAGGAAGAGGAAGGAAAACTGGTATGGCTTTATTAGTAAATAAAATATCAAATTTAACGATTATAGATGTTGATATCAATAAATCATACAATGATGAACTTAAAGAAACAGTTAGAAAAGACATTTTATCAAAACTTTCGGATAAAGATGTTATTGTTAAAACCGCTTCAGGAGGTCTTCACATTTATTGCAACACTAATTTCTTCTATGCAGTTTCGAACAGAATGATTAAATGTTATTCCTGCAATGATTATGATATTGACATAATGACTTCTATTGATGATTCAAAGCGTTCATTAGTGGTTATGGCTGATTCAAGAGTTCGCAAGAATGCAACAGAACCAATCAATACATACTCATTCATTCGCGGAAGTTACGATTCAACATTAACTAGAACAGTGAATGATATATTAAATGATTTGAATATTAAGGTAAGAGTTGAACAGAAGAATGAAGAAATAAAGACTATCGTCAATGAAAACAAAGATGTAAACATTGACGATAAACTAGCTCAGAGCATAGTTGATGGCATCTGTGATTTTGAAGTACATAATGACGGTGGAAACATGAATTTAGAAAAAGAAATAACATTATTCACACTGTTTCAAGCTATTAATTCGTTACCTAATCATTTGATTAATGAAGCATACGATAACGTTTATAACTTCTGCAATTTAACTGAAAATGCAAAAAGTAATTTTGAAAAAGCACGTAGTAGATATGCACATTTAATGACTTCTCCATTTGTTTTGGTGAAGATTCTAAAACTATATCAAAAGGAATATTATGATGAATATGTTTTGCCTTTATTACGTAAGCCGAAAATAACATTTGACATCAAACTTGATGACTCGTTTTTGATAACAGATATTAGACGCAAGGCTGAAAATCATCAGTATAAAAACAGTTCTGAAGTAATTGAGGATTTATCACGTGTAATCCATTTTGTAGATTGTGGAAACAAATATTTCATTCAGAAAGATTACAACATACACGACAAAATGAATCAAATATCATTCGTTCTTCAATCAAACATGAAAGAGTCACTCAAAATGATTAAATTATTTAAAGAAGAAGGTAAAACCATAACAGCATGGGATGTACTACTAAATCAATTATCCTCATTAACCGTTAAGGGTGTTTGCTTTAAATCTGATTCCCCAGATGTTTTCTCAACGTTTCAGGGTTATAAATACAACATTCTCGAAAAACCAGATTACTCAAAAATTGAGATGTTTATGAATTTCATTAAAGAAGCCATTTGTGATAATAACGATGAAGTGTATAAATACCTTCTCGGCTGGATTGCATCAATGATTCAACATCCCGGAATCAAGAATGAAACAGCAATTATTTTGAAAGGACTTCAGGGAACAGGTAAAAACAGATTTACAGATATTATTTCTGAACTTCTCGCTGGTTATTCATGTAAAAACATTACTGAAATAAGTGAGCTAACGGGTAATTTCAATTCGGTTGTTGAAAATAAAATGTTTCTTGTACTTAATGAACTCAAGAATGTTGGTGAAGATAGACTCGCAAACTTCAACGCTTTGAAATCAATTATAACGGATAATGAGATTAGAATTAATGAAAAGAATCAACCCAGAAGAACTGCTCAGAATGTTGCAAACTTCATTTTCGTAACTAACAACGTCTACCCTGTCAAAATTGAAGTTGGAGACAGAAGATACGTAGTTTTAAGGGTTAATGGTAAATTCAAAGGTCAATTTGATTACTTCAAGAATTTAATGGATTCATGCACTAAGGAATTTTATGATAATTTACTGACGTATTTTATGCAATATGACCTTTCATCATTTAATGTACGAATCATACCGATGACTGAAGCCAAACAAGATTTAATCGAGTTATCAACAAATCCTTTAGATGTATGGATAAATACACATTATGATGAATTGTGTGCAGGTATGACGTGTGAAAATGCTCTATTCTGCAAACCATCAGACATGAAAGACAAAAACTTTCAAATGAGTATTAAGGATAAATGTGATAGGAAACATAGAAGAATAGACGGTAAACAAACATGGTGTTATGTTTTGAAAGAAGAAATGAAAGGATTATATAAACAGGTTGAACCAAACGATAATGAGGATTCATTTACTGACGATGAAATACCTGTAAATGAAGCTTTATAAAGTATGATTTGAATTTATTTTTGCATTAATCCTCCTGTGTTGTTGTCAAAATGTCATGAGTTAAATGACCTGGTAACATGGTAGCACCTTCAGTTCTTCAAAAATAAGTCATTATTGAATAACCTGTGTTGTTGTCAAAATGTCATGTTGTCACACTTTTTCAGAGAAGTTAAATGACCTGGTAGCACATGGTAACATGGTAGCACCTTCAGTTCTTCAAAAATAAGTCATTATTGAATAACCTGTGTTGTTGTCAAAATGTCATGTTGTCACACTTTTTCAGAGAAGTTAAATGACCTGGTAGCACATGGTAACATGGTAGCACCTTCAGTTCTTCAAAAATAAGTCATTATTGAATAACCTGTGTTGTTGTCAAAATGTCATGAGTTAAATGACCTGGTAACATGGTAGCACCTTCAGTTCTTCAAAAATAAGTCATTATTGAATAACCTGTGTTGTTGTCAAAATGTCATGTTGTCACACTTTTTCAGAGAAGTTAAATGACCTGGTAGCACATGGTAACATGGTAGCACCTTCAGTTCTTCAAAAATAAGTCATTATTGAATAACCTGTGTTGTTGTCAAAATGTCATGAGTTAAATGACCTGGTAACATGGTAGCACCTTCAGTTCTTCAAAAATAATTCATAACTGCCTTCCTCCTGTGTTGTTGTCAAAATGTCATGTTGTCACACTTTTTCAGAGAAGTTAAATGACCTGGTAACACATGGTAACATGGTAGCACCTTCAGTTCTTCAAAAATAAGTCATTATTGAATAACCTGTAAACATTAACGTAAACATTTATTTCTGCAGTTCATTCATTACTTCATTACCTAATTAATTACAAACATAAAATATATTTAGTTCATTCAATAAATGCGGTACCATGCGAATACAGTCATAAATGGTGGCATGTAATCTTTACCCAAGCCTGTTGGATTTGTTGTGAAAGTGTGTGAATGATTTCCTCCTGGTTCAGTTGGTCGAAAAGTCTTTTTTGCCGAATGGTTATAATCTGGAGATAAAACGTCATTGCCAGCATAATATTCTGAGTTGTATAATGGGTGGTCTCTTAATGAGTGACTATGGTCACCAGAAAAGTTTGTAGTTCCTGTATGAGTGTGCGGTGGAATGTTTTCAATATTTATTTTCTTTGAACCTCCTGTTTCCTTTGAAGAGTTTGCACAATACAAAAACCTGTCGACTATTTGTTCCCATGCACCAACACCAAACATTACTTGAGGACCTCTTGCATCCATAGATGTATAAATAGAACCTACTGGGTTCATTAAATCAAACATATGAGATATTATAGGATTGTCTCTTTTGAACTTAAAATATAATGCAACTATTTCAGGTTTCTTCTGGTTTGTGTCGGAATATTTTTTATAATATAATCTTATGTTTTCAGGGTAGGTAAAATCTTGACTATAATATTTATTTCTGTCATCTGTATAATAATATACTATTCTCGTTTTTTCTATTGCATTATATCTTTTATATCTATAATAATCTAAATATAATGTTAGCTTTTGTTCATCTACATGTGGTGTTCTGTCGTCATCTCCATAGTCATAATAATATGGTGCTGGAGCTGGGTTAGGCAATGTCATATCTGTCATTTCATAAACTCTTAAATATTTCTTTTGTTCGTCTCCATATAAGTTTAAGTAGCAGTTGTTGTCTAATGGAACTTTAACTTGTGTGTCATCATTCTTTTTATAGCTTACATACATTTCATTGTTATTTTTCGGAATGAGTTTATACCGTATACCATTTTTTAAGGAGTGTACAAACTCCCATCTAAAATATTTATTTTCTTCATTGACATAAAAGTCACCAACAATAGTTTCAATATTTTTTGTTCCTATCAAACTTTGGTATATTTCATCAACATAAACCAAATTTGCTTTCTTCTCTAACTCATCGTTAACATAAGTTTTATCCGCTTTAAGGTCTAAACATCCTGAAACCCATCCTGTATCAGCTTTAGTTTTTAAAATCTTTGATGTCCATTCATGATACCATTCAACCCTTTCTTTAATTTCATTATCTTTTTCATTAACATAAGTTTTATCTGCTTTCTTCTCTAACACAGCAGCAACATATTCTTTATCTGCTTTCTTCATTATGTCATTTAGGAAACCTTTTATGAATTCCTCATTTAAATTAAATCTTCCAATCTTCAAAACTTTAGGAAATGCATTTAATGCGTAATATCTTTGTTCTTCTGGTGGAATTGATGTTATATCATCCGTTATACCTTTAATTTTAGAATTCATAAATAAAATTTCTTTTATATTTGATATCACTGCACCACCTTGCAAACGAATTCGAAATGGTCATTTTTCAATACTATCTCCAAATCTCCATATTTCAACCTTTGCGTTTGTTCTGCCGTCTTTGAATTATATGCATATATGGCGTATGTAATGGTCTGAAGGACCTGGGTGTTTTGTGCCTTAAGTTGTTGTGGTTGCTGTTGTTTAATCATTTATTATGATTTAAAAATAAATATTTAATCTGTTATCTCATCAGCTATTTTTTCTATTTGAAATTGCCATAATATTTCATTCATAAATTCTAAATCACAATCAAATAGGTCAGTTATTCTAAATTTAATATTTGATAAATCTTTTGAATGAAGAATAAATGAATTCCCAGATAATTGAAACGGATATGATAAAGAAAATGTGTTTAAGTTGATGGATAAAATGTTTTGTATTGATGGGTAAGAATTAGGGTCTAATGTTTGATGTGAAAATCTCATTGGGGTATTAACTTTATCACATTTGATTAAAATGAAATTGGAACCAGTGTCAGAATACAAAACATCCCCAACATCTTTTTCAAAATTTAATATCCCCAACAATGAACGAAGATGAGGAGTACAAAATTTAATTTTCAGCGGAAATTTAATAAGGTTATTTATTTCATCAAGTTCAAAAAGTTTATCAGGTTTTGATTTAAAATTTTCTTCATACCATACGATAAATGATTCATTTAAATAACTTAAAATCATGTTAATATCCCATTTCGTTATCACATTATTTATATACATATCATACGTTTTTTCAAGGTCATCTTTAATAAATGATATATAATCTGAAGGGTCTAAAAGAATGGGATTAAATTTACCACTCACAGAAACGAGAGTAACATTATAAATTCCGCTAACTGTTAAATTTAATTCACAGTTATTATTCGAAATAATATTGATAATTGACATTTTTTATTACGATTAAAAATATGGTAAAGCGTTATTTTCCAGTGATAAATAAAACTAGAATAAGATTACCTCAAGAATTCATAAATTCAACGAATAAGAAATTCATTCATGTTATAAATTTTAGTGTTTTCAGAAAATATGAGTCAATGTCATATTCATCAACAGGTTATATTTCACTTCATTCAAATTTAGTTCAATCAAACCCATATAATGACCATTTCATAAGATTTTCAGATGGTATTAAAAATGTAATTGATAGATTAAAATATGAACAGATTGACAATATCGAATTTTTGGAATTTTGGTTTAAATATCCCGATGGAAAAAAGATTGAAGTTAAAGATAAAGCAGATACTATAACAAAAACAATTACAATGACCGATCCGGATAGTGGGGAACAAAAAGAAATAAAACAAACGATAGAAACTGGTGAAAGGTCAATTATTATTGATTATGATTCAAAGGATTATTATTCGATAATGTTAATGCTTGAATATTAAATAGCCTTAACAAAGAATTTTTCAAGTGATATTTTATATTCATCAACTATTTTATTATAAATATTATTATATGTTAAATGAAGTTCAGTTGTTGTTCCATTCTTTGATATCTTAATTGTGCTAATATCCTTTATAGGATTTATTTTTGCAACTGTTCCGCAGCATGAAACCTCATCATCTATGAAAAATTGAATCTTAACGTCTGAATCTTGAACATCACAAAGAATGGCGATAATGTGAATTAATGATTCATAAGGTAAAATAATTAAACCGGATTGGTCAATTAAATTTATTATTGAATCATAATTATTAATTATTATATCACGGTAAATTTTCATTAATTCTGAATTAATGTCTATTTTATATGGCGCATTGCGACTGGAATCGTAGATTCCTGGGTTCTCGATGTTTGATGAAAGAGGTGGGGGGTATGTTGGATAAGTGGGAATTTCAACAGGTTCTTTACCGGGTTCAGATAAAATGATTGGGTCTCCATTCTCATGGTTTTCTTCATTCTCCTCCTCATTCTTCGGTAAGTCACGAGTTAATAAATTTGGTTGAGTTGCTGACCTCGTTAATTCGGGGCTAACATTAACTTTAACATTTTGAAAAATTCGTGATTTATCATCATTTACGTTATAACCAACCGTAATCTCTGCTTTTGCGTTAGTGTTCTTTTGACTAGTGAAACGTCTTCTCATTTATAATCGAATAAAAAAATATATTTAAACTTTTATTTTGCTGGAACTTTTGAATCTATTATTCCCTGTATTTGTTCATGAAGTTGATTTTTAGCTGTTTCATCGAAATTAATAGACCGAATATATTCATTAATTGCATTCTTATAATCATCTGATTTCTCAAATTTTCTTTTATCTGATTCCTTAACTAAATCATAAGTTAAACCTCGTTGCTGATACAATGGTTTCTTAATTAAATCTTTGAATGCTTGAGATAAAGCACCTGATGCAATTCTTGCTACTATAATTGGTTGGAATTGATGTTTAAGTTCATCTTTAACATTTGCGAAAACTGGATCGAATAAAGCAACTTTAAAGAATTTCTTAGCTGAAATTTCAGGTCTAATATTTGCATATTGACCATCAAACTGGTTAGAATATCGTGGTAATCCATCCGGTCCCTCTTCAATAGTATTTAATTCTTCATTGAAATAAGAATATGGATTATGACGGTATGAATTAATTGGACCATTTTCACCTTCTCCAATGTATTGTTTAACAGCTTTTCCATTTTCATCAAATTGCATAGGATAACGTTCATTATATGCTTTACGTTTAGAATAATCAGATATACTTAATTTATAACCATTTATGACTTTAATATTACCTTGACCATCAGTAACGAAAACTTCATTTATACCATCAGGTTTTCCATTTGGACCCGTAATGTCTGCTTCATGTGCTTCCCAATTTGTACCATGACGTTTGGCATATGCTTGAGCTTCTGGTAATGTTAAAACGTTTCTCATTTGTTTAACATCTTTTTGAAGACCAGCAACAATATGAACTAATTCTTTCATTCCATCAGGAACTTTCATAGTTCTATTATATGCACCCTTTTTGTTTGTTCCTTGTTTTAATGGAACCTGTAGAAGATTTGCTATTTCTGTTATGTTTAATTATAAATAAAAAATAAAAATTAATTATAAAAAGTTAATCAAATCTATCAACACTTCCTTTATTTAAATCAACTATTATTTTTCCATGTTCACCTAATTGCTGATATTGTGTGTAAAGTTCATTAATGCTCATTGGTAAATTCACTTGATAAAGCATAACGTTCAACTGTTGACGACTAAACCCACTGAAAATGAAAAGGGTTGATAGATTTGATTTAATGTTTGTGCTTAATGCTTTGAAATATTGAACAGCCATAAAGAATGAACACTGAATGTGTCGACATTGAGTTAATAACTGATTAAAATATGATTTCTCATTTGTTATTAGTTTTGATTTCACCGCATCATCTAGAAAAATGAGTGAATGCAAAAATTCTCTATCAAAATTTGAAATAGAAAGTGTTTCAAATAATTCATCCCGTTGTTTATCAATAATTTTATCCTCTAATCCTTGCTTCTTGATTGTATTATATAATTCTTTATACATTAAAAAGTTTTTTAAATAATCTTCTGCTTCTTCTTGTGATAAATAAATAATTGGAATTTTGATTAAATGCTTTAAAGATTCAAATGTATCATCTGAAGGTGAACCTGAACGGTTGATATAAATTAACACATGTGAATAGGGGGAAGTGTTAGCAATAATGATAATTTGTTTTAATATCGTTAATGTTTTACCTTTATTTTGTTTACCAATTGCTGCAGTGATTGAATTTAAGTAACATTCAGAATATGGAATTTTCATTAATTTTTCCTTAGATAGAGCATTTCTATTATCACTCAATGCTTCATTAATCATATCATCTACGTATGTATTATATACTCCCGCTAATTCTTCATAAGGGGTGGATGAATTTAAATCCATTTAATCAAAAATAAATTTATAATTTTAAACATTTCTATTCATCAATATTTCATCATATGAACTTCTATACTGTGGTGGTGTACCTGTTGAATGATATTTCAAACCTTCATCCGGTGTCCATGTCCAATACGTAGTCCTAGTAAACCAAACCTGAGGAGGATTTGTCACCTTTGAACAGTAAGTGTCATTTACACCCTGAATGATTGGATAAGCTTTCACTTGTACTGTAACTTGTGAGTTGAAAGTTTCTAATCCATCAAAGAATATACCCGCTCCATCACGTTGAACTGGAATAGTGCATAAGAATGAAGTTTGGTCTTTCCATGTTCTAGCTAATGGCGTGCCATTATCATCATTCAGTGGTCTAGTTAATGAGTCCTCGTATTCTTCCGTGCATTCATTCACTCCATCTAAATCAGAAGCTTGAAGCATACGTGTAAAGAATATGTCACCCACTGTGGTCATCGCTTGATCGGGGAAGTTTCTGGAATCTATAGTGACCTGAAGACCTCGAAGCATTGGATTTTCTAAAACCGTTCTTTGCATTGCATTCTTCGGAAATGTTAACACAACATCTGTAACATTATGAAGAGCATATGAGAAATCTGAGCTAATACCTTCAGGAGTGATGCAACCTCCATTTAGTGAACGAACGTCAATATGTTGAGCTGGAATCATGAATGGATCTTCCTTACTGAATAAACGTGGTATTGCTTTAACTGATTCTTCAATTAAACCGTATCCTGGTGTAATGCATTTATCCTCTAAAACTTCCATCTTTGTGCATGAAATAATAACGTCATCAACTGTTGCGTCAGCAGATGTAGCGGCTAAGCTTGTAATTAATTTGGCAGGAAGTCCGATTTGTTGGAATTTGCGATCATATTTATAAACATGATTCATAATCTTTTCATAATTTTCATCAGTTATCTTTTCATAAACGTAATTTTGTAAATCAGCAACTCTTAACGGGTCAACCTGACAAAATACTAAAGTATCCCTGAAAACATAATATTTAAGAATGATATCACCAAATGATTTAGGATAATCATCGAACGCCTGAAATGCTAACAAATCATTTACCGGAATAATCATATCAAAAGTGACATCAACTTCTTCATTTGCGTTCTTGAAAACTTCTGAAGGGTCAATATATTTACCACATACTGAGTTATCATATTTTTGAACATTATTATATAACGAATGAACAAACTTTTTAACTTTCCTTTCTGATTTTGGTTTATATGTTGCAAATGCGAAAGATTCACGGGCGCAATCCATCTGAAGATAACCAACATCACCTCTTTAGGTTTCTACTTCTAATTGTTTAAAGCTTTGATTTGATGATTTGTAACCAACGAATAAACGCATGCATTTAAAAGCGGCATCACATGTGAAAGCTTTATTTGAAACTAGAGTTGCTTTAACTTTGCGTTTAATATATGTGTCACCTAATTGATTCACATCATGAGCCGGATTTGTAATTCTTAAATGAGTTTGTTTATCATCAAAATATGGAGCATCAGAGTCATAGCATGAACTTTCAAGTTCTCTATAATATCTTCTACCGTCATTCTTTGCGAATATTTCATTTATCTTTTCGAATGAATGAAACACATTTCCATTAATCGGTTTAGTGTTTGGCACCAAATAGTTAGTCGTCATTTATTAATAAATAAAAAATCAAAATTAAAAGATGAAAATGAATTTTTAATTTTAATGAAATAATCAACTATGGCTGCAGGTATATTTAAGAAACTGTGGGATAGAGTAAAAAGAGGAGCGAGTAAAGTTTGGGAAACATTGAAGAAGGGGGCAAGTTGGATATTTAAGAATAAAGAAGCAATTAGTGACGTTGCTGAATCAATAACACCAAAAGCTGCCCCAATAAGAGAAGTTTTAAATAAAGGAGAAAAAGTTTATCAAAGACTACAACCGATACTAAGATAAAAATAATTTTAAAATAATTTATTTTTCCACTATCTACCTCCTATTTTATTAAGTATTCCTTCAGCAATTCCACCAACTGCGTTACCTGCTTGTGCTCCCATCGCCGGATTACCTGCTTTAGTACCTAATACTCCACCTATGATAGTTCCTGCCGTTTTCGCTACTGGTGCCAAAAAGTTTGCAACGGGTTTAATAATCTTTTTATAAACCCAACCCGCAGCTTTCTTAATTCCATCCCATAATTTTTTAAAGAATCCTGCCGCCATTTCTGATTTAATATTAATTAAAAATTCATTTTCATCACTTATATTCTAATTTTTATTTAATGATAAATGAAACCTATTTTAAAAATAAATGAAACAGAGGAAGAAATAAATGAAAGTGAAAATGTTCAACAAAAAATAAATGTTGTTAAACCAATTACTGAAATAAAAATTTTTTCATCTGTTGAAGAATTTAATGACTATTATGCTAATAATAAAAAATTATTTGAAGAATTGACAACGTGTAAATTGAATAAAATGTTTAAAGTTGATGGATTCAAAATTTCAAAAATAAAAGGAGTGGTTAGTTTGAAATCTATTCCTCAATCAAGAATCACTTCATTAATAAAAATAGATGATTTAACAAAAAGAATAGAAGAGATTGAAGAAAGAATGAATCAAATAATTGATTTCATAAATTCAAATAATCATTAGTTTCAATTTATTTTTAAAGTTTATTTTACTCATTCATGACTCCATTGATTCCAATCAGGATTTAAACAATGTTTAATTATTGAATAACCTGACATCATCTATATATATATAGCTTCTTTTATGTATGAATTCAAAAACGTAAGAATAAAAACCGTAAGAATCATACATTTTTAAATCTTGATTTATTCAAAAACGTAAGAATAAAAACCGTAAGAATCATACATTTTTTACTTCATATGTTAAAAAAATGATACAAAATCGTTCAATATCGTATGAATTCTTACGTTTACAAAAAAAGTCACACAACCCATCCATATATACTACTATTGAAACACAATCGAATAATAGAAGAACTAATGACTGGATAACTTGAGTTAGACTATTGAAGTGTTAAGGATTGTTCTTGACTTCCGTATCATATAGATTCGCAAACATTTGAATCAAAGAAATCAGATGATTTAGAAATATTTGATAAAAAAGCATCTCACTTTAATCAATAGACTTAGTGCCGACTTTATTCATGAAAACAAAAGGTTGCTAGATTGATGAAAAAAATTGACACTTTTTATCCGTTAATTTTCAGAAAATGGAACTATTTCAGGCAGCAAAGGCAAATCAAGTTGATAAAATAGAAGAATTACTTGCAAATGGTGCAGATGTTAACACGAAACAAATTCTTTTTAATTTTATTTCGTTCTTCTTTTATTTAAAATATTCTTTTTTAAATTTACGACGAAACACCTTTACATTGGGCTGCAATTGCAGGAAGTGTTGATGCTGCAAAGTTACTTTTAGAAAAAGGAGCAAATGTTAATGCTCAAACAGCAATTCTTCAAATATTTATTATTATATTCTTTATATTATCACAAAGAAACACCTTTACATTTAGCTGTTCAGGAAAATAAGCTTGATATTATTAATCTTCTTTTAGAAAATAAAGCAGATCCAAATATTCGAAATTTTGATGGCGAAAATGTTATATTCACAGCAATTAGATGGAGTCATCCAGATTTAATAGAACTTCTTATTCAAAATAAAGCAGATCCAAATATGTACAACAAAAAATCGTTATCTCCGTTACACGTATGCGTAGAATACAAAGCAGAGGCTGAAGCGCGTACATTAATGCTACATGGAGCTAATCCAAGATATCAGGATTCTCAAGGAAAAACTCCTTTCCATGTTGCAGTTCAAAATCGCGATACAGAAATGTCAAAATTATTCCTCGAGTGCGGTGATGATCTTGCTTTGATACGTGATAACAATCTCAAGACTGTTTGGGATAGTTGCCCAGCAGAATTTAAGAATACAGTTATTCCAGTAGAAATTCCACAGCCTGAAGATAACAGCAATAAGAAAGAGAAGCCAGCAGAGGATGAGATGCAATGGCTTAAGGATAAGAAGTGTTGCATGTGCAAAAACATGGATGCAGAAAGAATTCTTCTTCCTTGCCGACACTGCGTGTTATGTAACAACTGTACTCCTAAATTCTTAGAGCAGTACTTCCAGTGTCCTGTTTGCAAGATGGCAATCTTTGCTGCAGCAAAACAATAAAATAATGTAAACTTTTTTTTATTGATTTATCAAAAATAATTTTTGAATAAGTTATCATATAAGAAGAATATACATTTATTATTGATAAAAAGAAGAAAATAATATATTATTTTTGGTAATTTCAACTGAAGGAAATACTTATCACAAATATAGTCATCAGCGAATACCGAAGTTTCCAAATGGGCTTGGAGGTCTGCGAACAACAGATGGAGAATTAAGTGGACCTCTTGGCTCCTTCAAAGTCCAAATTCTAAGAGTTTCATCCAAGCCAATTGTGGCAACAAGATTTCTTTCTTCGCATGCTGTGATATTAATAATTCCATCTGAATGTCCGTGATAATCTGAAATTAATTTCAGTTCACGTGGTGTATAAATTGACCAATCACCAGTTACGGCACTTGCTGTAACAAGTCCCCAGCTATCAGTGTAGCAGAGACCACTAATTGGTGATCCCGTATCAACTTGATTTAATACTGAGTTCATTGTAGCTCTGATCATTTGGACATTTCCTTGGTCATAATCAGCTGCATACAATATATCGCCTTGAGTCCATGAGAGTGATTGGACTTTACCTGAGGCTTCATATAATTGAGGTTGCTTCGATTTGAAAACGCCGACAACATGATTTGCACCAGCAGCAAGATAACGGCCATCATAAGACCATGCAAGACTGCTGATTTCACCACATTTAGAATGCAGCTTCAATTCCTGGAAATCTCCGCTACGAGTATCTGTAATTCTTGTGATGCCATCTGCACCACCTGTAGCAGCCATAGATCCTGATGCGCTGATAGCACTACAGCGGCGTTCATGATTCTGAAAAGCGAAAAATGCAACTTGTTGACGAACATCCCAGAGTTCAATATTTCCGTTTCCAGAAATAATAAGTCCTTCATCACACCAGCTGACTGCATCAAATTGGGTGCCGCCATTCATTAATTCAGTAACCTGGCCTTGTGACCAAATGTAGATTGAGGTACCGAGAGCAATTGCAAGATCACCATTCTTATTGAAATCAATAAGTTTTACTGGTAAGCTCTTCTGAACGTCTGGTGCATCCAAAATGTTATCTTCAGCAATTGGAGCTCTACGATTTTTCGGTGTTGTTGGTGTTGACTGCCTTTTATTTGCACTTGTATCTACAATCGAGTTTGTTCCCTCACGAAGTGGTGAACGGCTTGGGGATTTTGCTGGGGAAACAAATCGATCTTTTGAATAAGGAGAAATTCTATTTGATCTAAGAGGTGATTGGGCCTTGTTAGGTGAAGCAAGAGCACGTGAGAAACCTCCTTTTGTGGAATAGGAAAATGGGCTAGAATACATTAATAAAAATTGTTAAACGTACACAAAAGGAATTTTTAGTCAATAAAATTTGACAATATTCACATCTTTTGAATTTCCAATCTACAATCAATGAGCATTCTAAATTATAATTTTCGGCTCCATCTTAATATCTAATTATGTAGTAAAAAAAAAAAAAAAAAAAAAAAAAAAAAAAAAAAGGGAAGTGGGGCTTCCAGGCACTTCGTGCCCTCTAGCCCTGAGGATGAATGAGTATAATGAAGTTTTTTTTTTCTTGGGGGATGGCTTCCAGGCACTTCGTGCCTTCTAGCCCCCGAAGATGTTTAGTATAAATGAAGTCTCAACAAAGTCTTTACGAAGAAGTCTCAACAAAGTCTTTACGAAGAAGTCTTGACAAAACATTTACAAAGAAGTCTTTACAAAGTCTTTACAAAGTCTTTACGAAGAAGTCTTTACAAAACATAGACAAGAAAGTCTTTACGAAGAAGTCACAATAAACAGCTGTCAAAAACCGCTTTTTAACTTCACTTAAAATGCCACGTAAGCTACGTAAGAATATACGTAAGAGGAAGGGAGCATTGAAACATCCAAAAGTAAAACTGACACCACAACAACAGTTGCAACAACAAATGCTGAATGACCCCACTATGTTGCAACAAATGTCAAGCAATCCTATGCTTTTAAACCGAGTTGTTGGTGCACAGAGTGGAGGTTTAAGAGCGGCACTTTTAGCGAAAATGGCAGGCTATGGTGGAGCTGCAGACGGAACAGCTTATAACCCTCAAAGTCAAATGAATTTGAGTTCACTCAAAAATCAAATAACAGATGTCAAAAAGTCAAACATAGACATACAGAAACAAATAAGTGAAAACGAAAAGAAACTAGAATATGACAGACACACAAAGAAACTCAATGAGTTAAACGTAGAGAAAAAGAAGAAAGAAGAACAACTGAAAGAACTAAGTACAGAGGAATATGCGAAAAAAGTGTCAGAAAAAGCAGCAGAAGTAGCAAAAATGGAACAAGATGTTATAAATTTGAAAAACCATACTACTCAATATAAAATACTGAAAGATGAAGAGATAAAACAAAAAGCCCTGAAGACATATATGGATAGCGATGAGTATAAAAAAGAAGTTGAAGCAAATGTAAAGGCAGAAAAACTTTTACAGTTGCAAAACCAAACCGTACAGTATGAAAACTTAGCACAAGAAAGTAAAAATAACGACGCGCCATGCAAAAGGCAATGAAAAGCGCAGAATATATAAAAGCTAACAATGACTGGTTAGATGCCCAAGCCAACGCTAAAGCAGCCCAGCTTATAGGGTCAATAAGGACAAAAATACAAGCGGATGAAGACAGTTCAAATGAAAGCTTTAACAAATGCTGACTTTAAGAACGCCTTCGAAGCTCTTCATAGTAAGGTGAAACAAGTGAACGACTTCTCATCTGGAAAGAAACTGAAGTCTGAAGGTTTCGACAAAGAGTTAAAGAAGTAGCACAAAATATGACGAAAATAACAGATGCAGCAACGAGACAGGCAGTTCAAAGTGCTATGACGCCGTTAGAGCAACTGTTGTGAAAAGT
The DNA here is from genome assembly GCF_026262505.1 of Trichomonas vaginalis G3. NCBI lineage: Eukaryota > Parabasalia > Trichomonadida > Trichomonadidae > Trichomonas > Trichomonas vaginalis. The sequence continues at coordinate 437,771 of NC_067203.1, forward strand.
CAAGAAAAAGAGTTACAACAGACCAAAACAGACCTAGTAAATCTTTCTTAAAAACGAAAAGTCAGGTAGGACATTACGCTGCAGATGGAACATATGTGCCAGCTGGTGGAACTTATATACCACCAAACCCTCCAAGAGAAGCACCTGCACCAGGACTACCTAAACATTTACATCGTCACATGGACACAGACACAGGCATGCACAACAACCAGCACAACAACCACCTCCACAACCAGCACAACAACCAACAGTTCAAAACCCTGCACAACAACCACCTCACAACCAGCACAGCAACACAACCAGAGCAAGGACATAAAAGAAGTAGAGAACAAGGAAACCAAGAATTCTTAAAAATGCTTAAAGAAGAGTGTGGTTTCCCAGATACTGTTGACTTTAGTGACAGATATAAAGAAGCTATTGGAAAGTTCAAGGGATGGAAATACTGACCCGAACCTATTTAGCTTTATGGCTCAGCACCAAAACGGATATAATCTCAAACTGGAAAATACAAGCTCGCTAAGGGATATGATTTAATAGCATATCATCCAAATGACATGGATGAATTTACTCCGAGATATTTGATGTCAGAGCTAAATGACAATTCAACTTTCGTCATGAAACGCGTAAAAAAATAGAGACGGAACGAAAGAACAAAAGCTTATGAATGCGGATGACGTAGATAGGGAAATTGTTGAAAACGGTCTCGGAATATATGAAATGCCAGCAGATGAGGTACAAGAAACTCCACAGGAAGAAGTTCAGATACAACCAGACATGGAAGAAATAGTTCAGCAACAACAGCTAGAAGAGCCTGAAGGAAACGAACAAGTCCTTCCTTTGGAAACTAACTTCACAGAACTAGATGAAGATTTGGAAACAGCCGAAAAATCTTGACCCTCAACAAGAGCATGAGGTGAATATGGAATCTTCCAAGAGTCTAAAATTCGGCTGACATAGTAGAAGAATATCGAAAAATGTTTGCCGACATACAAAAGACTCCAACACAGATGAAAATATTCAGCATAGAATGGAAAGTACTGAAAGAAAAATGTACACAAATACAACAACCCTTTTTACTTACGAGCATTTAACGTTCAATCTTCGGATGAACTCGGTGAAAATAAAAGGTTAAATTTCAAGAAAACATATAGAAATGAAACATTGTTTAAAGTTCATTCAGAACCTAACCAAGATGGAAACAAACCTACTTTTGTTTCTGCAGACGATGGAACTACAATGAGATGGGGTCATAAAGCTAACCCGGATAGGTGGTTCATAAACTTACAACCACAATTCCAAGAAGTTGTAGACGCAATGGAAGTCAATGGTGAACAAGATATAGCTGGTATTTTAAGCGCGGCTTTAATGCCATTGAAAGATATGAAACATGCAGATATTTTGGACCAGTATGAAATGAACATGGCTGATGGAAATATAACACCTGACGTTCTAGAACATTTATCTCAAAGAACTACACAGAACCATAGAGATGGTATATTTGGTGAAGAGTTTAGAAAGAAAGTTAGGGAGGAGAAGGAAGAGAACCTATTGTACATGACCTTGCAAACGAAAGTTTACAAAATGTCATAAAAACTTACTTTGCAGACAATGAACGAGAAGGGATGAATATTTAAGAAAACTCAAATGGACAGTACCAAATGAAATGTTAGTATTGAAAAACATGTTCCTTGACAAAATAAAACCAACTACAGAAATAAACGACGCAAGACTGAAAGATTGGGTAAAAGCTTTCCATTCACAAAAGATATAATTGGTAACATGGAAAGAAAACCAGAATGGCTACAAAAACATATATTTGGAAACGAGCATATTCCATATGGACAGGCACTGTTTGAAGAGCTTGAACCGGAAACTCAGGAAAGAGTCATGCAAACAATACGCGAAGACTCAAATACAGACTATGACAAACTCTTTCTAGGATATAGGTTACCTGAGATGGGCGACCAGAGCCAAAAGGCAAAAAGGACATGGGAAATTTGCAACATACTAGATGAACATAATGCAAAGATGCAACAACTTCAAGCAGAGGGCAATGAAGGAAAAAGAAGAGTTAAAAAACTCAGTCAGGAAGAAAGTAAAGCTTGGTCCACGTGGGTTCTATTATGACATATAAATCCAACTATTCTATATTTTTACTCATATGAAATGTACGCCGCTCAGAATATAACGCCAACAGTTTTGGATGCTATGAATGGAAATGTTTCCGAATGGTATAACGAATGCGACAATGCCATTAGAAGGTCAGAAATAGTTCCTGGAACTTACGAATATACAACTGCTGTTTCTTATGGAAACGTAGGTGAGTTTGGAGAAGGTTCTTCAACAACAGTAGATATTGCTTGCGACAGGTTTCATATAATTTCTATTGACAACTCTTTCTTATACGTGGAACAAGACATTGAAATAAAACCTTCTGCCAAGTTGTCTGACAAGAAAGGTTGCAATGGAATTTTCTATGTCGGATACCAATATGCTCCAGAAGTTTTCATGGGATATAAGATATATTCTAACTCTGACTTAGTTCAAACAGTAACATGGGCAAACTATGAATGGTTCGCTTTGAGAAACTCAGTACAACCACAAGCTAGAGAACAAACAGACCAGTATGCAACTATTGAGAAAATAAGAAGACTTGACCCTAACGTTCCAGGAGTTTATGTTAACCTTTCTGGACAAACTGCAGCAGCAGTAACCAAAGTAAAACTGAAACTTAGAGTTCCTTTGTCATCTTTCCTCATCTTCAGGTTTTTAAGATACTTGCCAAACTGGGCAGGAAAAATTTCTATCGAACTTACTCCAAGCAAAAATAACTTAGTCATTGCACCAACACAAACCCATTCACTCTTACAGAAGTAGTGGGAACAAATAAAATGTCATTCGCCGACTTTTGCAAAAACAAAGTTGACTTAGACTTTGGTTTCTCAAACCTCAACACTGAAGTAAACTATTATTTCAATGCTGCTGGAGATGCTTGGGACCCAGTTAAGTTCACATGCGAAAAATTTGAATGCAAGAGAATAGAAAGCAGACTTGCAGTCTATATGTTGGACCCAGATATTTCAAATGCTTTAGCTGCCAAATATATTGCAGTTCCACTTATGTTCCCTATACACCAAATATCTGTCAAAGACTTTGCAGGTGAAGTTGGAAACCAAAGTGCTGACCCAGGTGCAAGAACAGATATTGCTTTAACAACTGCAATGAAACATGCAGATACTATGTTTGTACTGTTCAGACGAACTATAAATGACTATTCTTGTTTCTACAACCCCGGTATTAAATATCATATAAACATAGATGGCAAATATTATCCAAGAGAAGAATATTCTACAGTTGAGGATATGAGGTCATACAACTTGACATTAGATGCTATGAACTTTAACAACAACTTCACAACAACCATAAACCCTGAAATGCAAAGTTCTATTATGCCATATGTGAAAGTATGGACTCATACAGGAGGTCAAAAAACTCAATATACAAATGGAGACCGTTCAAACTTTTGGCTTGGCATTCCATTTGCTGACTCAGAAGACTTTATGGGTGGTATTTCAACTGTTGGTACTGTACAAATACAATATACTGGTGACAGAGACGGTCCAGATGAACTGAGAGCAAAGAAGTTTACAAAACCAATAGCACTTTTCACGGAAGATGCTCTTTTGAAGATTCGTTCGATGAAACCTGCTGGGGCTCCTCAGATTGGCATAACGACAGCTTCCATCGAGCAGATTTTGGCAGCAGGTCAGTAAGTTGTTCTTGAACTGACTTCTCTCCGTCAAATATTGACAGTACGCCAGTTTTGACATAATATTGTAAGATAAACTTACCTTTAGAAATATCGGTCAGTTTTGTTGCTATATTTTTGTCAACGTCAAGAACTTTCACCATCTCGGTTATACCAACTTTCTTTGCTTTATGAAAATATTTTGGTTCAGCAAATATTGCTATTCTATAACATTTTCCATTGTTTGTGTAAAGAACTACTCTGTCAATGAACTTGTATTGTTTGTGTGTGTAAACTTTGTTTTGCTTCAATTCGAAGAGATACTCAAATACGTCCATCTTTTTATTCTAAGTAAAATGTCATTTCCGAAAAATAGAAGCGTAAGTGTTTCAAAAGGTTTAATGGCGGTGGCAGATGTGAAGTTAAATTCACCAACTCAAACAAACAGTCAAAGTGTTGTTGTCAATGTCAAAGACAGAGATGTTGAAGTGGGGAAACCATACGAAGACGAAGATGGTATAACAATTGTTCCTGTAAAAGAACAACCAACATACCCTGAAGTTAGCAGAGAGTTAAGTTCTGTTGCAGATATTCGAAATGACTACCAACAACTTAAAGACAAACTTAAAACTCAGGAGAAGATTTGTCAAGCTTTAGGTATAATGTTAAACTTGGTCGAACACAACCCTGTAAAAGTGAACTCATATGTCATTGCACCTCATGAAGTTTTGAAAGAACTATTGAAACTTTTGACAGAGGCAGACGATATAAACATCAAAGAAATAGAACCCGACATTGCTTGCTGTGGTGTTTCATATAATGTCATTGACAAGATATACGTTATGAAAGGAGGTGAAACGTTGAACTTAAAGTATAGTTTCCCAGACGTCATAAAAATATTTGACGACCACAACATTTCATTAAAATTTATTTGCTAAGTAAATGGCAGAAGACACAATGGTTTATACTATTACGACTAAAAACCCTGAGTCATATAATTCTATAACAACAAACTTACAAAGTCCTCAAGGACGATATTGTAAACTAACCTTAAACACAATGACGACTAAAGCCTGTTTTGCTCTTTTGACACCAGAAGACTTTATTGTTGTGAATGGTAAAAAATACTCCTTTGAAGATACTTACTCAGATATACCACCAACAGGTTTTGTTGACTTATTTAATACTTTAAGGACGGATGTAACATGTGCTGCAACTAGAGCAGGTTTCATTATGTTTGGATGTCCGACTGAGTTTACTATAAACAATATGAGCTATAATACAAAACTTATATCTGGTTTTTACTACCAACAGTTTCCTATAACAGGAAAAGGTGTCATACAAGGAATGTCTGTTCCATTGACTTTAAGCACACCTATTTTATATATTGTTTCAAACTTAGGTTCAAAGTGTTATTCGAATGTCGACAGAAACTATTATGACCAAAAGATACTTATGCGTATAAACAATACTTTCTCTGCTGGTTTGCCTATTGTTCATTCGAATGCAGAATTTTCAACCTTAGTGAACTCAAACACTTTGGCAAGTATAACGTTGACATTAGTTGACGCAAACTTTGTTCCTGTAAAACTTTTATGTCCTATGTATTTGTCAATGACGGCAGAAAGTTTCGAATTGGAAGATGCAACTGGTGAAAGTATTGTATTACAAGAACAACTTCAACAACAAATAGCTCAAGAACAACAAATGCAACAAATGCAACAACAAAGTCAAGAATAAAAAAAAATATTTTTTTTATTTTTATAAAAATGTACAGAATAGATGTTTCAGATTTTTATGACTTCCAAGCATTCAGAAATATGTGTCCATTTAGAGACTATAACAAAGCAGTCGAGAATTTGAAACGTTTAGTCATTTATGTCGACTCTGCCCCAGAATGTTATGTTATGAAAGAATGGGATGTTGTCTTTAACAAACCAAGAGCAACAATAGTTTCAGAACAAGAATGTAGACAGAAACTTAAGAAAATAAAAGTCGTACAAGTTGGCATGAAGATGTTAGATGCTTGGGATATCTTATTGTCAAAGTTAGAAGATTTTTCAGTTCGAGGTATAAAGTTTTATACACCTTCTCCAAACTTCTATTCTATCTTCACTGGATATAAATACGAACAAGTAGAATGGAAAGAAAATATTATAGAAGCTTGGTTAGACCATGTCAAAGAAATTATATGCAATGGAAACGAAAAGGTTTATGAGTATATCTTATGTTGGTTTGCAAACATCTTACAACATCCAAGTGCTAAGAATGAAACTGCTCTCATTATAATTGGAAAACAAGGAACTGGTAAGAACACATTCTTTACAGATATTTTGTGCAAACTGTTAGAGGGCTATTCGAATCCGAATATGACAAACTTAGAAAACATCTGTGGCAAGTTTAACTCCTCAATAGAGAATATGAAACTTATAGTTTGTAACGAACTTCAAAGTATAGATACAACAAAAGTTTTGAACTCAGATGCTTTGAAGAGTCTTATAACAGACAAAGTTGGAGTTGTTGAAAGAAAATATAAAGACCAAAGAGTTTGTGAAAATGTTGCAAACTTCATTATGGTTTCAAACAATGCTGTTCCGATGAAGTTAGAAAGTTCTGACAGAAGATATGTAGTTGTCAGAACGTCAGAAGCTCATATGCAAGATACAGAATATTTTGACGACTTAGCAGAAACTTTGACATCTGACTTTTACAACCACTTGTTCTCATATTTCATGACATTAGATATTTCTAAGTTCAATCCAAGACAAATTCCACATACCGAAGAAAGACAAACATTGTTAGAAGCAAACAAGAGTGTATATGAACTGTTCATAGATGAAACTGACTTTGTGTCATTAGATGAAAGGTCATTGTACGATGAATATAAACAATATTGTCAAGAATATGGTTATATGACAGCGTCTAAACGAACATTCTTGGCAAATGTCAAAAGTCTTTTAGATGTTCAGAATGGTGTATATACAAAGAAAAATTTTTCTGAGTAAATTTAAAAAAAAATCTTTTTTTATCCGATAGAAAAGATGACGAAATTCATCTCAGTAAATAAGTACATGACAGAAGTCAAAGATAAGTTAGCTCCATTCGCTTATTTGAATGTTTACTTCTACAATTTTGAAAAGTCTACATTTGACAAAATTTGGAACATTGCACCAGTTAAGTTTGCTGTTGTTAGAAAAAGTGGTGCAACTTTTGAAGACTTATACATTGACGGTATGTTGACAGTCAAAGAAAATTTTGACAGAAAGTTCTCAAAACTCGAAGAAGGTAAAGCATACAAACTTGTTATACCTTATGAACCAAAGAAAGCAGACGACTATGAATATTATGAGTCTAAGATAGTTGAAGTTCAAGGTAAATTGGGTAAAAAGATTTTAGAGTCTAAGCCAGTGTTTGCTCCTAAAGAGGAAGAGAACATTGACATTGACCCAGAAATGTTCTAAAAATAAAATTTTATTTTTACATGTCATATCTCCCCTTCTCTGGAACTGGTTCAGGTTCTTTCTTCTCTTCTTCTACTTTCTTTTCTTCTACTTTCTTTTCTTCTACTTTCTTTTCTTTCTTTTCTCTCTTCTTCTTCTTCTCTGGTGGAGTTATGTCAAATTTGGCGCAACCATATTTATGTAAAAGTTCTTTGTCCTTTAATAGCTCATCTATTCTGTTTTCTATTTCATCTTCAAGAACAGCGCATGTGTCTTCTTTGCATTCTAAGAACTTTTGTTGGACTTCATCTTTCCAATCGGCGTCATCTCTGTCAACAAGTCTGTCATTGACAAACTTAAAGACTTCTCTGCTTAATGTTTTATGGTTCTTGTCATATTCCCAGAAACAGAACTTTAGAACAAATTCACCTTTCTTGTTTACACTATGTAAGATTTTATGGTCGACAGAAGTTTTAGAGTCAAAAAGCTTGTCTCGAATATAGATAGCGAAATCACTAGACATTTTCTAAAAGATAAAAATTTTAATTTTTCTAAAAATATGTTAGAAAAAAAGTTTGCTGACATTGACAAGAAATTTGAGAATGTTTTGAAGAAGAACAAGAGGAAGTTAGAAAATGCTCAGATAAAGCCTATACATGACAAGTTCTTATTTGCTCAGAATGGTATAACAGGTCTAATTGCACCACCTGGGTCGGGTAAGACTTTCACTTATCTTAAAATGGCTGCACAACAACAAGAACTAGATGAGAAGAACCCATTCTATGAGTTAGTTGTTATTTGTTCGACTTCTGGTCAATTTGACCAAACCGTCAATTCGTTCAAAGATATTATAAAGAAGTCTAAGTTAGTATGCATAAAGGATACTGAGTTGTTAGATTGGATAAAGAAGTACCAAAGAAGAGTTTTGAAGTATAATGCTATAAATGAGTATGTCAATTCGAAGTTTAAAGACCCAAATGAGGAAATGCAGAGAATATTAGAGAAGAAACACTTCAGAAACAAACAGAAAGAGATAGAATACATTTCGAAGAAATTGCAATCTTACGATTGGAAGACTTACCCTCACAGATGTCTTCTTATCTTAGATGACTTTGCTTCTCATCCTTTGTTAAAGAACAGAGAACAAGACATGTGTCGAATTCTTAAGAAGCTCAGGCACTTTAACATCTCAGTTGTCATTTGTGTACAGACAGCCAAGAGTTTAAGTAAGGATGTAAAGAGAATACTTACTGATATCATACTTTTCCCCGGATTGTCCGAAGACGATTTCATGGAACTTATGAAAGAGTCCATGGCAGGTAAGTTTGACAGACATGAACTATGGGAGAAGTACAAAGTCATACAAGACCCTCATACTTCTTTCAGAATTCATATCTACGCAAACAAAGTTCAAATTGTAAAAAGTCAAGCGTAAAAATGTAAGTGTTTGAGTCTTAGTCTGTTGTGGTGCTGGGGCTGTCGGTTCTTCTGGCTTTGGAATGGACTCGGTTGGTGGTACGTCGGACATTGTCTTGAAACAATAAAAGACTTGTCTTGAAAAAGTAAAAGACTTGTCTTGAAAAAGTAAAAGACTTGTCTTGAAAAAGTAAAAGACTTGTCTTGAAACAATAAAAGACTTGTCTTGAAAAAGTAAAAGACTTGTCTTGAAAAAGTAAAAGACTTGTCTTGAAAAAGTAAAAGACTTGTCTTGAAAAAGTAAAAGACTTGTCTTGAAAAAGTACGGGTATCGTCTGAAATCAAGACCACTGTTCTCAAATTTGAGAACTTTACACCAAAAAATTTCTTGAAAAATAACGGGTCTTGTCTTGAAAAAGTAAAAGACTTGTCTTGAAAAAGTAAAAGACTTGTCTTGAAAAAGTAAAAGACTTGTCTTGAAAAAGTAAAAGACTTGTCTTGAAAAAGTAAAAGACTTGTCTTGAAACAATGACCGACATAGACCCAACAGATGAGGCAATCTACCTTATAGAGCTACCTGAGCCATCTTTGGTGTCAAGCTTGAAAAATAAAGAGTGCATTTACTCTACTTGTTTGAAGTTGTCAAAATACTCTGTTATTTTTTCCTTTAACAATGGCAAATCTTCTTTGAAGGTAAGAATTGTACAACCTTTCATATCATAGTGTGTTTGAGGTAACGTATCTTGAACTATCTGTTTAACATCTTCATTTGGAGTCATTGAAATCGGTAAGTTTTCGCGATAGAACCAATTTCTGTCAGATTTGTAAATCTTAGCAAGGTCGTAAAAGCTTTTGTTGTTTCTTCTGACTAAATGCAACATAACCATATCTTTATCTTCTTCATTTTCCATCTCTTCAGTATAAATCATATACTTATAGTTCTTTTCCTTACCTTTTGGTACCGAACGTGGTATTCTTTTCTGAATGCTTTTGTCTTTTGCTTCAAGCTTGTTCTCTAGCTCTTCACGTTCTTGTCTATGAATTTCGTCTAACATCATGAAAATATAACAAGCATAGCGAGGTGAAGCCCACATTGCAACAGCATTTACAAGAAGTCTATGTACATAATATCCTTTCAAACCATTTGGCAAATTTTTACGATTTTCGTACGGAATCTCGTTCCTCGGTTTTCCGAGGGACGCAAACATATGAGGAAATTCTTCTAAAAGTTCTTTTGTCTGTTGGTTTTCAAACCAATGGTATGCTTGCTTTGTAGAACGAAGAGCATTCAAAATACTTTGCATTTGGTACATATCGTCTTTGACCGAACGAATGAGACGTAACTGTTTGTTATACTGAACCCACTCGTATTCTTCATTTATAGCTTCATGAACGATAGCAGTTGTTGTGTTCTCTGTTGTTGACATATCTGTCTTTATATTCCGGATAAAAAAATAAATAAAAATAAAACTAACTTTATTTTTTCTATCTTTCACAAAAGACCAAAAATAAACGCTTTACATGTATTTTTCAGCAACTTCGTCAAACAATTTTATAGCTTTATCTATCTCATCTACTTCAAACGTTTCTTTACCTTTTATGGGAGCACCATACATTTTCTCAAACTTTTCAAGTAGTTCTGTTTCAGCAGCTCTCATATCGTTAACAAACACAACCTTAACTCTATTGACTGTAGAGTCATATCTTTTAGTTATATTATATGTTCTTCCTATCTTATATCTTTTTGTATTGAAGTCCTTCGGTTCTGAACGATGTAAAGTAAGCCTTCACTGCAACGTTCCGTATCGAATGAACCATAAGTTATGAAGTTATATCCAACAACTGGGTCTAACCATAACAAAACTATTGGTATAAGACTTTTGTCAATGAGATATGCTGTAGTTCCATAGAATCTTACCGATATCAAAAGCTCAGGATTTCTTGTCAAAATTTTCTGAGTTGAAGCATTTCTAACCCAGTCCTTTGCTCTCTTTCCAGATGGTGTTTAGAATGTCTGACAAAGAATATTTTTTGTATTTCTTTGAGTATCTTACGTTTAAATCACCAATTCGAACCACTTTGGTGTTATTGTCTATCTTTCTAACTGTTTCAAACTCAATGTTTAACATTTCTGTTCTTACATACAAAATAAAAAAAATATTTTATAAAAAACTAACTTTATTTTTTCTGTCTTAAGGAAATTCATGAAATTTCATGAGTTTTAGGCGACCAGGATTTCTTACCTACTCGCTGTTCTTCATGATTTTCATAGAGTTTTATGCAAGACCGAAGGAAGTCGGTCTAGAGAAATTTCACTGTTTTCGTACGGAATCTCTTCTCTCGGTTTTTCCGAGGTAAGCAAACATATGCCATTTTACTCAGATTTTTGTGCTGAATTCAGCAAAATAATTTTAGGGTAGAAGGTTAATCTAACTCTTTTCTAACCTCTTTTCTACCCTCTTGAATTTGTCAAGACTTCTTCGTAAATGTTTTGTCAAGACTTCTTCGTAAATGTTTTGTCAAGACTTCTTCATCGTAATGAGCGTAAATCAGACAAAAATATATTTTAGGGTAGAAGGTTAGATCTAACCTCCTTTCTACCCTCTTTTCTACCCCAGTTATTTTATAAGCGTTTTACATGGTAAACGTTATTTTTTAAATTTTGTGAAAACTCAATGGTTTGACACAAGCCCTAAAAATTATTTTACTCATGAATTTTCATACGGAATTCAGCAAAAATAATGTTTAGGGTAGAAGGTTAGATCTAACCTGTTTTCTACCCTCTTTTCTACCCCAGTTATTTTATAAGCGTTTTACATGGTAAACGTTATGAATTCGTGAGACTCTAAACAGTTTCGTAGCTTCAATTTCTTCTTTTAGTACATCGAATGTTTTAACGATACCGAAGGTTTCTTTATATTTCTTCTTGACGTCAGATAGAAGGAAATCTTCTGCTGTTGGATAGTTTTTGTTCAAATTCTAACATGTCCATTTTATCTTCTGCTGGTTTCTCTGCTTCTTTCTTTAAGTCTGCATAGTCGTTTCTCATACGTTCTATCTCTTTGACGGAGTAGTTATATTTCCTAATTGCCGCTTTACATTTTGAACATTGCGGGTTCATTTTTGCGTTATATTCTGAAATCTTACCTGCTAAAACAACTAAGGCGTCAATTGCTCTCTTCATCTCAAACATAGCGGGTCTTATTTGTTCGTTCCATACTTTGCCTCTTCTATCTTTATCTCTTATCTGCCATACACATTCAGCAACTAACGAAACAAAGTTGTCGTAGGTCTTAAATTCTTCAGATTTATATATGTCAGAAACATTCTTATATACCATGTCGCAATCTTTGTCCATAACCTTATGGTTGCAATGAAATCCTAGAAACTCATAGTTTACCTTTCGAATGAACTTCTTTATTTCTACTGAGTCAGTTGGTTTCACTTCAATTCGTCGAATTCAGAATAGTGAGTTTTTGTTGCTGAATTTCAGGCAATTTGGTAATGGTCAATAATGTCCTGCATTTCATAAAGATACTGTTCATTTGTTTCATCTTTCGCACTACAGTCTAAATTATTTGTTAAAAGTTCTTGCTTTATCTTCTGGATTTCTGTTTCGAAAGTATATGAAGAAGGAATGAAGCTTTTCATCTCTACTAACATTGACGTAGGATTCATGACTAAAGAGTTTGGTGCTGTTGTTGCTAACATGTTCTTACAATAAAAATAAAAAAATATTTTTTTAAAAAAACCAACTTTATTTTTTATTTCGGGAAAACTCATGACAAATTCAAGAGGGTAGAAAAGAGGTTAGAAAACAGGTTAGATCTAACCTTCTACCCTAAACATTATTTTTGGTGTAAAATTCATGAGTTTTGGTTGAAAGAATACGGTGGAGCCAAAAGTGGCTCGACCTCAAAACAAGCATTTTCTGTATAAAATTCATGAAAATTCAAGAGGGTAGAAAAGAGGTTAGAAAAGAGGTTAGATCTAACCTTCTACCCTAAATTATATTTTTGCTGAATTCAATAAAAATAAATGGTTCATTTACTCACAATATTTTTGTACAAAACGACCCCAAACTTTTAACTTCTTTTCTGCAGCTTCTAATGAAATTTTAGCGAGTTCATATTCTCTAAATTCTCTCTTTAAATCTTCTTGTTCCCATTGGTCTAGTTCGTATGGAGAATCTCTATAACCAGAACATATCTCACGTTCATGTTCTATTTGTTTTTCATGCATTTTTCTAACTTCTTGTTCGAACAAAGGTTTTGCATTCTCTACTGTATCTTCAAGTTCTTCTTCATCTAATTTCTCATGAACTTTCTTGTCTATGGAGTCCAGAATTTTTCCAACTGCTATACAATATTTTGGAGAAGCCCACATTGCTATATAGTTTACGAGTCTTGGGTCTACATACATTCCTCTAACCTGTTTGATTTCATCCGGAATTCCTGCATGAATTTTGTATAAAAAGCAACCCGCCGTTTTCCGCGGGTTGGTATATTCTTCACAAAATGCCGTATAATACTCTTCCCAGGACTTATTTTCCAACAACCTTCTAAAGTCTTTCCCAAACTGCTGACATATCTTTGTTGCATTTATATAACCATCCTTGTCTACGTAAGACTTCAATACCGTTGTAAGTGCCTTTTGTGAATGTTTCGCCATTAGATTTGTTCGTGAACGTTTTTGCTTCGACTGTCATTTCAGTTCTTACAATAAAAATAAAAAATATTTTTTGGTGGGACGTCGGACATTCGTTTGTGGCTTAACCGTCGGACATTCGTTTGTGGCTTAACCGTCGGACATTGTCTTGAAACAGTACAAATATTGTCTTGAAACAGTACAAATATTGTTCTGAAGCAGTGCAAGTATTGTTCTGAAAAAGTACAAGTATTGTTCTGAAGCAGTGCAAGTATTGTTCTGAAAAAGTACAAGTATTGTTCTGAAAAAGTACAAATATTGTTCTGAAACAGAAAATTTTTCTCACAAATTGAGAGCTTTTACGGGAAATTTGTTCTGAAAAAGTACAAGTCTTGTTCTGAAAAAGTACAAGTCTTGTTCTGAAAAAGTACAAGTCTTGTTCTGAAAAAGTACAAGTCTTGTTCTGAAAAAGTACAAGTCTTGTTCTGAAGCAGTGCAAGTATTGTTCTGAAGCAGTGCAAGTATTTTCTGAAAAAGTACAATGGACAACATCGAGCCATTAGATGAGGATACAACTTCCAAACAGAGAGAACCCTTTCCCAAGAATGAACCAAATTCTCAGAGCACTGTTCCACTTCTCGGGTCAGCCGTTCTACATAACCTTAGAAGGCGACATCCAACCAGTTCAGTAAACATCTCATTTTAACTCACTTTTTTTCTATCTTAAGGAAATTCATGAAAATTCAAGAGGGTGAAAAAACAGGTGAGAAAACAGGTGAGATCTCACCACTTCACCTAAAATATATTTTTCAATACTTTTTCAGCACTTTTCCGTAGTTGTATATGAAAGACAATTCGAGATAAAATTTCTTCATCTGAAATATTTCTACCGGCATTTGTAAAGATATAGTCTAACGGTTTTGTATCTGCTACTTTTGTTCTTTGTTTTTCAACCTGAAGCATTTTATATATGTAAAAATATACTGTTTTAAAATGGTATGCCATATAGCTTCTTGAATTTGTTAAGATATAGTCTAATGTATTTTCCATCTGTATCTCTAGCGTTTACATAAGCACAGCCTTCCTTAGTAAAACATACTTGTAATTTCCTATAGTTTACGCCGGTATAAAAGTAGAAAGAGTCCTGTTCTTCGCTATAGTAGTAAAACTCAAACGTATGCTTACCATAGTCTGTAATTTCAATTGCTTCATCTTCTAGTTCGTCGACAAATTCGAATACTATATCTCGAAAATTGCTTTTGTTCTTATTGTTTTCAGAACAAGTGACCCAGCGTAAGTTTTCAAGTCTATTGTCATTTCTTATATGGTTTATATGGTCTACAAAAGGTAGATTGTTAGGGTTCGGTATAAAATGAGTTGCAATGACAACATGTTTAAGATAGTGTTTCCCACCAACCCTCATCCTAGCATATCCGTTATTTTGCTCCCATTCGCTTAAAACTCTTTTTGTCTTTTTGTTTCTGACTTCAAATGACTCACAACAGTGAATTTCATATTTCTCATCTAACAAACAAGTTTCCCAACGGTCTTCTCCAACAAACTCAGCGTACATTTCAAATAAAATAAAAAAATGTTTTTTAAAAATATTTTGTTTCATGCAATGTTTTACTTCATGCAATGTTTAACTATTTCACCATCTTCTTTAACACCCCAATATTTCCTTTTCGATATTACATGAACTTCGGTGAAAATTTTGTCCAATTTGAATTGACCCATCTTTTCACCGACCATTCCCATTTCAATGAGTTTGTTGTATCCTTCTTCGTTCGTCATGAGTGCGTCAATGTTCTCATAGTAAACCTTCACTTTGGATTTGACTTCGGAGAAGAATTTGTTGTAGTTGTCAAGTACTGCCTTTGCGAACTGAGGGTAAGACCAATGTTCGACAATAGGTTTTAATGTGGTTACTAAGCCATTTTGACCTTGAGTGAATTCGTACTTCAAAACAAAAGGAGAAAACCTTTCAACAAAGTTGTCGACCTTCATAATGTTTACTCTTCATCTCTTGAGGTTTCTTAATGGAATATCCCCATGTCGAATTCATAAGCAATTTGAGTGTCATTGCAAGTTTGGGGTTTGAAGCTTTCCTAATATCATACAGTTGTTGTATGACTTTTCCAACTGTATAGTTTCCTTCCCGGGAACTCACCATCTTCGTTTGGAATTCCAGTCGGAATATATTGGACAAACCTCATGTACGCAGCGTTAAGGTCGACATAGTATATTTTTTCATATGAGTCGAACTTATCGCATCCAATCGGTCCAGTTTGTGGAAATTCAAGTGAGTCTCTTATCTTCTGAGAAACCTCGCCTGTTATCTCATAAACATCGTCGAAGCAACCTGTTTCATATAAAACCTTCTGACCTAACTCAGAAGCTCTCCAATACAATTTGATGTCAATTGGATGCCTCAATGGAAGTTTGTTTATAGCATCTTGAAGTTCTTGCAACCTCATTGGAAGTTCTTCTGGTTCAGGTTGGTATCCGAACAATCCAACTCCTTTTGGAACTGTGTACTTCTTTTGTGCTATAACTTTGTCTGGAACAACTTTTGGTCTTGCTAACAATGAAAAGTTTGTTTCGTCTTTTGGTACAAAAGTTTCTGTCAGCTTGTCATCTGGAATTGGTTCCAACAAACCTTTCTCGAAAAGAATGTTTACAGCTCTGACAATGTTGCACTTGCCTTTTCCGAACAATGGGTTTGTAAGACTTTCGTTCAACATGAAGTGGTTGTGGACAATTGCAATCTTCAACCATGGCAATTTGAAGTCAACAACATAGTCGTCATGTGAAGAACCTTTCTCAGTCGGAATGTTGACTCGGATATTCACATTTGCCAACGGTGCAATTTTTGTCAATTGACTTCTAAGAATGTACCTTGTTTTCACACATGACTCAAGATACTTCATCTTCTCATCTGTAACAAGACCAGAGTTCCTGAGACATGTAAAGAATACAAGGTTCATTGACAATTGTTTCAATTGAATTGTAAATTCCATACCTTGTCAAGTCAATGTCAGACTTATTTATGAACGGGAAGTATCCAGCATGTTGTCTGACTGCTTGAGGGTTAGGTTGGTACCATTCGAACTTGACACTTGCAATTCCTTCAATTGCATTCAAAATGTCTGAGTCGGAGTCAAACATTTGTTCTCTCTTTGTAGTCTTGAAAGCGTCAAGAAGTTGTGCAGCTGTTGTGACATTGCCATGTGCATAGTATATATGACCATCTAAATCTGTTACGGTTAGTCTGAGATTGTATCCTTTCTTATTTCCGTCTTGTATGGCAGCAAGTACACCCATGAAGCCTTCTTTGTTCTTTCCTTCGTCAAAGTTTACTGTAAAGGTTCGACCAGATGTAATTTGACTTCTAACTTCACGATACTTTTCATATGCATATCTTGTTCTTTCCATGGGAGCATGACCATCCTCTGCACTACCTTTTTTCCTTCTCAAAGGATGCAATTGTTCGTCATGTTTCCAGTAGAATCTGGCAAAGCCGTCGTGTCCGTCAACTTGAGGTTCACTAACATCGAAAGGCATGTCCATAAGACGTTCTTCTTCTAACCTCTCTAGTCTGTTTGGATAATTTGCACGTGCTGTTTCCAAATCCATTTCGTAGCGAAGACCAGCCAGTTTGTCATAGACTTTTATGGGTCTTCCCTTCCTATATTTAAAATTCTTCGAAACTCTCCAACCATATCTTTGTAACTCTGCTTTTATTCTAGCAGATTTTCTATCCATTCTATATGGGGGCATTTTTATAAAAATAAAAAAATATTTTTTTTCTTTACTTTACATAACCACCGGCTGCCATAAGTCTTTGACGCCAACCCATACCAGCTAATGAAGGTTGACTTGGTTTAGTTTGGAAACTAAACTTTGGTTTTGGTTTATCTTCAGTTTTTGGCTCCCCTTCTTCTATTGGTTTTTCGTCACTTTTCGGTTCATTTGACTTTACCTCACTTGCTTGAACAGTTGTGTCGTCAACATCTTCATAAATATCATATGCCATCTGTTTTTGTTTTCCTTTCAACTTTTTGTGTTTGTTGTAAAGTTTAGAATATTTCGACTCTAAGTCAATGAGATGTTCTATAATGAACTGTTGGTCAGTGAAGTAAACTTTTCCATCTGTTGTCTCGAAAGCTCCTTCAGACTTCAATATTTTATTTGTGAGAGTCTGTTTCTTTTTTGAGATACTTGCCGTTCCATTTCTATGAAAAGTGACTTTATAGTTAGGGTTTGTATTTCCAGACCTGGCACTTTCTATTATTGAATTTTTCTCTTCATCTGTAAGTTCTTTGACAGGTTTTGACAATGGTTCTGAACTTTTTGTTTGTGGTGTCAAATCTACCGTTTCAACTTCTTCGGTCATTTCATCTCAGTAAAAAATTTTAGTTTGGTTTGTTTTCAACTGGTTGTTGTTTGTTTTAAGTCGGTCTAAAACTTCCTGAGGTATAGGAAGAACTTGACAAACACGTTGTGTAACTGCTGGAAGTCGACAAATCCATCTTGAACCCATTTGTCTCAATGCTGTATTGTTCATTTCATCTCAGTAAAAAACTTTACATTCCCCACGTTTGAGGCGGTTGAGGTTGGTTATTGTTTACCCACTGTTGTGCATGGTTATATCCTCTGTTAAAGAATCTTTCACCTTGGTCCATGTAGTGCCCTGCTTGGTTATAGTAGTCATTTGCTTTGTTATAATAGTTTCCTGCTTGTCTGGAAACATTGTCCATCCATCCTTGAACTTTTCCTCTTGTTTCAGGATTTGGAATAAGATTTGCTGCATCTCGTGCTACATCCCAACCTTTCTGTACGGTTTGTATAATAGGTTGTGCTTTCTCTTTAAGTATACCTAATGTACTCAAAATCTTCCTTCCAACTCCAAATACACCTCTGGCTATTGTTCCAACTGCGGGCAAAAATCTGGATGCAACTCCTGCTAATGCGCCAAATAAACCCATTTCTTATAGGATAAAAATGACGAATCCAAACAAGGACCCCTATGTTTCTAAAGCGACAAAGAAAGCACTCATGATAAAAATCTTTAGTTCAACACCAAATGCTTGGTTTATGGATATCTTGGAAAACATTCCGAGGTATAGAGAAGATGGACCACCATACTGGCTAATATTTGTCGGTCAAAACACAAGATACTGTGAAGCCATACCATTATGGTCCAAAAATATTTTAGATGTAAAAACTGCTTTGACAATATTCGTTGACAAATACCATCCAACAAAACTGACATCTGACTGTGAAAGTTCTTTCAAATCAGATGATATTAAAAACTATCTGCGTTCAAAAATGTAAACCAATATTTCATTGTCGACCAAAACCATTCTGCTCTTGGTGTCATTGACGGATGTATAAAAATGTTAAGAGACTTAAACCAACCACAAGGTGGTGAAGCGAATGAAATGTCATATGACGACAAATATAGACACTTCTCCATGGCAAAGATGAGACAAGTTTTAAATATTTACAATAGCCGTAAACAAAAAGGTTTGGGAAACCACTCCCCGAAGAAATGAAAACAACCCTGACTTAGAGAAAGACTATATATTTAATAATTTAGTCAAAAGAGACAAACAAGAAAGAATGCCGGGCTTCAAACTTCAGAAAGGTGACAAAGTAAAAATAGAAATACCTAAACGCGACCCATATGAAAATACTATTGACTATGACAACAATGGGAACTCGACAGGTACTCGCATTCGTGTTCGTAAAAATAGAAGAAAGTATACAAGAGAATATTATGAAGTTTTAGGCAAACATGGCAAAATGTACAGACTGCAAGCAGAAGATAAAACTACTATTGTCAGACCTCGTTTCAAACTTGTCAAAGTTCAAGGTGGTATACTTTCAAAGACAGTTCCTAACAAATATAAGACAACTCCTGACGAATATGCTAAAGAAGTTGAAAATGACGACTAAGCATTTCTATACCATGCGTAAACTGTCATGTAAGGTGGCATGTAGTCTTTACTTTGTCCCGTTGTTTGCGTATATCCTGAAACGCGATGTGTATGGTTTCCATCTCCCTGAGTGTTACCCCAGAAACAATTTATAGCAAACTGAACGTTGTCTTTAACATCATATCCTTTACCTTTTTTCATTGCTGACCAATCCCAAAATCTATGCTTATGCCAACCTGCTTGAGATGTACTTAAATCTACGTAGTGACTGTGCGCAGGTAAGTTTTCACCTGAAATCGTTTTACTCCCACCTGTTTCCTTTGAAGAGTTTGCACAATACAAAAACCTGTCGACTATTTGAGTCCAAGTTCCAAAACCAAGTACTACTTCTGGTTTGGTAGAGTTCATTGACGTGTAAATAGAACCTATAGGATATAGTGTTTGAAGTATTTCTGTCTTTAACGTTTGAAGCTCTGTTTTGTCAGCTTTTTTATCATATAAATCTTGAGCAGTGAATTTAACTTTGTTTTCATCCTCCATGACATAGACATTTCTACATCTAATGTATCTCATCGTTGTTATGTCTTCTTCCGATGTTAAACCTTGTGGAAAGTTAGGAGGTTTCCAATCTAATACATCCCCACCAGCTCCTTCAACCGTTCCTTCAATATTTTCTATACCAACAGTTTGCGAAGAAATCGTGTGTATGTCCAACGTCACTTTTTTGTTTAAGGTTTCTTGTAAGTTGTAATATCAGATATGGTATGTGTATGAGTCTTTTTAGAATATTCTTTGTCAGCTCTTGTCACTTCACTTGACATTTTATTGTAACATATGTTTTGTCAGCTTTGTCATCTAACATTGCTGGTAGTTCATCTACGTCATAGATGTTATGTGTATGATGTTTTTGTGGGTATGTTCTATCTGTCCATGCGAGAATATAGTCTCTTGTTGCATCTACATACTCTTTGTCAGCTTTGTTGTCAATATCTGCTTTCAAAAAGAAGTTCATCTATAGGTTTCTCGTTTAAAGTTCCTTTTGTTGGATTTACACAGACAGTATGGTTCTTACTGTCTTGAAACAGAAACTCATCTGTCATTGGGTTTATCGTCAGTTTTAAGTTTTCTTCTTTCAATGACTCAGATATCTTAGAATAGTTTGAAAAGTTTGTGTGTTCTTATTTAGAGCTTGTACAATGAGTTGTCGGTTGTTTGTATTGTTTCTCTCATAGACGCTGTTTCTTTCGACATTTTTTTATTCTAGATAAAATATGCTTTCAATAGAAAAAGAAAATTCAAGAGTTGCTACAACTAAACCATTAGATGAACTTTTTACTAATGTCGGTCAAAAGTTTGAGACAGAGACCGTAAAGCATGAAGGCTATCGTTTTGACTACCCATTAAGATGGCTAAGAGACCCATCTGTCACAAAAGCTATTGGCTTTCGTAGAATGAAGTTTGTGTCTGTAGAAGATAAAAGTTTTCCATTTATTGTAAGGTTTCATATAGATTATATATCTGAAGGGAAACGAAAATATGTGGGAAGAAATTGAGCTAATACAAGTTGACCTTTCATCTTCTCTACAGACTGCGTTAAAAAATATAGAAGATAAAATAAATTTCATGTTATGCAAAATATGCTGATGAATATGCAAATACCGAGAGCACACTTTATGTGAGAATTGTATATGACAAACAAAATTCACAAGTGTCATTTCAAATCTACGAAGACAATCCAAAGAAAAGACAACAAATATATACAGAATTCACTGCAATGTCATGGTATTATTTGCAAAGAATGTTAAATCAGAAAGTCGAACTTCCTTTAGCAAATATTTACAGTCGATATGCAAGAGATGAACCATATTTATTTAAAGATGTTTTCGACCCAGCTGCTATTATTGTTCATGCTTCATTTTCTGGCGCCAAAACTCTTTCTTATGCTTGGCAAATGACTTTTACGAAAAACCTACAAAGTTATACGAACCACCAAGTGGAAGTATTTCAGACTTTCAAGTATGGTTTACTTACAGATGGAAGAAAAAGAATAATTCCATTATACCATGCGTTTTACTTAGAACTTAGTTTCATATACAACTACTATCGAACGGAAAAATATAATTTTTTAATACGGTTGAGGTGTTGGATTTGTTGCCAACTAGACTGTGGTTGCAGGTTCAGGCTGTTGTATAACAGGAGCTTGTTCTTCTGGTTTCAGGGTCTTTAGGTATAATACCAACGAACTGACCTACTCTTTTACCAATATTTTTGACTCCGTTCCAAATTCCTCTTCCGACAGATTTTATTCCATTCCATATACCTCTTCCAACATTTCGAAAGAAGTTTCCTATTCTTCCAAAGAAACCCATTTTACTATATGTAAAAATCTAATGTCCGCCTAGTCTCTTACGTTTCCTGTTGAGTTCCATAGCATCTTTAACTGGAGCTCATACATTCTGTTTCTCCTCTGTAGAAAACATATTCTGGGTCAACTCTGTGTTCGCGTCATCTGCATAAAGTTGTTTATATCCCACCTCAGGGTTTGTTAAAAACTCTTTCCATCTCATATTTGCATACCATGGTGGCAAACCTAACGCAGCGTCATTTGACATGGCAGTTTGCATTTGTACATCTGTTGGCACTTGACCATAGTTTGCCATTGCAGTTTGTATTCTAACTTCATTTGGAATATTCTCTGGGTTTGGTTGTCCAGGTTGCTGTGCATTCGCTAAGTTCTGTGCGTCCATTTAATATTAGATAAAAATATCTCTTACGAGTACATATGCTGAACATTTGCAGGCATTGGTTCATCTTCATATTCTCTATATCTTTCTGCCACGTCAAATAAATAAATGACACAATGGAAAAAACCTAAAACAAGTAGTCCTATTTCAAACCACATTTACTTACTAGTAAAATTTCTTTGTTATGACACTTTCTCCGGTTTATAGGACCTCTCTCATATTCTATCTTGTCATATCTAAACTCATAGTCATGTATGTCCTCTAACCATCTCATAACGGTTCCAAACCACTTTTATCGGATGTAAAGTAAAAGCATGGATGGTTATGTATAACGTCTAAAGTTTCTAAAGAGTCTCTCAAAGTCCAGTCTACTTGGTATTGAAAAATCCCATGTGTTATAGAACGGCGGGTCCACTATAAAGAAAACATTTTCCTTGTCTTTATATTTTCATACAAATCTGTCCAATGACATCTCACAAACTCTATACCCTCAATATATTTTTCTATGTCCTCTTTGAAAACATTTGTATAGTTAAGATATAAAACTTTTGACATAAGTGTTTCAATGTCATGAACTCTTATAGAACCACTATATAATAGTCTAGCAGATATACTATCCCAGTCTATATATTCTGCTTTTTTCAAAACCTCTCTCACAAATTTTTTGTTTATCTAATGGTATACGTTCCATCTTACCTATAGGTATCTTTTCTTTTAACTCTTCAATATATTGTTTGTGTCTGGTATATGTTTGAGACGGTCCATATAGTTGTCGAAGTCATTGCATATAATCTTTGAGTCTGGGAATATTGTATGGCACAAATGGATATAGAAACTTCCACCGAACAAATCTACAAATGTTAGACCATTCGGTAGTTTCTTAAGTTCTCTCAATATAATATCTTTACATTTACTCTTATTTCCAAAGAACGGTAACGGTGGTTTTGTAAAATTCATTTTATATATATAATAAAAATGTTTTTTCCTGAAAAGTGACAGAAAAGTGACAAAACATGAAAACATATATAATTTGTGAAAAGTGAAACATTATATAATGTTTTCGACAAGAAGACTAACAATTTTCCGAATAAAAACTTCATTTATACTAAACATCTTCGGGGGCTAGAAGGCACGAAGTGCCTGGAAGCCATCCCCCAAGAAAAAAAAAACTTCATTATACTCATTCATCCTCAGGGCTAGAGGGCACGAAGTGCCTGGAAGCCCCACTTCCTTTTTTTTTTTTTTTTTTTTTGTAGTAGTAGTATATGTGGAAGGGTTGTGTGACTTTTTTTGTAAACGTAAGAATTCATACAATATCGAGCGATTTTGTATCATTTTTTTTTAACATATGAAGTAAAAAATGTATGATTCTGACGGTTTTGATTCTTACGTTTTTGAATAAATCAAGATTTAAAAAATTTTCAAAATTGTAAGACATTTACACTCAGCCCATACATAATGAAATCAAAAATATATTTATTTATAAATCATTAAAAAATTAACATTAATTTTAAAATATATTTATTTTTTTATCTTTTATAAAAGAAGCTATATATAGATGATGTCAGATATTCCGCGATTAATTAAACATTGTTTAAATCCTGAATATCTTAAACATCAATTTAAAAATGAAGATTGTGAATTATTAAATGAATATGAAAGCCAAAATAAGCTAATGAGGTATAAATATAATGATAAAGAATATTTAATTTCATGGAATCAATGGAGTCATAATCAAAGACCTCATAAACGAGTAAAAGAAATTAGAAATAATTATTTTCATGAATGAAAGATTCACTACCATAATGAAATAAAAAAAATAAACTTTAAAAATTCATGTCTCAGAATCAACATAGAACTTTAAGAAACTAATGATTATTTGAATTTATGAAATCAATTATTTGATTCATTCTTTCTTCAATCTCTTCTATTCTTTTTGTTAAATCATCTATTTTCATTAATGAGGTGATTCTTGATTGAGGAATAGATTTCAAACTAACCACTCCTTTTATTTTTGAAATTTTGAATCCATCAACTTTAAACATTTTATTCAATTTACACGTTGTCAATTCTTCAAATAATTTTTTATTATTAGCATAATAGTCATTAAATTCTTCAACAGATGAAAAAATTTTTATTTCAGTAATTGGTTTAACAACATTTATTTTTTGTTGAACATTTTCACTTTCATTTATTTCTTCCTCTGTTTCATTTATTTTTAAAATAGGTTTCATTTATCATTAAATAAAAATTAGAATATAAGTGATGAAAATATATTTTTAATTAATATTAAATCAGAAATGGCGGCAGGATTCTTTAAAAAATTATGGGATGGAATTAAGAAAGCTGCGGGTTGGGTTATAAAAAGATTATTAAACCCGTTGCAAACTTTTTGGCACCAGTAGCGAAAACGGCAGGAACTATCATAGGTGGAGTATTAGGTACTAAAGCAGGTAATCCGGCGATGGGAGCACAAGCAGGTAACGCAGTTGGTGGAATTGCTGAAGGAATACTTAATAAAATAGGAGGTAGATAGTGGAAAAATAAAATAAAATTATTTTTATCTTAGTATCGGTTGTAGTCTTTGATAAACTTTTTCTCCTTTATTTAAAACTTCTCTTATTGGGGCAGCTTTTGGTGTTATTGATTCAGCAACGTCACTAATTGCTTCTTTATTCTTAAATATCCAATTTGCCCTTCTTCAATGTTTCCCAAACTTTACTCGCTCCTCTTTTTACTTTATCCCACAGTTTCTTAAATATACCTGCAGCCATAGTTGATTATTTCATTAAAATTAAAAATTCATTTTCATCTTTTAATTTTGATTTTTTATTTATTAATAAATGACGACTAACTATTTGGTGCCAAACACTAAACCGATTAATGGAAATGTGTTTCATTCATTCGAAAAGATAAATGAAATATTCGCAAAGAATGACGGTAGAAGATATTATAGAGAACTTGAAAGTTCATGCTATGACTCTGATGCTCCATATTTTGATGATAAACAAACTCATTTAAGAATTACAAATCCGGCTCATGATGTGAACCAATTAGGTGACACATATATTAAACGCAAAGTTAAAGCAACTCTAGTTTCAAATAAAGCTTTCACATGTGATGCCGCTTTTAAATGCATGCGTTTATTCGTTGGTTACAAATCATCAAATCAAAGCTTTAAACAATTAGAAGTAGAAACCGAAAGAGGTGATGCCGGTTATCTTCAGATGGATTGCGCCCGTGAATCTTTCGCATTTGCAACATATAAACCAAAATCAGAAAGGAAAGTTAAAAAGTTTGTTCATTCGTTATATAATAATGTTCAAAAATATGATAACTCAGTATGTGGTAAATATATTGACCCTTCAGAAGTTTTCAAGAAGCAAATGAAGAAGTTGATGTCACTTTTGATATGATTATTCCGGTAAATGATTTGTTAGCATTTCAGGCGTTCGATGATTATCCTAAATCATTTGGTGATATCATTCTTAAATATTATGTTTTCAGGGATACTTTAGTATTTTGTCAGGTTGACCCGTTAAGAGTTGCTGATTTACAAAATTACGTTTATGAAAAGATAACTGATGAAAATTATGAAAAGATTATGAATCATGTTTATAAATATGATCGCAAATTCCAACAAATCGGACTTCCTGCCAAATTAATTACAAGCTTAGCCGCTACATCTGCTGACGCAACAGTTGATGACGTTATTATTTCATGCACAAAGATGGAAGTTTTAGAGGATAAATGCATTACACCAGGATACGGTTTAATTGAAGAATCAGTTAAAGCAATACCACGTTTATTCAGTAAGGAAGATCCATTCATGATTCCAGCTCAACATATTGACGTTCGTTCACTAAATGGAGGTTGCATCACTCCTGAAGGTATTAGCTCAGATTTCTCATACGCTCTTCATAATGTTACAGATGTTGTGTTAACATTTCCGAAGAATGCAATGCAAAGAACAGTTTTAGAAAATCCAATGCTTCGAGGTCTTCAGGTCACTATAGATTCCAGAAACTTCCCCGATCAAGCGATGACCACAGTGGGTGACATATTCTTTACACGTATGCTTCAAGCTTCTGATTTAGATGGAGTGAATGAATGCACGGAAGAATACGAGGACTCATTAACTAGACCACTGAATGATGATAATGGCACGCCATTAGCTAGAACATGGAAAGACCAAACTTCATTCTTATGCACTATTCCAGTTCAACGTGATGGAGCGGGTATATTCTTTGATGGATTAGAAACTTTCAACTCACAAGTTACAGTACAAGTGAAAGCTTATCCAATCATTCAGGGTGAAAATGACACTTACTGTTCAAAGGTGACAAATCCTCCTCAGGTTTGGTTTACTAGGACTACATATTGGACATGGACACCGGATGAAGGTTTGAAATATCATCCAACAGGTACACCACCACAGTATAGAAGTTCATATGATGAAATATTGATGAATAGAAATGTTTAAAATTATAAATTTATTTTTGATTAAATGGATTTAAATTCATCCACCCCTTATGAAGAATTAGCAGGAGTATATAATACATACGTAGATGATATGATTAATGAAGCATTGAGTGATAATAGAAATGCTCTATCTAAGGAAAAATTAATGAAAATTCCATATTCTGAATGTTACTTAAATTCAATCACTGCAGCAATTGGTAAACAAAATAAAGGTAAAACATTAACGATATTAAAACAAATTATCATTATTGCTAACACTTCCCCCTATTCACATGTGTTAATTTATATCAACCGTTCAGGTTCACCTTCAGATGATACATTTGAATCTTTAAAGCATTTAATCAAAATTCCAATTATTTATTTATCACAAGAAGAAGCAGAAGATTATTTAAAAAACTTTTTAATGTATAAAGAATTATATAATACAATCAAGAAGCAAGGATTAGAGGATAAAATTATTGATAAACAACGGGATGAATTATTTGAAACACTTTCTATTTCAAATTTTGATAGAGAATTTTTGCATTCACTCATTTTTCTAGATGATGCAGTGAAATCAAAACTAATAACAAATGAGAAATCATATTTTAATCAGTTATTAACTCAATGTCGACACATTCAGTGTTCATTCTTCATGGCTGTTCAATATTTCAAAGCATTAAGCACAAACATTAAATCAAATCTATCAACACTTTTCATTTTCAGTGGGTTTAGTCGTCAACAGTTGAACGTTATGCTTTATCAAGTGAATTTACCAATGAGCATTAATGAACTTTACACACAATATCAGCAATTAGGTGAACATGGAAAAATAATAGTTGATTTAAATAAAGGAAGTGTTAAATTTGATTAACTTTTTATAATTAATTTTTATTTTTTATTTATAATTAAACATGACAGAAATAGCAAATCTTCTACAGGTTCCATTAAAACAAGGACAAACAAAAAGGGTGCATATAATAGAACTATGAAAGTTCCTGATGGAATGAAAGAATTAGTTCATATTGTTGCTGGTCTTCAAAAAGATGTTAAACAAATGAGAAACGTTTTAACATTACCAGAAGCTCAAGCATATGCCAAACGTCATGGTCCAAATTGGGAAGCACACGAAGCAGACATTACGGGTCCAAATGGAAAAACCTGATGTATAAATGAAGTTTTCGTTACTGATGGTCAAGGAAATATTAAAGTCATAAATGGTTATAAATTAACTATGTCTGATTATCCTAAACGTAAAGCATATAATGAACGTTATCCTATGCAATTTGATGAAAATGGAAAAGCTGTTAAACAATACATTGGAGAAGGTGAAAATGGTCCAATTAATTCATACCGTCATAATCCATATTCTTATTTCAATGAAGAATTAAATGCTATTGAAGAGGGACCGGATGGATTACCACGATATTCTAACCAGTTTGATGGTCAATATGCAAATATTAGACCTGAAATTTCAGCTAAGAAATTCTTTAAAGTTGCTTTATTCGATCCAGTTTTCGCAAATGTTAAAGATGAACTTAAACATCAATTCCAACCAATTATAGTAGCAAGAATTGCATCAGGTGCTTTATCTCAAGCATTCAAAGATTTAATTAAGAAACCATTGTATCAGCAACGAGGTTTAACTTATGATTTAGTTAAGGAATCAGATAAAAGAAAATTTGAGAAATCAGATGATTATAAGAATGCAATTAATGAATATATTTGGTCTATTAATTTCGATGAAAATGCTAAAAATCAACTTCATGAACAAATACAGGGGAATAATAGATTCAAAAGTTCCAGCAAAATAAAAGTTTAAATATATTTTTTTTATTCGATTATAAATGAGAAGACGTTTCACTAGTCAAAAGAACACTAACGCAAAAGCAGAGATTACGGTTGGTTATAACGTAAATGATGATAAATCACGAATTTTTCAAAATGTTAAAGTTAATGTTAGCCCCGAATTAACGAGGTCAGCAACTCAACCAAATTTATTAACTCGTGACTTACCGAAGAATGAGGAGGAGAATGAAGAAAACCATGAGAATGGAGACCCAATCATTTTATCTGAACCTGGTAAAGAACCTGTTGAAATTCCCACTTATCCAACATACCCCCCACCTCTTTCATCAAACATCGAGAACCCATATAAAATAGACATTAATTCAGAATTAATGAAAATTTACCGTGATATAATAATTAATAATTATGATTCAATAATAAATTTAATTGACAATCCGGTTTAATTATTTTACCTTATGAATCATTAATTCACATTATCGCCATTCTTTGTGATGTTCAAGATTCAGACGTTAAGATTCAATTTTTCATAGATGATGAGGTTTCATGCTGCGGAACAGTTGCAAAAATAAATCCTATAAAGGATATTAGCACAATTAAGATATCAAAGAACGGAACAACAACTGAACTTCATTTAACATATAATGATATTTATAATAAAATAGTTGATGAATATAAAATATCACTTGAAAAATTCTTTGTTAAGACTATTTAATATTCAAGCATTAACATTATCGAATAATAATCCTTTGAATCATAATCAATAATAATTGACCTTTCACCAGTTTCTATTGTTTGTTTTATTTCTTTTTGTTCCCCACTATCCGGATCGGTCATTGTAATTGTTTTTGTTATAGTATCTGCTTTATCTTTAACTTCAATCTTTTTCCATCGGGATATTTAAACCAAAATTCCAAAAATTCGATATTGTCAATCTGTTCATATTTTAATCTATCAATTACATTTTTAATACCATCTGAAAATCTTATGAAATGGTCATTATATGGGTTTGATTGAACTAAATTTGAATGAAGTGAAATATAACCTGTTGATGAATATGACATTGACTCATATTTTCTGAAAACACTAAAATTTATAACATGAATGAATTTCTTATTCGTTGAATTTATGAATTCTTGAGGTAATCTTATTCTAGTTTTATTTATCACTGGAAAATAACGCTTTACCATATTTTTAATCGTAATAAAAAATGTCAATTATCAATATTATTTCGAATAATAACTGTGAATTAAATTTAACAGTTAGCGGAATTTATAATGTTACTCTCGTTTCTGTGAGTGGTAAATTTAATCCCATTCTTTTAGACCCTTCAGATTATATATCATTTATTAAAGATGACCTTGAAAAAACGTATGATATGTATATAAATAATGTGATAACGAAATGGGATATTAACATGATTTTAAGTTATTTAAATGAATCATTTATCGTATGGTATGAAGAAAATTTTAAATCAAAACCTGATAAACTTTTTGAACTTGATGAAATAAATAACCTTATTAAATTTCCGCTGAAAATTAAATTTTGTACTCCTCATCTTCGTTCATTGTTGGGGATATTAAATTTTGAAAAATGTTGGGATGTTTTGTATTCTGACACTGGTTCCAATTTCATTTTAATCAAATGTGATAAAGTTAATACCCCAATGAGATTTTCACATCAAACATTAGACCCTAATTCTTACCCATCAATACAAAACATTTTATCCATCAACTTAAACACATTTTCTTTATCATATCCGTTTCAATTATCCGGGAATTCATTTATTCTTCATTCAAAAGATTTATCAAATATTAAATTTAGAATAACTGACCTATTTGATTATGATTTAGAATTTATGAATGAAATATTATGGCAATTTCAAATAGAGAAAATAGCTGATGAGATAACAGATTAAATATTTATTTTTAAATCATAATAAATGATTAAACAACAGCAACCACAACAACTTAAGGCACAAAACACCCAGGTCCCTCAGACCATTACATACGCCATATATGCATATAATTCAAAGACGGCAGAACAAACGCAAAGGTTGAAATATGGAGATTTGGAGATAGTATTGAAAAATGACCATTTCGAATTCGTTTGCAAGGGTGGTGCAGTGATATCAAATATAAAAGAAATTTTATTTATGAATTCTAAAATTAAAGGTATAACGGATGATATAACATCAATTCCACCAGAAGAACAGAGATATTACGCATTAAATGCATTTCCTAAAGTTTTGAAGATTGGAAGATTTAATTTAAATGAGGAATTCATAGAAGGTTTCCTAAATGACATAATGAAGAAGGTGGATAAGGAATATGTTAACGATGAGTTAGAGAAGAAGGCAAATTTGGTTTATGTTGATGAAAAAGATAATGAAATTAAAGAAAAGGTTGAATGGTATCATGAGTGGACATCGGAGACTTTTAAAGTTAAAGCTGATACAGAATGGGTTTCAGGATGTTTAGACCTTAAAGCAGATAAGAACCATACACATAACTTCTTCTCAACTGTTGCTATAGAAAGTATTGAAGGAACGGTTGACGGAACTGATGGGGATGCATTATATTATAATCCTCCTAACTTTCCACAAGGTTTAACATCGAATGAAAACATAACAACGATGAAAAAAATTAGCTGTAAAAATGTTTATGTCATGGATGATGAAAATAAAGTTAAATTCACTGCTCAAGATTTATATGATAAGAAAGCAGACAAAACAGAGCTTCAAACATTAAAGACTGAAATACTTCAAACATTATATCCTGTTGGTTCTATTTATACGTCAATGAACTCAACAAATCCAGAAACAGTTTTAGGTTTTGGTACGTGGAAGCAGATTGTAGATAAATTCTTATACTGTGCTAGATATTCAAAGCAAACAGGGGGTTCGAAGAAAATTAAAGAAGCAAACCTTCCACCGCACACTCATACAGGAACGACAAACACAACAGGAAATCATTCACATTCAATAACAAAAAGAGGTTATACAAATCTTGCAGCGGGTTCGGATAGATGGGGAATGAATAGATATGATATCACAACTGACCCAGTAGATTCAAGCACAGGTATTTTCTGTGGAACCGCAGGTAATCATTCACACACTTTCACAACAAATCCAACAGGCTCGGGTAAAGATTACATGCCACCATTTGTGACTATATTCGCATGGTTCAGAGCTGCTTAAAGTCCTGAGCTCCAAAAATGAGACAACATGACATTTTGACAACACAGCAGGATTAATGTTTAGGGTAGATGGTTAGATCTAACCTCATTTCTAACCTCATGATTTACAAACGTTTAACGTGATATACGTTATGAATTTTCATGAATTTTATCGTTAATGTTTTCGTTAAGTGACTCAAAGAGTCCGGAGACAAAGTCTCATGGTTTCAGGTTATTCAATAATTAATTATTTTTGAATAACTGAAGGTGTCACCAGGTCACCAGGTCACCAGGTTAATTAACTTCTCTGAAAAAATGAGACAACATGACATTTTGACAACAGTCCTGGAAATAAATGTTTACGTTAATGTTTACGTTAATGGTTACGTTAATGGTTACGTTAATGGTTACGTTAATGTTTTGTCAAGACTTCTTCATCGTAATGAGTGTAAATGACCCAAAATATATTTTAGGGTAGAAGGGTAGATCTAACCTCATTTCTAACCTCATTTCTAACCTCATGAATTTTATATATTAATGTTTTCGTTAAGCCACTTTGTGCCGTCAGTCAGTCAGTCAGTCAGTTTAGGAAAGACTTTAGAAAGTTGTTGGAAAATAAGTCCTGGGAAGAGTATTATAAGGCATTTTGTGAAGAATATAGCAACCGCCGGAATTCAGACGGTTGTTTTTTTATACAAAATTCATGCAGGAAATTCTTGAGTTTTGGTTGAAAGAATACGGTCGAGCCACTTTTGGCTCCACCTCAAAACAAGCATTTTATGAGCTTACTAAGGGTGTTATAAATGAATTCAAAGGTATTTACATACATCCTGACCTCGTTCATTTTGTTGCTGAATTCAGCAAAAATAATGTTTAGGGTAGATGGTTAGATCTAACCTCATTTCTCACCTCTTTTCTACCCTCATTTCTACCCTCATGAATTTTCATGAATTTTCATGAATTTCCTTAAGACAGAAGAAATAAAGTTAGTTTTATTTTTATTTTTTTATTTTGTATAAAAGATATGATTTCAACAATCGGCACAACAACAATTCAAGCCACGAACGGTGGGACTCTGTCCACAACTACGGCACCAAATTCATTAATCATGAATCCTACGTCAATGTTGGTAGAGATGAAAAACTTCATTCCTTCTTCATATACTTTTGAAACAGAAATACAAAGAATAAAGCAAGAACTTTTAACAAGTAATTTAGACTGTAGTGCGAAAGATGAAACAAATGGAGAGGAGCTATATGAAATGCAAGATATCATAGACCATTTGCCTAAATTACCGGAAGTTCAGCAACAAAAACTAACTATTCCTGAATTCGATGAAATTGAAGTTAAAGTTACTGATTCAGTAGAAATAAAGAAGTTCATACGTAAAGTAAATTATGAATTCCTTGGTTTCATTGCAACCATAAAGTTATGAACAAAGATTGCGACATGGTTTATAAAAACATTTCTGACATATATAAATCTGAGGAGTTTAAGACTTACGATAACTTTGTTTCATTAGTTGCTGAATGTGTATGGCAGATAAGAGATAAAGACAGAAGAGGCAAAGTATGGAACGAACAGATAAAACCAACTGCTTCAGATTTAAAGAAAGCCATTGATGCTTTAGTTATTTTAGCTGGTAATGTTTCAATGTATAACGCAAAAATGAATCCGCAATGTTCAAAATGTAAAGCAGCAATGAGGAAATATAACTACTCCGTCAAAGAGATAGAAAGAATGAGAAACGATTACGCAGACTTAAAGAAAGAAGCAGAAAAGCCAGCAGAAGATAAAATAGACATGTTGACATTTTCTTAATAAAAACTATCCAACAGCATGATTTCCTTTTATCTGACGTCAAGAAGAAGTATAAAGAAACTTTCGGCATTGTTAAAATTTTTGATATATTAACTGAAGAAATAGAAGCTACAAAAATATTTAAAATTTCACGAATTCATAACGTATATCACGTTAAACGTTTGTAAATCTTGAGGGTAGAAATGAGGGTAGATATCAGGTTAGATCTAACCATCTACCCTAAAATATATTTTTATTGAATTCAGCAACAAATTTCATGAATTTCATTAGTTAGAAAAATAACGCTAATTTTATTTTCTAAGAAAAATTTTTATCTTGTATGTAAGAACAGAAATGACAAACATTGAGTTTGAAACAGTTAGAAAGATAGACAATGACACCAAAGTGTTTAGAATAGGTGATTTAAACGTAAGATACTCAAAGAAATACAACAAATATTCTTTGTCAGACATTATAACACCATCTGGAAAGAAAACAAAGGACTGGGTTAGAATTGCTTCTACTCAGAAAATTTTGACAAGAAATCCTGAGCTTATGATATCAGTAGCATTTCATGGAACAAGAGCATATCTTATAGACAAAAGTCTTATACCAATAGTTTTGTTATGGTTAGACCCAGTTGTTGGATATAACTTCATAACATATGGTTCATTCGACTCAGAACGTTGCAGTGAAGGCTTACTTTACATCGTTCAGAAACCGAAGGACTTCAATACAAAGAGATATAAGATAGGAAGAACATATAATATAACTCAAAGATATGACAGTACAGTCAATAGAGTCAAGGTTGTGTTCGTTAATGATATGAGAGCTGCAGAAACAGAACTACTTGAAAAGTTTGAGAAAATGTATGGTGCTCCCATGAAAGGTAAAGAAACGTTTGAAGTAGATGAGATAGATAAAGCTATAAAATTATTTGACGAAGTTGCTGAAAAATACATGTAAAGCGTTTATTTTTGGTCTTTTGTGAAAGTCAGAAAATAACGTTAGTTTTATTTTTATTTATTTTGTATGAAATAACAGTAATGTCAACATCAGAGAACACAACAACTGCTATCGTTCATGAAGCCATAAATGAAGAATATGAATACATACAGTATAACAAACAACTTCGCCTCATTCGTTCGGTCAAAGATGATATGTACCAGATGCAAAGTATAATGAATGCTCTTCGTTCTACAAAGCAAGCATATCATTGGTTTGAAAACCAACAGACAAAAGAAATTTTAGAAGAATTTCCTCATATGATTGCTTCCCTCGGAAAACCGAGAGAAGAGATTCCATTCGAAAATCGCAAGAGGGTAGAAATGAGGGTAGATATCAGGTTATTCAAAAATAATTCATAACTGCCTTCCTCCTGTGCTGTTGTCAAAATGTCATGTTGTCTCATTTTTTCAGAGAAGTTAATTAACCTGGTGACCTGGTGACACCTTCAGTTCTTCAAAAATAATTCATAACTGCCTTCCCCTTAATCCTCCTGTGCTGTTGTCAAAGAGGAATAAAAATTAAATTTGGATTGAGTTTAAAAATTCATCTTTATTAAATTCATCTCTTCCAATCAATTTATTTATTCTATTAAATTCTTTTATTTTTGCTTCACTCAGTTTAAGGATTGAACGGTAAGTTTCTAACTTTTCAATTATTTCTTTATCGTTTTCGATTATTTCTTTATCGTTTTCAACCCCACCACATTGCGGCTTCTTTTTGTAATAGCATATTTTTGATTTAATTCTGTTTAGTTTCTTTTTATATTCATCGTCTGGACTCTTGGATGCTTCATTGTCACTCATTTCTTACGAAATAAAAAAAATTAAATATTATTTAAATATAATGGGGTAATAAAATAAATTGGAATTTCTATTAATTTATTGTCAACTTCAACTAATGCATTGCCGTTAATATATCTAACAAATTCAGCTATTGTGTCAAATCTTCGTCTTCTTTTTGTCATTGATTTATCAGTTTTTCCATAATCGAGATGAATCAAAACTTTATCCCCTTGTTTAAAATTCATGAGCCCCGAATTAATTTGTTCACGTTTAACATCATTCAACCTTTCCATTTGCTTTCTAATATATTCCCATTCTTTTGAAATATCATTTTTCATTTCCACTGGTTTCATGTTTATAGTTCTATGCCATGTATTATTATAATAATATACTAACTGTTGTATGATGGAGTCATGATTTCCATCCCAGTATATCTGACCATTAACCCCTAACGCATCTCTAAGAGTTCTCATTACCGCATCAACTATTTTATTATGAAACGTATATGGAGAGGATGAAAAGAAAAAATTAATTTGTGGGAAATAATGAGTCATAGTTGCCTGAAATCCTTTATCACCATCACCCCTGATATTATCTACTCTTTCATGATCTAGTAAGTATTGTATAGCTCTCCTTGTTTCCTGTTCTGTTTTCCCTTTCACTGGAATGCAATATAAATATCTAGTGTTAATGTTAATGGCAAATAAATAAGTAACGTTTCCTTTTGAATATTCCAGATGATCGATTTCGTATGAATATGGATATGGAGCAAATGAAGGTCGACTAAATTTTTCCTTTAATGGTTGAATTTTTGGGTCAATTGGTTTATTTAATATCTTGAAATCCTTTTTAAAATCTTTTTGTTTCTTTAATGTTTGAAATGGATATAATAAAGTGAATGATGAAGGATTAACTGAAGGAGGAGGCGGTACTGTCGTTGGAGGTTTTGGTGTTGCAAGTGGTTTAATTTTATCTGCTTTGATTTTGGATGATGAAGTTTTGGAATTCATTCCTTCCTTCATTAATTCTGGATGTATTCTATTCATTTGTTTTAAATATGCTGTATATAAAGGTTTGATATACTTTCCCGCTTCGAGTTTATGTTGAAGGATGAATTCCAAAAGTTGATCTTCATTTAAAAGTCGGGCTGAATATGGTTTAACTAATGAATCATAAATTAAAGCTTGTGCTTCATTTATGGTCTGAAGGACCTGGGTGTTTTGCACCTTTTGTTTTTGTTCCTTTGGCTTTGGTTTTTGTGGCTCAGGATTATATAAATTATATAATTCATCAATATCTTCTTCTGTTAATACTTTATTTTTGAAATCTTTCAATTGTTTAAGTTGTGATTTAGTTTTTCCCTTTGTATATTCATTATTTTTAATTTTGTCTTTAATTTTAGAAATTATTTTATCATGATATTTCAAAATTTCATTTTTATAATATGGATAATAATATTCCATATCATCACCCGTTATATTTTCATTATATTTTTGGAGATATGCTTTTAATTCATAATAACTAAGAAAATTTTGATTAAGTACTAAATCATCAATTAAATTTTTTAAATGTACGTTATCCATTTATATAAAAATAAAATCAATGTTTTAAGGGTGCCCACCTCTTTGAATCATAGTATCAAAACCATCATTAACGGTTCCTTTTGTCTCTTCTGTGGCATTTCATTAAAAATAAAATTTTAAATTGTATTAAATAAATGGCATACAACAT
Organism: Trichomonas vaginalis G3; assembly: GCF_026262505.1. Classification (NCBI taxonomy): domain Eukaryota; phylum Parabasalia; order Trichomonadida; family Trichomonadidae; genus Trichomonas; species Trichomonas vaginalis. The sequence goes on from NC_067203.1 coordinate 474,473, forward strand.
CCATTTTCACAACATACAGCCTTAGTGTGTGCTCCTGTTAATGCAGTCTTACCGATTGTTAAGCGAGTCATTGACCCGTTTTTAAGTTGTAAATTAATATTCTGACCATCAAATATCACTTTATCATTTATTATATCCAAATATTTTTTAGGTGTTAATTGCTTATTTTGTCTTAAACTAACACCCTTCATTTTTTGTGCAATCTTTTTAAAATCACTCCCATCAATTGAACCGTTGAATGATGTATAACATTTAGGACATAACGCCACCATGTTATCACCTTGTTTCTCAATTGCTAAACCCAATAATTTTTTCTCATGTGCTTTTTCTTCAGCTTTATTCTTTAATTTAGGTTTAAATTTCTCATCAAAACAGAAGAAATCAAATGGTGCGAATTTGAAAATGTTTTTATCATAAAATTGTTTATCAGTAACAATTGCTTGAAATGCTTGAGTGTTAGGAAGACTTGGATCACCAGCAATAGCCCAATAAGATGAATCAGTATCACCTTCAATGAAATGAAAACGATTAACATTCATGCATTTATACATAAAATCATAAATGAAAACTAAATACCAGTATTTGGCATTATCTAAAGTGAAGAATGCCTCTTGTAAACATGTATCACATCTATAAAATCTATCTTTAAGCATCATTTGATATGTATCCTCACCTATTTCTCTTATGTTTTTAAACTTATTTGACATACATGCAACGCGTGCCTTCTGTGCATTCATTATTTTAGTCTTTGCGTAATTTTGTGTATTCATTGCATCGTAACCATATGATCCATTAAGTGAAATTTTGCAAAATAAACTTTTTCCTTTATTTCCTTCTAATTCAGCCTTTTGTCTTTCGTTCATAAATTTGTTCGCAAATTCATTAAAGCAAGTGTTTTTAGTAAATGTTAAAATTGATTGAATATCATCAATGATAAAATGAAATCTGTCTATTAGATACCAAAGATAATAAGAAGAAAATGGTTGATATTGGTTGTGTGTTGATGCTAACTGAGTTAATTTCCTCTGTTTCTGGTCAACTGGTAGATTGTTTGATTTCATGTAATTATACATAAAACTACCAATTGTTTTTTCATCTGTGATAATATCTAAGTTTCTTATTATCGGTAAAAAGTTTATGTAATCATTAATGTATTTTTCATCAATGTGACCCTTTACTTCAGCAACGAATAAAGTATTTTTCTTCTTAATTATTCCCAGTGCTTTTGCTTTCTTTGTTGCTGTATCACAAATGATAACACCATTCAATCTTCCCGGCATATACATTTTATGGTCAGTATATTGAATGAAATCATGAGGATTAGATGAAAATGATGAAGGATATAATGAATTAAAATCAACACCAACGAAATGAGTCATAATGTTGGTGGTGTCCTCATTTGATACAGTTTTAGTTTCTGGATTATATGAAAGTTTATTAATGTGCGTGATTCCTTTAAGATTTACTCTATGTTGAACATTTGATAGACCACCAGTAATTCCATTACGGAGAATGTGATAAGCTTCAACTGAATCTAAAGTCATTGGTAAATTATTTTTAATGCATAATTTCTTAAATTGATTCTTAAACGTTGAACATCTTCATCTTTATTTGATTTTACGACATTGCAATAACAACACATTAACTGACAATTTTCTTTGGTATGTGGTTTTTCATTATCGATTCTATCCAATGTTGGTTTATTTGCATATGTAAACGCTTTACCACACATTTTACATTTAGATGAAAGGATTAAATCGTGATAGTATTGAAAATCATCCATTGAAACATTATTTTTAGTATCTCTTTCTGCTTTTTCATCTTGTTTCTTATATGATTCAATTTTATATTTCCAATACTTTTTCGTTAATTCAAAACTTGATTCTATCTCTTCCTCAGGATATTTTTCATTAGGATTAAAGTCTTTATATGCTAAAGCGTAACGAATCATTGAAGCATTCAATGATAAAGAAAGATTATGAAGCATGTCAATTTTATAAACAAATGTTTCTTCAATAATTTTATCAATTGGGTCAATCATAATTTCAACATCTTTATTGCAATAATGAATAAAATATTCTAATCTATTCTTAAAGTTTTTAGCATCATTGAGATATATTTGATAATCACTATCTGATATAGTTTCTTGAGCTAATGCTGAATAAAATGAATCTTTTGTGAATGGTTCCTCTTTATATAATTCTTCTTCGTAATTTTCCCATGTGATGAATTGATAAGGGAAAAAGGATTTAACACGTGATTTATTGTTTCCGAAATCTTGAGTGAATTGGTCTAATGTCCCACCCGCTATATAATTTCTGATGTCAATAAATCTCAATTCATATGGAACGTTTGTTTTCTTTACAATGATTTGCTTAAATTGTGAAGATGAACCCAGCATTGATTTTATTTTCCATTTTGCAGTGTTTAAATCACGAAGAATTAAATTTAAATCAAACTTTCCCGAATTAAAACCTATGATATTCACTTTATTGAATTCCTCATCTAGAAGTTCTTTAAATGCTTCCTTCTGTTTTTCATTTAATGTATGAGACAAAGTCCCCGCCGTTTGGTCCGTTTGTGACTTCATTAATTCTTCATATTGTTCAATATTTGATTTAGCAACTAATGAACAGGTTGAAAATAAAAACTCAATCCAATCAGAAATAAAAGAATCACTCGAAGTTAAACAAAAATTCCTCGTATATGTTTTATCATTTAATTTAACCGTTGATGATACCATGAATGGTTTTAAGTAAGCGTTCAAAGTTGCACACTCGGAAAGTTGTAATTCTTCTTTAGTCTCTAATGTTTCGAAGTCAAAAGTAATATAATATCTTGTCGGTTGATAATATTCCTGCAAATTATGAGCTAATAACCACTGATATATCTTCTGTTTCGTAATATGTGGTGCATATGGTTGCTGGGTCTTTTGCAATTGAACGTCTTGAATTAATCTTCCATTATTTTCTTTACATTTCTCACAATGCTTTAAAAATCTTCTTTGGTTTTTCCTTTCTGGATCATCACGGATAGAACAACCGGATGGTATAGGACGCGTCCTTCAGCTCTCTTTTTTAGCGTGCCGAATAAATAAAAGTCAGAGGGTGCAATATCAGGTGAATAAATTGGGTTTGGAACAACTTTGACATTGTTTTCCACCAAGTAATTCATTACCTTATGACTTTTGTGAACTCTTGAATTATCAAAATGAATTGCAAACTTTTGTTTTTGTTGTTTGGATTTCTCAAACTCATCAGAATTGATAATTTGAGTAAGAACATTGTCAATTAGATACTGAGCATTCATCGTATTAGGTTTTTGAAGAATATCAATTGCGATGATGCCATTCACGCCCCAAAAAACCGACAACATCATCATTGGTGTGTCAATTTTTTTCTTCGGGAATGTTTGCGGATTTTCATCCTTAGGGATCCACATGATTTTGGCTTCTGTTGCATATTGAAACCAAGACTCGTCCCCTGTTACTAAAAAGCGAAACTTCTTGGATTGATACGCACCCAATATAGAGAGGAGCTCTTTCGAAGATTGGACTCTAGATTTTTTTTGAACTGAATTAAGGTTGTGCGGAACCCAACGTGTATACGCTAGTTTGTAGTTCAAATAATTGTGCAGATAATAACTGACTGTTGTACGTGGTATCTTTGTCATCTCCTCTATCCTTCTGAGTGATGCTCTTGGGTCTTCATCTAGCGCTTGAAGAATTGCTTTGATTTTTCTTTGATCCGGCGATTTTTTGTCAATTTTTATGATGGGCGCCTTTTTGTTCATGAAGTGATACATCCTAACATGATACGTTACAGTGGAATAGCTAGGAGCATCCATACCGAAGCATTTTACCAATGTCTCGTAGATTTTTTACAGTCTTTGCATTTTTTTGCAAGAGCGAGGATGTTTTCTTTATGATTCATTAAAAAAATGAAAAAAATCCCGCCAAAATTTCCCGCGAAACCGCCTCTTGTCTAAAAATTCATTTTATATCCCGGCATGGCGCCAAAATACAACATACTCATCATATACATATATTCATATTTTTTATTATATATTTATAATCAGCATATATCTCCTTTAATAGTCTCATATAGAGCGCTGTGCTAAACGCACCTTTGGACACCCTATATTTATTGTTTCAAATTCTGGATCTATCATTATTGAATCCACTAATGGAAAGTCTACCTTATTTATGTCCACGTCTTCTGGTTGAGGATCACAATAATAGAAATCAATATTAACATTTAACATTCTCGCTAATCTCTCACTTTCTGATGAAATGTCAAACCCTTCATATGCATCTATTGCTTCATTTAAATAACTTCTACGAGTTTTAGGATTAACACCATCAGGAATGTTATAGAAGCGTTTAAATAACCTTCTACCTTCTGCTCTAATTTGATTATCATTCATTTTAGCTGTTCCGTTTTTGTTCATTTATGTAAGAATAAAAATTAGAATATAAATAAAAATAAAGTTTATTTTTTAAAGCCCATAAAATGAATTAAGAACACATAAATTTTTATCATCTGCGACGTGACGAATACATCTTAATTTACTCAAGAATGCGTACCCTGATACATTAAATCTAATTCCTGTCTTATTTAATTTCACAACTTTGAAAAGGAATGTATGAATAGCTATAAAATGATGAGAAGATGTTTTATGGGTTGCTTCCATTTTTTCTGAAATAAATGAATAAATATAATGTTTATAAGTTTTCATATCTTTCATGTTCTTAATAACGAATGGTATAGACCTTTCAACTTCGTCTTCCATCGGTGCTGTTCTTTCATATGAAACATTATTAGTATCTTCAATAATGAAACCACAATCACACAAAATTTTATAGGTTCCAATGGTTTCTTTTGATATTTTATCTAATAAATCAAAAACTTTATCAACACCTGTGCATTTATTTAAATAATAATTTGTGTAAATATCATGATCTTCTTTCTTAATCGTATTAGTTGCATATGTCACGTTTTTAAGAGCTTTTTTGAATTTCTCAGAATCGAGAGGGGGTGAAAGTAAGATACAAGGGTATTTTTCATTATCAATAAATTGTAACTTATGTTTACGTATAAATTTGGTACCTTCTTCTGAAAGTGTTTCGTCTATTTCACCATCTAATAAATTTTGTGTTGATTCTGAGACATAATTTTTATATCTTTCTTCATGAGATTTCTGAACTTCTGATTCTGAAGCTGGGATATTCATTAAACCCTCTACTTCATTTTCATTATATTTTTCAACTTCTCTTAATTCCTTAATTTTTTCATCTATTTCATCTCTTATTTTTTCCAGTTTTTCAATTTCATTGTATTCATCATCATCTTTAATTCGTTCTTCATAATATTCAGGGAAAACATCAGGTTCTTTAGGTTTTTCTTCTTCAGATGTGGGATATAAGAAATTTATAACATCATCTTTATTCATTTTTCCATCATAATCTAAATCATTTAATAACTCGGCAAATTTTTGACAATTTCTTAAATAATATTTACTAACTTCATAACACAACTCATCTAATATATCCTTTATTTCCTCGTTTGTGAATCCTAATTTTTTAACGTTGTTAGTTTTGACACTCATTTCTTACGAATTAAAAATAAATTATTCAAAAATGTAAGACATGAATTTTTAAAGTTTATTTTTTTTATTTCATTATGGTAGTGAATCTTTCATTCATGAAAATAATTATTTCTAATTTCTTTTACTCGTTTATGAGGTCTTTGATTATGACTCCATTGATTCCATGAAATTAAATATTCTTTATCATTATATTTATACCTCATTAGCTTATTTTGGCTTTCATATTCATTTAATAATTCACAATCTTCATTTTTAAATTGATGTTTAAGATATTCAGGATTTAAACAATGTTTAATTAATCGCGGAATATCTGACATCATCTATATATAGCTTCTTTTATAAAAGATAAAAAAATAAATATATTTTAAAATTAATGTTAATTTTTTAATGATTTATAAATAAATATATTTTTGATTTCATTATGTATGGGCTGAGTGTAAATGTCTTACAATTTTGAAATTTTTTTAAATCTTGATTTATTCAAAAACGTAAGAATCAAAACCGTCAGAATCATACATTTTTTACTTCATATGTTAAAAAAAATGATACAAAATCGCTCGATATTGTATGAATTCTTACGTTTACAAAAAAAGTCACACAACCCTTCCACATATACTACTTTATGTAGCACAATGAAATATGTCTATCAATAATTTTTTATTATCGCATTTTCCCTTGTATTCTGATTTGAACAGCTAAATAAGTGCATCCTGAATTCGATTCATCACAAAAGGATTTAAAATATTAACAAATGATTCTCTTAGGCTTTACTGATACAAAAGTGCATACTCTTAAACAACCGTCGGATTTCCGGGTGAAATCGTGACACACTTTCGTCTTTCGTAGGCAGTGGTGGTTGTTACAAAAGGTAACTTCGAATGTAGCGTGAAATCTGCAAAAAAAATTCTGAAATTTGAATGGAGAACACAAAAATTGAATAGTTTACGTCAATAAAAAAGAGAAAAATGAAGCCAATGTGTCTCGAACCTAGGACTTAGAGCAGCAATCCCACTGTTTATCCCATTACACTACATGCATTTCTCACCTCAGTCAATGAGATCAACTATATGATAAATTTTTCCCCATTATATTCTTGTGGAAAAGTGACAAATAGCAACTTTGACCCTCTCTCGAACTTTGATAGAAAACTAAATGAATATTACTTTTAGTTAGATTTAATGAGTGTCTAATTGTATCATTAAGAGGGCTTTTCACTATTCATTTCTTTTTAATCAAAATATTGTTTCATCATCAAAATACAATGTGATATAAAAAGTTTATGTATCAATGATTTCAATTAGATCTGCTAATATTAATATTAAATGGCACGAGATTCTATTTTTCAATGAATAATGGTATTCACTTATGTATTTTCCTCTTCCAATCAAAAATGAAAACCTTTTATTTTCATTAGGTTTAAAATTTCTATTTTGCCAGCTAAAAGAGATCCATGACTTTATTCCAGCTGGTTTTTCATCATAACTACTTCTGTTAATCCATCTATTCCTTTCTACTTCTACAAAATCGCTATATTCTGCAATTTTTCTATAATAAATTGTATCTACATCGGTAACTTCTTTCGTTCCTCGAAGAATAACTTTTACGGAATGATCATTGTAGAATCCTTCGATTCCACGAATTCCTTTCAGAGCTTTAATTACAGTTTGATTGGATTGCCCATCAATATAAATCCCAACATATGAAGAGACTCCTAAATTGTGAGTTTTTGTTCCTTTGTTCGTGACATCATAAATGATGTTGATGTAGTCATTGGTTCTGACATTTTCGTAAAGGACTCGAAATTCAAAGTCATCAATATTCCAAACGCCACTAGGTGTTGAAACGAGGTAGCTATCGTTATTTGCATCAATTTTATAAAAAAATCGAAATCCGTTGCTTTCTGTAACTTGATAATATTTGTAACTGAGTTTGTATGTGAAACCTGCTGCGTAAGAAAAGACCCAGTTACTAGTCATTTATCATCATCCTTTCATTACTATCCGAAACGAAATTTCACCATTGAAAAAAATGAACTCTAAAAGTGACATGATTTGATATCATTTTTTACATCAATGTCATTTTGATGGATAAACAAGTCATCACATACGAAGTATTTATCACGAGTATATGATGGAAGAAATACCTTGAAATAATTCAATCTCTTTTTGTTATTTGACTCTTCCATCTCTAATTACCAAATGAGAAAATAAGTTTTAAAGTGAATATTAAGATCATATGCTTTATAAGAGTAATATTTTTGTTCATTATCAATGAATATTAGCGAGAATACTCTTTAATCAGTGCAAAATAATAATTTATCTGTTGATATATCATGATGAATATTAAGCTTGCCAATTTCATAATTTCAACACTTTACAAACAGTTAGCGTTACATAGTCACTTTTTTTTCGTCTTACACCAAAAAAAGAAAGAAAAAAAATTTAAAATTGATGTCAACCCGCACTTCGCATAAGTCTAAAGCGCGTTCGGGCTATATCATCAGCTTAGGTGTTAAGAATTACAATGTCAGTCCCGAAATTTTCCTTAAAATGTCCACTAAATTCCAAGAAATTTACAAACAAGATCCAAACGAATATCAAGTTATCGAAACAATTCGTCCAGAAGACTTCGACATCTTCATTGATGCTTGCCAACTTAAGAATTTTTCAATTGAAAAGAGAAATGCCTTCCAAGTTCTTGATCTTGCCAAAGCGTGGGGAGTACCAAGTCTTGAGAAGTACATTAACACATACATAGAGAAGAACAAACTTGTTCGCAAAGAAGTTGACGATTACGTTGGAATTTTGTGCCAACACATCGAAGAAAACACAGATTGCTATACAGACTGGTCTAACGTTGCCCAGATTCTTCCAGAGATCCTCGATGACCCTAGAATGCTTGAGATTCCACCTGAGGTTTTCTCAAGAATTCTTTCCATCGCCGATAAGTCCGGATTCGACCTAATCAGAGAGAACAGACTCAAGCTAATCAACTACACAATGAAATTACTTGACGTTCACCAGGAGAACGCCATTCCAATCGTTCTCAGACTCGATTTTTCAGAAATGACCGATGCGCAAGTCGACCAACTCTACAATTGCAAGAAGCTACAGGAGCAGAACATCGGATTCTTCCTTGAAGCAGCCATTTCTGCTCTCCAGAACAAGACAGATTTCGCAATTGAGAAATCGATGCTTTTAAACGACCAAATCGTGTCCTCCACGATTGTTGAGCACCAGAAGAACATCAATGACGCGATTTCGGAGATGAACGACCTCTTCGATCGCGATGTTGAAGAAATTGTCGACGAAATCGACAGGCAACAGGACATTCTTGACGAATTAAAGGAGCACTTAAACAACCACGTGAAGAAACTCGCGAGAGCCGAAGAAAAAGCCAAGGAAAGATTAGTAATTCTTCCAGAAGACGAAGCAGCGAGGATGCAACAAGAAACAAACAACCAAATCAACGAAATGACTGTCGGAATCAACGAAAGACTCAACGAACACCTCAAAACTCTTCATAATCAATCAATCGACGGAAGTAACGTAGCGAACGAGTTCTTTACAAGGTGCGCAAGGGAAAGCATCAATGAAGTCGATGTTTCCCGCAACGCGCTTGAGGAATTGATCACATTTGGAGAGCAGATCAGACAACACGAGGAAGCAATTATAGATGACTTGAGGGATGTGAAAGCTTTGGTCGCTGCCAAGGTTGTGAGGGATAAACTGAGGTTTGACCAGTTCCTGAGGAGAACAACTGGAAAATACAAAGTTTTCGAGGAAGATCCGAAACCGTGGGGTCTGTCTACTTCGGCTGTGTCAGATGCTGATAAGAAATTGGCTGTAATTGAAAAGAAACTCGATGAAATTTGTCCGTTAAGAAAATCTAAATAATTCTTTATAATATTTATTACTACAATGTTCAAATATATCTTTTTCTTTATTAAGAATTGATTCCAATCTCAATCAAAGAAATTTCGAAATTTAAGCCTAATATGAAAATCCATTCAATCACCGCGTTTCTAGCATTAGCTGTTGATATTTATTTGGTGGGTTTGTTGTACATTGAACAAATGATAACAAAAAAATCTGATAATGGTTGAAAATTATTTGTCGGGCGAGCTTCTATGTCTTGATTTTAAAGATCTAGTCCATAAATTTAAAAATGCTATAGATTCCTTTCATGATGTTTTAATTGTCACTTTTCTTGATTCAATAAAAAAAATTAATTGGTGGAAAAATTTTTTATATTCAAAATTTTATTTCATATATTTTATTGTGATAAGGATAATTATTGCAAAATGGTAAATTGCAATTGAATTATTTTCAATAAAATTGAATTTGGGCGGAATTTTTTTTACTATGGCTTCTCCCCTTCAAATCAATATAAATTACATTAATAATCTAGCTGAAAAGATTATCACAGACCAAGCTACGGAATTCAATAGGCTTTTAGACTCAATTATTACCACAGATCAGAAAGAATTTTTTTTTAATGGGGAATCCGGCATATTCTTCAGCCAGCTGGAGCTAAGGCCCAAAGACAATGCAACTATTATAGATTCTCTTGTATTTTACAAAGCAAAAAAAATTTTTAATTCGAATTTCAAGGTGATTCAAAATACCTTCAATCATTTCCATTATATTAATTCTAAAGAGCACTGCTTCTATTATATCATTCATAATAAAGATTATCAAGACAATCAAAATCCAAATATTGACATAGAATTAACAGAATCCGTATTAGATCTATACGAAAACAATCTCAAGCTATTTTTAGATTCATTACTTTTTGAACAACATTTAATCAGTTTATATGAATTAGGATCCGAAAAAATTCAAAACGCTATTGCAGAATTGATCCCAACATTACCACATCTTTCCATTAATCAAGCAATTGTTTCAAAAAGTACAAAGATGCTAGATTTAGTAAGTAATTTTCTTACAGACCAAAATTTCAGATCATTCATGAGTACAACAAGTCCACAGCTTACATTATTCCATTATGCAGCACTTACTCTCGATGTTGATGTCTTCATGTGGTGTTTTCAAAAAGTTTTATTTCTAAAAAACGAAGATGGATCAATATCAAATACAGAGGATACAGATAAATATGTATTGGAATTTTTCGAATCCAAGAAAGATTTTTTGATGTACTGCATCAAAAATTCGAAAGATAACCCAACTGAATTTGTTTACCAATTGCTTTCTAATGAAACATTTAGAAGTTATTCTGGATACAAAGGATTGATTCTTCATAGAGACAAAAACAATAATAATTTGTTACATTACGCATGCATGAGAGGAAATGCAGAGTTGTTTAATATGATTTCTTCTGAGTTTCTTAATATTATCAACGAAGCTTCTGAAGGAAAAATGATTGAAGGAACAGATATTCCTATTACACTTGGTTTGCTTTCTCTCAAAAACAAAGACGGCGAATGTCCAATTCATCTCGCTGTAAAAAGCAAATCCATGGAGATTTTACAGATGGCAATTAACTTCAATGATTTGTTTGGAGCGAGCAACCAATGCGATCTTTTCGAGAATGATGTGGTAGGTGTTTACCAAATCGACGGAAAGAAACAAACAATATTGCATTTAGCAGTTAAAGCTGGTTGGATTGAAGGTGTCATAGAAATTCTTAAGCTTGAAATAAATATTGCACAGCATTTCGATATTGAAAGTGAAATCTCGGCAATTACAAAAATTCCTGATATTGCGAAGGTTCTTGATATCGAAGATAAAGCTATAAAGGTTAGATTAACTGATGGAAAATTAAGTATTCATAAAATCGAAGAAGATGTTTCGATTTATTGCACTGCAATCGAAGAGAAAAAGTATTTCTTTACGAAACGTAAAGATCAGTATGGACTTAGTCCTATTGCTTGGATGGCAATTAATGGCAATTTGGAGATGTTGCAAATCGTTCATGATTCGTTTGAAGAAGATATTTTGTACGCTGACAAATCAATGTACACAAAAAGAAGACTTTTGCACTGGGCTGTCATCGAAAATCAAGATGCTATTGTTGATTATCTGTTAGAAAATACAGGATTCCATACGCAAATCGATATTTTGTCTGGAGAACCACCTTTTTCTGCCCTTCATTATGCAGTGAAATTAGAAAATTTCCATATGATGCAAACTCTAATTCATAATGGAAGTGAACCAAATAGAACTAACAAACAATTCAAGGTCAAGTCGCCGTTTGAAATAACTGAAGATGATTTATTGAGAGATACAATGAACAATGAATTAGAACAAAGAAGATATCGAGAAAATCAATAACAAAATAATTCGATCTCTATAAAGTTTAAATAAAAATTATTGGTATTTTAATGATTTTTATATAACATTTTCTTAGCAACTAAATTTCGAAATTCATTGAACGAGTGAAATTCAGTGATTTAGTATATAACATTACTATACTCCCGATGTTAAGCCTATTTGATATAATTTTGGTCGTTGATTACACAGAGACCGAAGTGGGTATTATTGAACTCGTAAAAAAGTGACAATATTTCATGTCATCTAAATTAGAAGAATATGGGTGGACACCAGCTTTGATACAAATGGCAATTGAAGTAATTGACAAAATTATTGCTCGTCCTCTTTCATTGTATGTTTCAGACCCAAGAAATGGTTCATTAAATACGTTACAAGGAATTAGAGAGAAGCTATCAAAGAAAAAGTACTCGAATTTACCTGAATGGAAGAACGAAGTTCTTGCAGTATTTAAAGCAGCAAAAACTTCAGATAATAAATTGCAAACAGATATTTCCGAAGAATTAACACAATACTTTGAAAAGAAATATGCAGTGTTAGAGGAGCTTAGTCTTTTCAAATTCAGAACAGCAATAACTCGTGTTGTTGATGAAATGTCTGCTACAATTGCTGTAAACGAAGATCTCTAATCAAATTCTGCATGTATGTTTATAAAAATATTACATTTTTTTGCTATTTTCGTAATTTGCGAAATTTTTTTTTAATTAATTTCGAACTTTTTATATCTATCTGCTAATAGTCGCTCAGAATATTTAACTAGATCATTTTTATAATCCATTTGAGCAAATGTGCGATTTCTAATAATTTCCATTATAATTAGATAGAATTTGAAAATAATGTAATTGCAATTCAAATATGTGCATGTAAGAGAATTCATTATCCATGCATTTGTATCTTGATGTTGTCTATTGCAAAAATTCTAAAATTTTCGTAATGAATAATTTTGGCTATACAAGATGCATAAGAAGGAAAATTTGAAAACATTTGCAAAATCATTCACCAACCTCATAAAAATTTTTGGAACGAAAAATCTGTCAAAATGACGAAACCGCAATGTCAGAAAACAAAAAATGAAGTGTTGCTTCGCAGGCATATATAGAGGGAGCATTCCTCTTGTAACTCACTCAACAGAAGACGGAATGTGGGATAGAATATTCCTCAATATGTGTGAAAACGGAAAAGTTAAGCAGGGCATTCAATTATTGAATACAAATGGATATTTGATGGGAATATTACGAGATGTTGATGATTTGTCATTCATGATTGTTACAAAAGATATTGATGACAAAACAGCTGAAGACCATCTTCAGCGTCTAAAAAGCGAATTTATTAGAGCAAATTTAAACTGGCGTACTGCAGAACAACTCTCATTGATGAGTGTTTACGAAGGCAAGCTAACAGACTTTATGACTCGCGTCACAAGACAAGCAAAAGTAAGTAAGATTGAAACAAACGTTTCCGGCACAATGGATGAGATGAAAGAGCAGTATTACGAACTGTTCCAGCGCCAGTGCAATCTTGAGCATATAAACCAATTGGCTGAAGAATTAGATAGCCATTCTGGTCTCTACGAAAATAATGCAGTTAAACTCAAACGTAAATTGTGCTGGGAAAGATATCGCTGGTACGTAATTGGTGGAAGTATTACTCTTATCGTATTTTTGATAATTATTATTGTTTCATGCGGCGGATTTAACTTACAACCACGCTGCATTAAACCAGCGGCTACACCAGCACCAACTACTCCTCCAGTTGATCCTGCATAAAATTATATTTTTTATTGGCCAGGCTAAGTAAAACCTCTCGTGTTGCGTTATTTAATTGTACTGGATTTTTTGATTTTTTCGAAGATTTTATGACTAAATATAAATTATTTATTAAATTTTTATTTTTTGAATTAAAATAAACATATTTTAGGGGGTTTATGGAGATAGGCAATTCAAAAACAGGTAAAATCTAAACTTAAATGTTTTATAAAAATTTCTTTCTTAACAATTTTTGTTATTTTGGCTATATTAGTAAAAATATCCCCAACTAGGACTAGGATACCAGTTTTGAGGTGGGTAGTATGGCGGTGGATACGGTCTTCCCCACATTGGAGACGGATAAGGCATATATCCGTATTGTGGAGGCGGCATTTGGCCGAATCCTGGTGGTGGAGGTCCGCGAGGGCCTTGTGGAGGAAGATCAGATAATAATGGCGGTGGAGGAGGCATTGTAGCAAACGATGGTTTCCTTGGATCATTCTGAGTAAACGGAGGCATTACATTTTGGCAGTTACCGCATCCTTGTAATGGACATTTCATCTTTTTCTGTTGATTTTTAACTTTCCACTTATAAAACTCGATGTAATCCTTTGCGCTTATAGTAAACGTTGCATTTGGATCAATATATTCTTCCTCTTCGTCCGAACAGCAATTATCTGATTTTTCTTCTTCACCATCGGAGTCAGAAGAATTATCTTCCTTTGTAACATCGTTTATTTTGTCTTTTGGCTTTTCTTGCACCGCTTTCTCTGTTGAAATGTCGGTCGAGATCCCTCCACTACTTTGCATTATGTCAAAAAAGTTTCAAAATTTATTTTTGTGAGAAAATTTTCCCAGCAAAGATTTTTTCCCCGATAATTATTAAAGTTTGCCTTAAAAATTCATTTGTGATAAAATTAGTCCCCGTTTGATTGAATTCTGGGTGCAATTGCAAAATTATGCATTAATTCATATATCGCTAACTCCTTCTGGCTATGCATATTGAAATAATCGATAGTGTTAGCCTTGAGAAACTTGGGAAAAAAATCTAAATTATCGCATCCATTATCTATTACGTTATAATTGAAAAATTGAATGGAATTGTTATTAGAGACGGAAAATAATTGGAAATAAAGTATTTATAAAATACAGAGTTTATCTATGAAAACAATACAAGAAATGTATAAATTATTATCCCGCATACAAAAGGGGAAAATTGAAATAATATTTTTGGAAAAAAATTAAATTACGATACGTTTGGAGTAGTATATTTGCATTATAAATCATTAAATTGCGATCTTATATGTTCTTTTTCTTCTATTTCGATATGAATTTAATTTGAAATGCAAAATTAAAAATATGTAATAAATAATATCAGATCAATGACTGGAAACGCATAGTAATATGTAATGGTCCAGCCAATTATGTATTAAATCGTTGTATAAAATGAAATTCTAATTTCCTGATGAATTTAAAGACATTTCACCCTTCAAATAATTGATTCGTTTCTTTAAAAATTCCAAAATTTCGCCAGATTTATTTCCAACTTGTTCATCTGAGAAACCTTCTTCAATTAAACTTGAGCGATAAGAATCCATTATAGTTTGTGCTGTATTTATTTTTTCTTCATATGATTGTACATCATCCATATGTCTTGAAGCAGCTTGCACTAATTTTGTTTCATATGATTCAACAGATTTTTTCGTTGAAGTTTGGATTTGAACCATTTTATCACCATACGAATTTTCTTCGGAATCTAACTTTTCTTTGTATTTTTGTTGGATTTCTGGCAATTCCTCTTTTAATCCTAAAGTTTTTATTTCCAAAATTCGATTTCTTTGTTTATAAACATATGTAGTGAATTCAGAACCGATCAATAATGTATTCATTGAAGCGAAATCATATGCAGCATCCCAAAATAACTGAGATTTTTCATCCATTTTAAAAAGGTGACACGAATTTTCAATTCAATTCTATTAATATTGTTAAACTATGCTTCATATGCGTAATTCTTCAAGATGAAATGATGTCATTAATATCATTGTCACTTTTCTCTTCCATTATGTTCCGGTTCTTTCAATCATACCCAGAGTGGTCTGAGCTTGATGAAAACCTCAACCAGATGATGACTCTGAACGCAAAAGCACTTGCACAGTATGATATTGCTCATGGCCAAAATATGTCGAATTTCATAAATCGTCAGCCAGAAGAAGTGAAAAACATTCTGAATCAGATATTTGAAACATCAAAAGATGAGAGATGTCTCATTGAATCAGGCCATATTGCTGTATCAAAAGCTCGTGCTGAGTTACAAAAATTAAAGCCATATCACGACAAATACGCTGAAGAGGTTAAGAACGCTAATGCTATATACAACCAAGCCGCCAAAAGCGAAGCAAATCATAAATATCAAGAGGAAAGACTTGAACAAATTAGAGCAAAATCTGGTGAAACTTCTATGGAATATCAGACACAGCAGGATAAAGTTAATCAGGCCCTCAAGCAAAAAGACGCTGACGCATTATCAAAAGCCCAAAAAGAAGAAGCTATGAAATCCATTACACAAAATTACAAAGAGCAATACTTTAACTGCATATTAGGCGCATTGCAGATTATTGCCGAAGCTCGTGAGCAGGCTTATCATGGAAGAATAGGCATCGGAGAAAAAATATCAAATTTGGCAAATGAATTAGTTCAACCGGATGATCCAAGTATCGCTACTCTTGAAGAAGAACTTTCAAGACTTGAAAATATTACTATTGAATAAGTTTATTTGATTTTTCATATTTTTAACTCTAATATATATTAGAATAAAACTTTAGTGTATCAGTTCAATTAAAAGCTTGCATTTTTCATATACATATATATCTTAAATCCAAATTTATTTTTCAATAAGATTATATTTTGCAAAATTCCACAAAATAAGTGAGAAATTGCACAAAGCTACTCAATGTAAAGATAGGAATGATTACAAAAGCTGAATTGACGTAAATCATCCAATTGAAATTGACTCAAATTTGAAATTTCTTCTATAAATAAAAATCATTTAACCTGTTGGCATTAATTATGCAATAAAATTGACTAAAAAAAAAAAAAAAGTATTGGGGCTTCCAGGCACTTCGTGCCCTCTAGCCCCAGTCACTTTTCTGTCACTTTTCAGGGTAAAAACATTTTTATTGTATATAAAATGAATTTTACAAAACCACCGTTACCCTTCTTTGGAAATAAGAGTAGATGTAAAGATATTCTATTGAGAGAACTTAAGAAACTACCGAATGGTCTAACATTTGTAGATTTGTTCGGTGGAAGTTTCTATATATCTCATTTGTGCCATACTGTATTTCCTGACTCAAAGATTATATGCAATGACTTCGACAACTATATGAACCGTCTCAAACATATACCAGACACAAACAAAATATTGAAAGAGTTAAAAGAAAAGATACCTATAGGTAAGATGGAACGTATACCATTAGATAAGAAAAATACTGTCAGAGAGGTTTTGAAAAAAGCAGAGTATATTGACTGGGATAGTATATCTTCTAGACTATTATATAGTGGTGCTATAAGAGTTCATGACATTGAAACACTTATGTCAAAAGTTTTATATCTTAACTATACAAAGGTTTTCAAAGAGAACATAGAAAAATATACTGAGGGTATAGAGTTTGTGAGATGTCGTTGGACAGAGTTGTATGAAAAATATAAAGACAAGGAAAATGTTTTCTTTATAGTGGACCCGCCGTTCTATAACACATGGGATTTTCAATACCAAGTAGACTGGACTTTGAGAGACTCTTTAGAAACTTTAGACGTTTTACATAACCATCCATGCTTTTACTTTACATCCGATAAAAGTGGTTTGGAAAGTGTCATGAGATGGTTAGAGGACATACATGACTATGAGTTTATATATGACAAGATAGAATATGAGAGAGGTCCTATAAACTGGAGAAAGTGTCATAACAAAGAAATTTTATTGGTAAGTAAATGTGGTTTGAAATAGGACTACTTGTTTTAGGTTTTTTCCATTGTGTCATTTACTTATTTGACGTGGCAGAAAGATATAGAGAATATGAAGATGAACCAATGCCTGCAAATGTCCAGTATATGTACTCGTAAGAGATATTTTTATCTAATATTAAATGGACGCACAGAACTTAGCGAATGCACAGCAACCTGGACAACCAAACCCAGAGAATATTCCAAATGAAGTTAGAATACAAACTGCAATGGCAAACTATGGTCAAGTGCCAACAGATGTACAAATGCAAACTGCCATGTCAAATGACGCTGCGTTAGGCTTACCACCATGGTATGCAAATATGAGATGGAAAGAGTTTTATACAAACCCTGAAGTGGGATATAAACAACTCTATGCAGATGACGCGAACACAGGAGTTGACCCAGAGTATGTTTTCTACCAGAGGAGAAATAGAATGTATGAGCTCCAGTTAAAAAATGCTATGGAACTCAACAGGAAACGTAAGAGACTAGGCGGACATTAGATTTTTACATATAGTAAAATGGGTTTCTTCAGTAGTATTGGAAACTTCTTTCGAAATGTTGGAAGAGGTATATGGAATGGAATAAAAACCGTAGGAAGAGGAATTTGGAACGGAGTCAAAAATATTGGTAAAAGAGTAGGTCAGTTTGTTGGTATTATACCTAAAGACCCTGAACCAGAAGAACAAGCTCCTGTTATACAACAGCCTGAACCTGCACCACAGTCTAGTTGGCAACCAAATCCAACACCTCAACCGTATTAAAATTATATTTTTACCGTTCGATAGTAGTTGTATATGAAACTAAGTTCTAAGTAAAACGCGTGGTATAATGGAATTATTCTCTTTCTTCCATCTGTAGTAAACCATACTTGAAAGTCTGAAATACTTCCACTCGGCGGTTCATATAGCTTTGTAGGTTTTTCGTAAAAGTCATTTGCCAAGCATAAAAAAGAGTTTTGTGCACCAGAAAATGAAGCATGAACGATAATAGCATCTGAGTCAAAAACATTTTCATATGTTCCATTAGGGTTTTCGACTTCATAAAAGTTCGGGTGTACTGGATATTCTGCAGGCTGATTTAACATCCTCAAAAATCTATACCATGCCAAGTTGTTATATTTTGTAGAAATATAAACGTCTTCTCCAAGGTCTTCTATTCTATTGATTTTAACAGTTGCATTTTTCCTGTCATATATAATATCGAGATGGTACTCTCCTTCGTCAATGTTGTACTGTTTTGCATATTCGAGATAGATATCGTTTATTTTTTCTTGAAAAGCTTGAAGAGTTGTTTCTAAGTTTACAAGCAAATTCACTTGTAAAAGTTTTCCCTGTTCAAATTTCTCATACGTATGTTTTTCTTTGTTATAGTATCGAATTTCAAAAGCGACCGTAAATGGGAAACCATGTATGGCTTCTGAAATGAACTTCATTCTACGAAAGCCAACAGCTTTTGTGACGGATGGGTCTCTTAGCCATCTCAATGGGTAGTCAAAACGATAGCCTTCATGCTTTACGGTCTCTGTCTCAAACTTTTGACCTACGTTAGTAAAAAGTTCATCTAATGGTTTAGTTGTAGCAACTCTTGAATTTTCTTTTTCTATTGAAAGCATATTTTATCTAGAATAAAAATGTCGAAAGAAACAGCGTCTATGAGAGAAATACAACACAACCGACAACTCATTTTGCAAGCTCTAAATAAGAACACAACAAACTTTTCAAACTATTCTAAGATATCTGAGTCATTGAAAGAAGGAAACTTAAAACTGACATTAAACCCATTGACAGACGAGTTTCTGTTTCAAGACAGTAAGAACCATACTGTTTGTATAAATCCAACAAAAAGAACTTTAAACGAGAAACCTATAGATGAACTTCTTTTGAAAGCAGATATTGACAACAAAGCTGACAAAGAGTATGTAGATGCAACAAGAGACTATATTCTCGCATGGACAGATAGAACATACCCACAAAAACATCATACACATAACATCTATGACGTAGATGAACTTCAAGAAATGTTAGATGACAAAGCGGATAAAACATATGTTGACAATAAAATGTCAAGTGAAGTGACAAGAGCTGACAAAGAATATTCTAAAAAGACTCATACACATACCATTGCAAATATTACAAACTTACA
Source organism: Trichomonas vaginalis G3 (assembly GCF_026262505.1). Taxonomy (NCBI): domain Eukaryota; phylum Parabasalia; order Trichomonadida; family Trichomonadidae; genus Trichomonas; species Trichomonas vaginalis. The sequence continues at coordinate 494,265 of NC_067203.1, forward strand.
AGAAACCTTAAACAAGAAAAGTGACGTTGGACATACACACGATTTCTTCGCAACTGTTGGTATAGAAAATATTGCAGGAACGGTTGAAGAACCTGATGGAACTGGTGGGGATGTATTAAATTGGAAACCTCCTAACTTTCCACAAGGTTTAACATCGGAGGATGACATAACGACGATGAAAACATTAGATGTAAAATGTTATGTCATGGAGGATGAAAAAAGTTAAATTCACTGCTCAAGATTTATATGATAAAAAGCTGACAAAACAGAGCTTCAAACGTTAAAGACAGAAATACTTCAAACACTATATCCTATAGGTTCTATTTACACGTCAATGAACTCTACCAGACCAGAAGTAGTACTTGGTCTCGGAACTTGGACTCAAATAGTCGACAGGTTTTTGTATTGGGCAAACTCTTCAAAGGAAACAGGTGGAAGTAAAACGATTTCAGGTGAAAACTTACCTGCGCACAGTCACTACATAGATTTAAGTACATCTCAAGCAGGTTGGCATAAGCATAGATTTTGGGATTGGTCAGCAATGAAAAAAGGTAAAGGATATGATGTTAAAGACGACGTTCAGTTTGCTATAAATTGTTCTGGGTAGCACACAGGGAGAAGGAAACCATACACATCGCGTTTCAGGGTATACGCAAACAACGGGACAAAGTAAAGACTACATGCCACCTTACATGACAGTTTACGCATGGTATAAATGCTTAGTCGTCATTTTCAACTTCTTTAGCATATTCGTCAGGAGTTGTCTTATATTTGTTAGGAACTGTCTTTGAAAGTATACCACCTTGAACTTGACAAGTTTGAAACGAGGTCTGACAATAGTAGTTTTATCTTCTGCTTGCAGTCTGTACATTTTGCCATGTTTGCCTAAAACTTCATAATATTCTCTTGTATACTTTCTTCTATTTTTACGAACACGTGGAGTACCTGTCGAGTTCCCATTGTTGTCATAGTCAATAGTATTTTCATATGGGTCGCGTTTAGGTATTTCTATTTTTACTTTGTCACCTTTCTTAAGTTTGAAGCCTGGCATTCTTTCTTGTTTGTCTCTTTTGACTAAACTATTAAATATATAGTCTTTCTCTAAGTCAGGGTTGTTTTTCATTTCTTCGGGGGAGTGGTTTCCCAAACCTTTTTGTTTACGGCTATTGTAAATATTTAAAACTTGTCTCATCTTTGCCATGGAGAAGTGTCTTATTTGTCGTCATATGACATTTCATCTACCTCACCACCTTGTGGTTGTTTAAGTCTCTTAAGATTTTTATACAACTGTCAATGACACCAAGAGCAGAATGGTTTTGGTCGACAATGAAATATTGGTTTACATTTTTTGAACGCAGATAGTTTTTAATATCGTCTGATTTGAAAGAACTTTCACAGTCAGATGTCAGTTTTGTTGGATGGTATTTGTCAACGAATATTGTCAAAGCAGTTTTCACATCTAAAATATTTTTGGACCATAATGGTATGGCTTCACAGTATCTTGTGTTTTGACCGACAAATATTAGCCAGTATGGTGGTCCATCTTCTCTATACCTCGGAATGTTTTCCAAGATATCCATAAACCAAGCATTTGGTGTTGAACTAAAGATTTTTACCATGAGTGCTTTCTTTGTGCCTTTAGAAACATACGGGTCCTTGTTTGAATTCGTCATTTTTAACCCATAAGAAATGGGTTTATTTGGCGCATTAGCAGGAGTCGCATCTAGATTTTTGCCCGCAGTGGGAACACTAGCCAGAGGTGCATTTGGAATTGGAAGGAAGATTTTGAGTACATTAGGTATACTGAAAGAGAAAGCACAACCTATTATACAAACTGTACAGAAAGGTTGGGAGGTAGCACGAGATGCAGCAAATCTTATTCCAAATCCTGAAACAAGAGGAAAAGTTCAAGGATGGATGGACAATGTAGGAAGACAAGCAGGAAACTACTATAACAAAGCAAATGACTACTATAACCAAGCAGGGCACTACATGGACCAAGGTGAAAGATTCTTTAACAGAGGATATAACCATGCACAACAGTGGGTAAACAACAACCAACCTCAACCGCCTCAAACGTGGGGAATGTAAATTTTTTTACTGAGATGAAATGAACAATACAGCATTGAGACAAATGGGCTCAAGATGGATTTGTCGGCTTCCAGCAGTTACACAACCACGTGTTTGTCAAGTTCTTCCTATACCTCAGGAAGTTTTAGACCGACTTAAAAAACCTAAACAACCAGTTGAAAACAAAACCAAACTAAAATTTTTTACTGAGATGAAATGACCGAAGAAGTTGAAACGGTAGATTTGACACCACAAACAAAAAGTTCAGAACCATTGTCAAAACCTGTCAAAGAACTTACAGATGAAGAGAAAAATTCAATAATAGAAAGTGCCAGGTCTGGAAATACAAACTCTAACTACAAAGTCACTTTTCATAAAAATGGAACGGCAAGTATCTCAAAAAAGAAACAGACTCTCACAAATAAAATATTGAAGTCTGAAGGAGCTTTCGAGACAACAGATGGAAAAGTTTACTTCACTGACCAACAGTTCATTATAGAACATCTCATTGACTTAGAGTCGAAATATTCTAAACTTTACAACAAACACAAAAAGTTGAAAGGAAAACAAACAAATGGCATATGATATTTATGAAGATGTTGACGACACAACTGTTCCAGCAAGTGAGGTAAAGTCAGATGAACCGAAAAGTGACGAAAAACCAATAGAAGAAGAAACCAAAAACTGAAGAAAACCAAAACCAAAGTTTAGTTTCAAACTAAACCAAGTCAACCTTCATTAGCTGGTATGGGTTGGCGTCAAAGACTTATGGCAGCGGTGGTTATGTAAAGTAAAGAAAAAACATTTTTTTATTTTTAAAAATGCCCCCGTATAGAATGGATAGAAGGTCTGCTAGAATAAAAGCAGAGTTAGAAAGATATGGTTGGAGAGTTTCAAAGAAGTTTAAATATAGGAAGGGAAGACCCATAAAAGTCTATGACAAATTGTCTGGTCTTCGCTACGAAATGGACTTAGAAACAGCACGCGCAAATTATCCAAACTGATTAGAGAGGTTAGAAGAAGAACGTCTTATGGACATGCCTTTCGATGTTATGAGCCTCAAGTTGAAGGACACGACGGCTTTGCCAGATTCTACTGGAAACATGACGAACAATTGCATCCCTTGAGAAGGAAAAAAGGGAAGGGTGAAGACGCACATGCTCCCATGGAAAGAACAAGATATGCATATGAAAAGTATCGTGAAGTTAGAAGTAAAATTACTTCTGGTCGAACCTTTACAGTAAACTTTGACGAAGGAAAGAACAAAGAAGGCTTCATGGGTGTACTTGCTGCAATTCAAGACGGAAATAAGAAAGGATACAATCTCAGACTAACCGTAACAGATTTAGATGGTTACATATACTATGCACATGGCAATGTCACAACAGCCGCACAACTTCTTGACGCTTTCAAGACTACAAAGAGAGAACAAATGTTTGACTCCGACTCAGATTTTTGAATGCAATTGAAGAATTGCAAGCGTGAAGTTCGAATGGTACCAACCTAACCCTCAAGCAGTCAGACAACATGCTGGATACTTCCCCTTCAGAAATAAGTCTGACATTGACTTGACAAGGTATGGAATTTACAATTCAATTGAAAAAATTGTCAATGAACCTTGTATTCTTACATGTCTCAGGAACTCTGGTCTTGTTACAGATGAGAAGATGAAGTATCTTGAGTCATGTCTGAAGACAAGGTATATTCTCAGAAGTCAATTGACAAAAGTTGCACCGTTGGCAAATGTGAATATCCGAGTCAACATTCCGACTGAGAAAGGTTCTTCACATGACGACTATGTTGTTGACTTCAAATTGCCATGGTTGAAGATTGTACTTGTCCACAACCACTTCATGTTGAACGAAAGTCTTACAAACCCATTGTTCGGAAAAGGCAAATGCAACATTGTCAGAGCTGTTAACATTCTTTTCGAGAAAGGCTTGTTGGAACCAATTCCAGATGACAAGCTGACAGAAACTTTTGTACCAAAAGACGAAACAAACTTTTCATTGTTGGTAAGACCAAAAGTTGTTCCAGACAAAGTTATAGCACAAAAGAAGTACACAGCTCCAAAAGGAGTTGGATTGTTCGGATACCAACCTGAACCAGAAGAACTTCCAATGAGGTTGCAAGAACTTCAAGATGCTATAAACAAACTTCCATTGAGACATCCAATCGACGTCAAATTGTATTGGAGAGCTTCTGAGTTAGGTCAGAAGATTTTATATGAAACAGGTTGCTTTGACGATGTTTATGAGATAACAGGCGAGGTTTCTCAGAAGATAAGAGACTCACTTGAATTTCCACGAACTGGGCCGATTGGATGCGATAAGTTCGACTCAGATGAAAAAATATACTATGTCGACCTTAACGCTGCGTACATGAGGTTTGTCCAATATATCCCGACTGGAATTCCAAACGAAGATGGAGAGTTCCCAGGAAGGAACTATACAGTTGGAAAAGTCATACAACAAATGTATGATATTAGGAAAGCTTCAAACCCCAAACTTGCAATGACAATCAAATTGCTTATGAATTCGACATGGGGATATTCCATTAAGAAACCTCAAAAGATGAAGAGTAAACACTATGAGAAGGTCGACAACTTTGTTGAAAGGTTTTCTCCTTTTGTTTTGAAGTACGAGTTCACCGAAGGTCAAAATGGCTTAGTAACCACAGTAAAACCTATTGTCGAACATTGGTCTTACCCTCAGTTCGCAAAGGCAGTCCTTGACAACTACAACAAATTCTTCTCGGAAGTCAAATCCAAAGTGAAGGTTTACTATGAGAACATCGATGCACTCATGACGAACGAAGAAGGCTATAACAAACTCATTGAAATGGGTTTAGTCGGTGAAAAGATGGGTCAATTCAAATTGGACAAAATTTTCACCGAAGTTCATGTAATATCGAAAAGGAAGTACTGGGGTGTTAAAGAAGATGGTGAAATAGTTAAACATTGCATGAAATAAAAAATTTTTATTCGAATTTGAATCGGACAGGTCGAGTTACACCATTCTTGGTCTCAAACTCATATATAACCTGTTTGTTTGTATTTTCGTCGACTATGACACGAGACACAACATTGACCAAACGGACAAAAAGTGTCATTTCAGATGGTCAAGCAGCCAATCGCATTCGAGCACTTCGAAGAAGCCTTACGTTCCAAGGGAGAGGGTGTCTGGTGCAAGGCAGAGGTCATGAGACTCTACGAGCAGTACATCCTCAATGCCTGGGAGGACAAATCGTCCTTGGATTGGCAATTCTACCAACTCCTCTGGGACGACCTCCTACGCAACTGGGATGACGAAAGAGTCCAATTCAAGGTCAGGAACTAATTTTGCAAATGACCATTAATTTAAGCTACTTATCAACTAAAAACTTAAATTTACTCGGGGTTTCCCCCTAAAATAAAATTTTTTTACTCTTAGAACCACTCGAGGTTCTCCTTACGGTTGTTGAGCTTGTCACCGTCAATGTGTCTGACCTTCGTCTTCTTGTTTGGATTTGGAACCCATTGCATACCGACAAGCCTTCCCATGGAAATTGTACCGTAATTCCGAAGGGTAAGGCTCAAGTGTCCCAAGTTGTTGAGGACTGGGGTAAGAACCTTGCCGGTCTCCCTGTTGCGGATTTTGTATGGGTAGGGTTGGGAAATTTCATAACTGTCATCGGCAAAAAGGGTTGCCCAAACTTCCTTTTCTTCGGTGTTTTCTCTTCTTCTTCCTCTTCTTCTTCGTGTTTCTCTCTTCTCGAAAATTTCCTTCTTCAATTTGTACTCACGAAGTACGGTGTTGCATGTTCTGTCCTTTCCGAGTACCTTCCAGATGGCGTCTATCTCTTCGAAGAAACGGTAGATGAGTCTGGCAAGGTTTTGGTTCTCTTTGTTGTATTGGCGCAAGGTTTCCGCGAAATCGTTCAGGACTTTCTTATTGGAAGCTTGGTTCGTGAGGACTTCGACTTTGAGATTGGTTATTTCTTCTCCATAAGACTACATTGGATAGTCTTAATGGTGGTTGTCAGATGAGCGTTCAATTGGGCAATTTGAATTTGAACTGGGCGCTTGTCTGGCAACCTTGAAAGGAAATCTGCCATTGAGTTTGGCTTCGGTGCTTGTTCGGACATCGAAAAAATGAAGTGGTTTGAGAATGACGGTTTTACTTCAAAAAGCTTGTTATGACGGTTAAGTCCATACAACAAGTTTAAAAATAATATCTTGTTCTTCTTCTGAACGTTGTTGTCTCTTCCGATAAAAAGTTTCGAACATGAGAAACCAAAAAACGTTTTTTGAGATTGCGGAAGAGTTCAGGCAAACGTTCATATTCTGGATATGTTGGGAGCAGTTCGAAACATCTGAGCTGACTTTCGGACAAAATTGGGACAATGTCAACAAATTCATCTTTGGTCGGACTGCTTGAAGGTAAGTCCTTACATGTAAGTAGCTCTGG